>NW_024609868.1:63527193-64076018 GCF_016920785.2 Ixodes scapularis
TGGTGGCTATTGAAATCTCCTGTCAGAAAATGGGGTGATGGGGTTTGCTGTAAAATTGTATCCAGCCTCTGAATGTCCAAGGCTGCCCGAGGAGGTATATAGCTAGCAATAACTGTGAACGAAGTGTCCTCTATCTTAACAGTCGCAGCAATATATTCATTTGTAGGGTGCGACGGAATATCGTGTTGAATATATGTCAGGTCCTTTCGAATGCCGACCAAAACTCGGCTAAGACCAGTAGTTCTGTGGGAATGAAAAAGCTCGTACCCTGATAGTCTGATGCTGTGCGTCACTCGCGACTCTGATATTGCGATAATAGGAACAGGATATTTGAATATGAATTGTCTAAAGTCCGAGAGCCGATTTCGAAGGCCTCTCGCATTCCACTGAAGGACGGTGGCATCTCTACGAAGCTTGTCTAATGACACCAGATCATAACAAGCGGAAGTATGGCATCTAGTATGGTTAACAGTGTTTGGGCTATAGGAGAGTCCCTTGAACGGAGAATATTACGGACAACGTTGGTGATGGTTTGGAGATTGACCCCGGAAATAGGTGGTTGCTCCCTGGTTGATGCCCTTGGCTGGTTCCTCCTGGGCTGCCTATTTTCCTTATCTTCGACACGCGAAGTTGATGCAGATCCAGGGAGTGCTGGAAATTCTTTGTCATCCTTTAGCTGCAAAGTAGGAGCTGTAGCTTCTGTGGATTTTGTATAGGTCTTGCCTTTTCTCACGCGGGATTGCTGCGTTGACGGCGAATCTCGTTGAGCACGAAAATCGTGAGCTGCGACGTCGTGTCTTGCTTGGTTGACTGCTGTCCTGGCATGGCCAGTGGACATCTGATCTTGTGTAGACCGTAGAGCCTCTTTTGCTGAAGTGTAACCAACCTTAGCTTCGCTCTTGTACCTGTATATTTTCTGCTCTCTTTTGTATGCCGGGCACAAACGAGATGTAGAGTCGTGTGCTTTGTGGCAGTTCATGCAAAGAAGGGTCTTCTGCTTCGCACTTGGAGCGATCATGGGGTCCCCCGCAGCGAGCGCATCGCGATTCCCTTGTACAGGCGGTTCGAACGTGCCCGAAACGGTTACATTTTGAGCATTGACGTGGTTTCTCGATGTACGGTTGTGTCTTGTATCTTGTGTATCCGATTGTAACGTACTCTGGTAGAGTGTCCGTGCTAAAGACGAGCTTGACGGTCTCGGATTTACCCAGTCGTCGGATGGAGATAACAGGTGCAGTAGTGCGAACTGCCAGTTGAAGTTCGACCTCGGTGAGGTCTGCTGGTACTTCGTAGATCACCCCGGCCGCCGATTCTCGTGGGAGCGGTTCGTAGGCCAGGACAGCGATCCCGTCTAGTGTGGTGAGTGCAAGGAGCGCTTTCGTAGCGTCTCTATTTCTGGTGTCAATTGCCAGTATGTTGAGTCGTCGGTTCGGCCTAACCAGGATCACCCCGTCTGGAGCAGTCATGTCCAGTTTTTCTTGAATTTTCTTCGGGTTAATGGTTGCGATCACTTTGTCTGGATCCTTGGGTCTGACTATCACCGTGAGGTGGGGATCAGTACGATTCATAGTCTTGACGGTCTTGTCGCTTGACTCCGAACTAGTTGAGGCTTTGCGTCTCTTTCGGTTCTGAACGAGCTGAAAGGGTGCCGAGTTGGCGTCCAGCTCGTCAGAGATGCTCTCATAGTAAGAGACGGTGCTTGAAGCGCTTGACATACCCAATGATGGCCGCTCAGCCTGTCCATCCAGTTCCATTTCGATCGACGGTGAGCCCTGGCCGGCGGGATGACCCGCCTCAGCCATGGTCGGTGACCGTTGCGTCAATAGCGAGGATCGTATCGTTTTTACCTTGAACTAGCAGCGAAAATCTTGAATAAAGATACAATATAGCAAGACAACCTCGATAGCAGCCAAGGTAAATCCGACTTCTTCTTCTTCTTTCTCCTCCATCGCAACTTATGGAGGCAGCTCAGTGAATGGCGAAGTCGAAACATATATTTAGACCAAAAAACGCAATTTGCGTTGTGACATTAAGCAATGCAGGACTTCGCACTTGCATTGCACTTTAAGAAATGCCTGCGCGTCTACTTACTCGCAAAACATTTGAAGAGCTAATCCCTGAGGTCTATGAAATCAGCTCAGCAAATGACGCTTTGCGTTGCGTAATGCCACAGCGCAGACTTCATTTTTAGGTCTAAACCAGGGGTGGCCAAGCTGCGGCTCTTCCCATGTTACAGTGCGGCTCGCGGCTCCCTCCCCAACCTCCCCCCCCCCCCCCCCCCCTCTCCCTGCCGGTCGCACGAGCGCGTCCCCCCAAAAAGAAATGACTGCTTTCGACTCGGATAGACTAAAGTAGTTCGAGTTTTGTTTTTTGCTATGTACAAAAATTTGCCCCCCCCCCCCCCCCCCCGCGTCTCTTGGAAGTTTTGTGGCCTGTTTGCGGCTCTTAGGCCGGGTCAGCCTAGCCACCCCTGGTCTAAACGGATGTTTAGCCTCATCATTCGCTGAGCTAATGTCGTAGATCACAGAGATTGGCTCTTTGAGGTTTTGCGGGTAAGTAGACTCGCAGGCATTTCTTAGAGTGTGCTTAATGTCACAACTCCGACTTCGTTTTTTGGTCTAAACATATGTTTCGGCATCGTCATTCGCTGAGCGGGTCCCGTAAGTTGCGGTGATTGGCTCTCCGAGTGTTTTGCGGGAAAGTAGACGCACAGTATTTTTTTAGAGTGTGGGCTTTAATTATTCTACGTGGTGCTGATCTGGCACGTCCTGTCGGAGGAACTAGGAATAATTTAGGCACCTTGAGGATCGCATATGGCGGCGCCGTCTCCGCTATACGGGTAGAAACGGGGGGCGAGGAGGAGACGAAAGCGGGCGCGGCGACGCCAGAGCGCCGAGCTCTGACTGCAATCATTAGTGGGCGGACGCCAATCTATAGCTGCCTTCGTCTCTACTGCGCTTTGCCTTGGAGTCACCGAGGTGGTCATTAATCTCATAATAATCGGCTGACAGCTTAAAGAAATACCTCAGGGTGTGGCTAAGTTATAGTCATCATGCTTCTTGCTTCGTCATTCCTCGTTCAGCGTCCTTTTCGGCTAATGCTGGATTCTCATCAGTTAGGAAGCGATGATGAGATTTAAGGTACTCGGGGACTTGTCGCCACCTGCGCTTCTTAAGCTATATATAAGTGACCAACCATTGGCAACTCCGGCGAAATCGACGGCACGTAGCGGCTAGAGCAGATAGATCTGACATCAGCGGCAGGTTAGGTCTCCGGCCTCCTCGAGCGAATCAAATATTCACGACGCCTGGCGGTTAGAACACAAAGTCGCGAAAGTAGGTTCAAAAACACGTGATCAAAATCGCCAATACGTACTGTTGTCCCAAATTTACCCGATACACTCGAAACTCTAACGCACTATCTTCACATAAAAACACACCATTGAGTTTTAGAAACAACAATAAAAAAATAAGAAAATATCCTACCCGGTGAAATATATATATTGCCGCGCGCGCAGCTCGCCACGGAGGCAGCGCGGTCGTGGCCTAACGGTTATCGTGCTTGCCTCCCACGCGAAGAGCCAGGTTTAGATTCCCGGGAGTTACGCGTCCTTTTATTTATTCTTGCAGTTTAATGTTCTGGTGAATTCGAGAACTCTGTTGCTTGTTCGAGGTACGAATGTTTTAGTAGCCGAACATTCCAGGTCGACTGTTCCAGAAGCCAGCGCGAGTACATAAGGGACTCCGCGTGGCGATATGCAGTCAGTCTCGCCCAGACTTGTGCCTATCTCAAATACTCTACTCAAGATACTGTATCTTAAATACTTTTTGAAGTATCTTGGTATCTTGCAAATACCTTTGATCGAGAGTATTTGATACTCTATTTTAATTACAATTCCGAGGATCTTGTACTTATTATCTTAAATACGTTTTTCTCATTCCGCCATTTTCCGAGTTTTTCGGAATGAAGTGGCGTGGGCGTGGCACGATCAAACGTGAACATTCTTTCGAGCAACCAAATCCTGTTGCTAGCTCCGATTAGCTACGATGACTTTGACTGAGCTCGTGAAAACATCGCTTTTTTGCCGACTGTGACAGATATTTCAGCCCGAAGTTTGTACAGTGAAGGTTCTCCCCTCGCCTTCCCAAAGGTGCCTTTTATTTCTATAAAGTTTCCCCCCAAAAAATCCTCAAATAAAAGGTGTGACTTTACGGAAGTAAAGATTCCACCCTGAGGCGCAACGCAGACCGAGAAACGACCCACGACAACAATGCAGACTTGAGTGTCAAGAGAATAACAAATAGAAGATAATGAGAAGTGGACACACACAAAAAAGTAGGCATTTTTGTTTTGCTCTTTGTATATTTGACCCCGCTAAGGCAAAACGTCGAGGTTCTTTTTTTGTGTGTGTGTTTGTGTTGTCAGTCCGGCACTTTTTTCTCTCGCGAACATTGAGAAGCAGAGAACAGTTCAGAAAACAAACTACGAGCTGGATGACCTCTCAAAATGCCAACAAAGTGCCCCCCAACGTAGCGCCTTTCCGAACGCAACCTACTTGAAGAAGGTGTGACCACTACCGTGGCTATTATGTGGGTTCTCTTTGTTATCCATTCACTCATATCCGTGTCTCAAGTTCGTTTATCGCAGGACGTGATAATCAGCGATGTCACTATTGGCGAAGCGCTCTGGCCCGTTTGTCGCCCCCACACCTCGGTGTATACCCAACAGAAGGCCTGTGCACATGCCCACAGGCCTTGTGGGCATGTTCATGTCATCTTTTTTTTAATAGAGAGCGGGGCACAGTGTAATGCAAAAATACCAACAATTAGTGAAGGGACGTTAAGTGCCGGATCTCTCCCGAAAGCAGTCGTCAGAGCATGCGAGCTTGACCCACCTCGGTTTTTGTGCTGATCTGAGGACCGTGCATGCTGCATAGTTCATGCAGGCCGGAGTGGTAACGAAAGAGCCCCTCCTCCCCCTTACCAGAGAACACGCACTCCAGCCGAACGCTGACGCCGCGTTCGGTTAAGTTAGCCGAGCGCTGAGCCATTGTATTTGTTGTCCCCATCCACCTAGTTCTAAAGTTAACAGCTTGGGGCGCCACGGTCTGATCTCCTCCGGCCTCTTTCTTGTTGTCCGAGAAATGTTTTGTTACATCTATCAGTGATATTACCACGCGCGTTGCCCAGCGAGCGCGTGGCCGAATGGTTAACGCGCTTGGCTCTCGCGCGAAGGCTCCGGAATCGATACCAGGGAGCGGACTCCTCTTTTATTTATTCTTTCGACTTGACATTATCGTAAGTTCCAGAACCTTGTCGTCTGATCGAGTTACGAATGTTCTACGCGCCGAACTTTCTACGCCGAATGTTCCATAAACCTACGCGGGTACGAAAGGTGCTCCGAGTGGCGGCCTGGAGTCACTCTCGGCCCAGCGCTCGATCTTGCTGTTTCGCCGACATCGACGCCTGCGACGCTAGCCTTTGTTTATTTTGTTTTTGGCACAAGTTCGCCCCATTAAACTTTTAGTTTGTTCAGTTATTCGCCGCCTCATCATTTGCCATTCGTGACAATATTTTGCTCCTTATAGTAGGACTGCATAAAATAGCCCTACGATACTTTTTTTTCCCGTTTTGTATTGTTGCGTGCTAGTAAACCATTCTGGTAACCCAATTTTGCGCATGTGTATAACTGTTTGTCACTGACGTCGATACAAATTACGCAATGCGGAAGTATCTTCAAAAGTAATTGATTTACAATTCTAAGTATTTGCACTCTACTCAAGATACTTTACAGTGAAAGTAACTTGAGTAGTATTTTAAATACTTTATGAAGCAGGTATTTAGTAACTTAACCTAAATACTTTTACCGAGTATTTTGTCCAACACTGGTCTCGCCCCAGCGTTCGACCCTGCTGTTACGCCGACTTCAACGCTCTCCTGTTATCTCTTGTTTGCTTTTTATTTTTTGGCACGAGTGCGTCCCATTAAACATTTCAGTTTCCCCCCCCCCCCCCCCCCCAGTTATTCTTTGTTTCTTTGGCTGTTCCTTTGTGCTTGCCTCCCACGCGTAATTCCCGGGAATCGCGAGTTACGCGTGGGAGTTACGAGTTACGTTATATATATATATATATATATATATATATATATATATATATATTCACCGCGGAAATTGCCTGCGATGTGCAAACACCGACGTGGAGTTCGGAACGTGATATCAACAGCGGAAGGATACGACGTCCTGGCGTCGAACGGTTATGTGACGGAGCCTCTACACCCCTGTGGGGAGAACACTGTATACGGTCGGGTGCTGCCCGCCTGCACGACGACGACGAGGGCGAAAGGGCTGCCGGCAGGCCGAAGCCACGTGGGAAGTATACGCTGGAAGTGTGTTTATAAAACGTGGTGCGAGCACTCGGTCGGGAATATTCAGAACGTCCCGGAATCGTCCATGCAGTTCTCGTTGCCGTTTTGCGGTTGTGAAGGGTCTATATATTTAGACGATGAATCGGTAAGTTACCACTGACAGCTGTTGAACCGGGGTGATCCCAGCGGCGCCGTACGTACACCTTGACACCTAAAACTTACGGCCGTCGCCTGCTCACCTAGTTTGTTCGGTCTGACCGCGACGTTGGAAGCTACCTCTCCAACTAACCAACATGTAGCACAAAACACTGACGGACAGCCAATCGCCGGAATCTACGGAGGGATCTTGATGAATTACGGGGCCAAAAACATCTTGACCTGAAGAATAATATAACAGTATCCGCTGCGACAGTCAGCATGAAGTTTCACGGCTCGATGTCACAGCCTACAGTACGCTGTCTTTTGCTTTTCTTAGGTTTAAACACATTTATTAGCCTGATCATTCACCGAGCTTCTTTTTCTCAGGTTGCAGCCAATGGCTCTCCGGAGTGTTTTGTGGGGATCTAGACGCTGCAGACCCCTTAGTGTACCGGTTTGAGGGGTATACGACGGCCTATATCAGCGGCCCGGGAGAAGCAATGTTGCATGGTATGGTAGCTGAGCGAATTGCCCAATCCCTAGCACTCGCTCATGGTGCTCTGACGGTCGCATGGCAGGAATATTGTAAGTTTGGAGTGAAAATAAGAAAGAAGAGAACGAGGATATAAAGCCCTAGACGTGTCTGCTAAGGTCACTGGAGTGTAGACTAGAGGAAAACGACAGCCTCCAGAGGAGCACAGCGAATATAACAATGACATTTCACCTGACTGTGTCCAGCTGTCTTCCTTTATCCCGCGGCGTTATTTTTTGCCTAAACGGTATGCTTACGAGCGGTCGCGAGAGTTGTTTCCTATTTATCTAGAGCGATTCAGTTGTACAAAACCAGGAGACGCGGCCAAAACAAACAAGAATCAGGAGAGACAGAGAGAGAGAGAGAGAGAAAAACAATTCCGGGAAACCTGAGACCTAACTATTATTGCTCCCCCACTCCTCTAAAAACAGTCTTGTTGAAGTATATAAACAATTGTTCTAATCACTTAGCCGTAAGAATTATGATAAATACGTCCTCACACTACGCAAGACGTCGAATGATGAGTATGTTGCGGGATTCGACACTACAAACAAGCCACGAACTGGAGCAACAGGCGATCCTTCCCCGGCAAGACCAGCTTCCCCTGTAAGCCCACTTCACCACTTGCGCATCAGTTCGGCGGCCAAGCCCCACCTTTTCACTCCCGCGATATTCACCGACGCGACGTGGGTCGGACGCGGAAAGCACGTGTTCCTGGTGCAGAACACTGCACGCGGCACACGCACACAGTAGTCCACCCTCCTTGACATGTGCCTACACTTCAAAAACGGGATCCTCATCACCGAAAATAAAACAAAAAGAAAAAATGCTCCCTGGCTGCCCTCCTCCCGTTGCGTGGTCCAGAGGCGATTGCGACGGACTCCTCCTGAAAGCGCACAGAAAAAACATTCCAGGAATCCCCTCCCGCCCTCCCCGGCCTGTGCTCAAGTCCCCCCCTCATCGCGAGTCCCCCCACGTCATCCCGCAGGAGGAGAGAGTGGCGGCAACAGGCGGAGGGGGCAGCCCGCAAAGGAGGCACCGGAACCAGCGAGCGAGCGAGGAGCCCCGTGTACGTAGCGTACCAGGCCGCCAAGACCCCCAAGTGCAAACAAAAACCAAAAGCCGCCGAACCAGTTCACGGACCACCAATTACAGAGCCACCAGCGGCAGCTCTCTTGCAGGTGAGCCGGCGGCGGCGGAGGGGGAGCGCGAGACAAGGAGGCCTCGGGACCTGCCCTCCCCACGGGCCCCCCACCGTCCCCCTCGCTCGCCGTACCTGCCGAGAAAGAACCCTACCTGCCGAGGAGAAGAAAGAGGCGGCGACCCTCCTCGCCTGCTGGGCACCTGCCTTCCCCTCCTCGAGCTCCGCTGCGACGTCCCGAAGCCGGCTTTCAGTCGAAGCGATCCCCTGCCCGTGGACTAGTCGACGCCGGCCTCACCTCCTTGTGGTGCACACTGCGGATTACAACCCTCCGGAGAGCGTGACCCTTGCCGACGTTCGAGTGGTGTCCGAGTGCGTGGCCGCGACTGTCTTCGCCGACCGGGGGCATCCTCCGCCATGACGAGCGGCTCTGTGTAGTTGAGCAGCGTTCGACGCGACCTGTTGTGCTTTGTGGCTTGCGGCGGAGCAGAGAGGGTCTTCTAGTCGCGGCCCGATGGCGGCGGCCAAGCGCTACAGCGCCGGCGGCCCGGGGCGGCTCGAGCCGCTTTCGTTAGGCTTAGCCCTCGCGGTCCTGGTCCTGTGCAGGACAGCCGCGGAGGCCGCCGAAAAGGTACGTACTCTTCTCGTGCGATTGTGCCTCTCTGAATGCGTCGGGTCGAACCAGCTTCCCTGGACCAAATGGCGTGGCACAGGCCGAAATTGCCGAGAAATGCCTGACCAGTTGACCCAATAGGCTCGTGTTCGCCGGCTGACTGTCCAGCTTCACAGTGTTTGGATGCCTTGTCTGTATATACTTCTAACTAGACTGTACAAGAAATATATATCGGGGATTCTCATAGACCAGTTTAGTGCCACGACAATGGCAGAGTGTCGCCAAACACTTTGCCCGTACGTAACCTCATTGCGACGATTGTGATTAAGTAAGGCTATTCAAAAACGCCATCATATTAACCGCTATCATCACACACACACACACATGTTATGCACCACTTCCACGCGTCCAACGTACGCACGCACCACATCTCCAGGAGCGCGCATCGACATCCGAGCCCATGCCCTCCGGCATGGGACAATACGCGTATTTACTCTTTATATCATGTCTACCTGGTTCGGCGCGCATGGTCGAAAGGCCCACGGCCCGGTCCTCTTGCGAAAGCGTCTGTCTCTATACGAAGCGACAAGGTCGGATCACCTTTTGAATGAAGGCCGCTCGAGCACACAAACGAATTCACCGGAAGTCGCTTCGCTTGTTTGCCATACAAAGTCAACAATGGAGGAGGAGAGAAAGACGCGGCGGGACGCAGCTCGCTCCTCCGTGCCTTTTCGTTCTCGTGCAGCGGCGGAGGTCCGTGCGTGAACAGCCACGCAGCCAGCGAAGACGAAGCGACAACCTTGATCCGCTAAGCCGGCCAGCCGCACTGGCCGTTTCCTGTAGCGCGGGGCTGCTCGGTCGAAGTGTTGCGCCAAACCGCTTCCACCGCAGCCCCAGAGGAGGACGTTCGAAACGCATCGTTCGCGAAATGCGGCCTCCTTGCGCAATCCGCAGGTGTCGGAGAACGACAATGGCGACACACTGCACGGCTCGTTCAATTTTTTGTTTAATGCACCTTTCTCGCGGGAATCAAACATCACATTTATATCGAAGGCTTTCGTGCGAGCGGCGCGAATCAGCCGCTCGGCATGCCCTGGTTTTTGTCGATTCTTCGAAGGTCATTGACATAAATTCAATTTGAAATGCCAGTAAGACAGGGGTGCACTTAATTGATGGGGACTCTGTTATAACCTATGCTCTTTCTTGAAAGTTGCGTGTGCTAAAGGTACACGGACGCTTCGCAAAATGCTTCGTTAGCGCGAGATCTCCCGCACGGAAACGAATGCGCTCCCAGAACGCTGGACATAACACTTCAGATATATATATTTTTTATGATGTCGGTGTGTCCTTTATATGCTGCCTTGGAATCATCGTTCAAAAGTTTAACAAAATCGCGTAAATTCGAATTGGTATCCTTTCATCCGTCTGGTGGCATGTCTCTTGGTTAGCGAGGTCTATTCCCAGTTCAATTAACAGCACACCGCTGTGTTTGATTTCGGGTGAGTGGAATTTCGTCATGACACGACAGCGAGTTACCGAGACATCCGTGCTTCGCATGAAGTACGCCAAGCGGTACAAGAAGTAGCTTGGCGCACAGCCTACAATGTACAGATTTTACGGCAAGGCGCAGTCGTATCGCAACCCAAGGCATTCCAACGCAACCGCGTCTAAAGGCTGGTTCACACATTTTTGTTTGATTACGACCGACAACGTTACGACACGTTGCATTGCACTGCGATACGTTGCACAGACGTCGGTTGTCATAGCAACCTGTAGTAGTCGCATCTCGTCGTAGGCAGTAAGTCACTCATAAGCGATCGTAACGTGGTCGATCGTATACACAAAACACGAATGGCTGAGCCTGGCCTTTATAGTGTTGGAGTTGCGAGTACCGCAATGGAAACATGATTATGTGACATAATTTAAGAAAAAGGTTAAAAAAATAATGTCAATTAAAATTACGCATTGTGATGGCAGAAATTTTGTACCGCAAATTGTTCAATACAGCTTCATTAAGCTACCAAAATGTTTCATGATCCTGGATACTAGGCCATTCAATGTCAGGCATATTTGCTACGTGGATCTACAGCAAACATATGGAAACACCAAGAAAAAAGTCGCCTTCGGCGCTGACAAATTACCAAAGCGGGATTGTCTTTTCTGACGGAAGCAATATTAGTTTTTAGACAGATTAGTCTCCAGCATAATATCCCGCGCCAGGCATGTGCTTGTTAATATTTCCTTCGTTTTTTTTATGCATGAAACTTGTTTTTTTTGTGTTTTTTTTCTCGTGAAGCAGCCATTTTGCTTTGCCAGACGTCGGTTTAAACACACATGCTATCAAAACACACACGCATGCACAAGTACATGACGCGAACGGAAAGGCGAAGTCTACGGGCTATACGCAATAGTTTTACTACACCTCAAAATGTGAAATTAAGTATACGTTCGTCGGGATACTTCAAAAGATTAATGACTTTGTTACAAATAAACTATAACCGATAGCAACGAGTCTGGGATGGAACAACAACAAAAAAAAAATATATAAATCTACCTATACTAATAAAATACTCTAGAAGTATAGAAGCCCCACGGGCTAAGGTTTGTCAATTTAATGAAGGCCCAACTGGCGAAATTCGCTCGAAAAATCGATTAGCGTTAGTTGATTAGCGCTGCAAGGATGAGTTTCTGGATTGGCGTTTCCCCGCCAAGAAACGCTTCCTCAAAGATAACTGGATAAGGCTAAAACACAAAAAATACATTTGTTTTTTTGTAAGACGGAAATATGTGTGTGTGTTTGGGGGGGGGGGGGGGGAAGGGGGGGATGCCTCGTGATCTTTTTTTATTTTTTTTTTATTAATTATGTCGTCGGAGATTCTAGGATCTGAGAGGCTGCCCGGTGCCGATATGTGATCTATAGGGAGCCAATGAGATGGATAGCAACATCACCTGTGAAGGGGACACAGATAGTAATGGTAGAGAGCGGTAGGAGTATACCTACTATACTTTTCATACGGCGCATTCACACTGGCAGATGAACTCCTTTCGTCAAGCAGCTACAAGACACCATTTAAATTCGGTTGCACTGAGTGCTAACTATGCAGGAGACCGCGCGGCACAATACTAGCTTAGGCGTAAATACTCTTCCCAGCTGCCACTGGTTGTTTATCTGGCCAAAAATAAACTTCTTAGCATCAGGAAGGAAGTTTTCGTTGCGACAACTAACTTTATAAAGTAACGTAAGTGAACAGGCGCGCTAGTTCGGTACTAAAATGACATCCCAAGGACTTCGAGACTAGTTTTATCGCGATGTCTTTTTTCTTTTCTTTCATCTCACCAATCTCGGGGTTTCTGAAACGTAACGTCTAAGATGGCGCAACGCATTGTTTGCAGCGTTGTTGTTGTACTGCTAAGATTACGGCTCAAAATACAGGAAACAAAACCAATGCTCCACGTTTCGGGCATCGCTGCAGACGTTAACTGGACAAGAATCTTATATATACGAGTTTTACGGTGCCTTCAGCTATGACGTTGACGAAGCGCATTTCATTCGGGCGGGGAGTAGACAGGAGAGAGGAGGTTTTGTACGCAAAAACGGCGACGGGCAAGAAAACTGGTTCAGCTGGTTCACAGGCTTCGACTGGAACGGCGCTGAGTCGTCGGAATTCTCAATGCCGGGGGAAGGGATGATCGAAATTCTAGAACTCGCGGAGACGGGAAGATTGGAGCGGAGGACGTCGTTAAAACAAAAAATCCAATTAGCGCGTTTTGACGTTGGCAAAAAAACCCGCGCAATGTACGCAAACGATTCGAAGTATGCAGCGAGATTGAGGGCCTATAAGTAAGCCGTCTTACGTGCATTTAAAACCTTCTTATTACCCGAGACACGCATAACTGAGTAGACACAAGATGGAAAACCGGGCGTCGTTCTTTTGCATATATTTTCTTGATATCAGGACACCTATACCCGAAGGCCAGCTGCTTTTTTCAACATTATATTGTTTTCACGAGCAAAATAAAATGTATACATGAAGTAGACTGAACCACATCGGGTAAGCGACTATGTAAACCGTAGTTTGAAAGTTCTATAAAGAAAACGCCCGGAAGCTCGATAAAAATGCCACAATAATTTATTTCTTCGGCATATAAATCTGTTGTTTGAATAAGGGTTCCCAAAGAAAATCTCAACGTCCATTCAAATACAGGTAAGTAATAATATACAGATACCTTCCCATAATTTTTACTATTATTCTGTTAGCAGAAATCAAAGTGGGCATAGGAAACTAAAAGCGGACGTTTAGGACGTCAAAATTAATATGAATTGAAAAGAAACAAAAATGTCTCCTGTGTCGGCACTTTATAACCACCACCCCAATAACGAAACAAAGGGAAAAACTTCATAGGTCGCATCTTTTTACACACCTTAATGATTGTTATGAGAATGCGTAACACCCGGAAGGTTTATCCCTCGTCCGTGGCCAAAAGTAGTTCGCTTGCTACGTGTGGCGCACTCTCACTGCATACATCAACGAATTAGTTATTGTCGTGGTAGGTAAACTATTTTGTAAAGTATAGTTATAAATTGTTATCATCAAACAAAATGAACTCGAAGACAGCTGAACATGTCAAAGAAGAGTAGGCACTCGCGGTCTCACTTTAATGTCACAAGGAGGCTGCAAACTCGCAGCTCTGGTCAATTCTCTCGCGCTCGTGCACCTGCAGAAAAACTTTCAAACAAAGGCACTTGAGCTCGTAGCCTCAGCTGAACTAGCCTGCAAAAAATTGAAACATTCAGGGATTTTCACAAACTTTCAGAAGCTCGGTAAAATTGTGAAGTCCAGAAACTATATAACCCATGCCCTGTCTCTTTATCAAAAATACCATTTTTTTATGGCCTGCAGTTTCAGACCTCGACTTTTGCTTCGTATAACAAAGAACTGTACAAAAAGCCAACAACTCAACCCAAAAATCTAAGCTAAACAACGAGAAAAAAAAACATTTTGAAATTTTTAGTAGCGAAATGAAATGCCTCGTTTCACGTGATATGAGGGTAGGTTGTTTAGGTAGATCGTTCTCGCATACCGATAACGCTTCCTGAAAACGATATAATAGAGTTTTTAGAACGATTAATATCGAACTTTCCCACCGAACTACGTCTAGCAGGCAAAGTTTTCCAGTGGTGGCATCGGCAACTTTCCAGAACGATAGAACATGATAATCAACAAAAGTTTTAACACATATCTAAACAGTCTCGAGTATCGTTTTCCGGAAGCACGATGCCGCGCACGTACAATGCCGCCTACGCAGTAAAGGGCATTGTTATCGGGGTGCAAAAAAACGAGTAGTTAAACTTCCCCGATATTAAATTTGTAAATAAGGATCATTTTCCACATTGTTAGGGCCGGCCGCAAAATACCATCAAAATGATACGATAAAAAAAAAAAAAAAGTGTTATCATAGGCGGGAACCCTTCCCTCGGGTGCGTGTCATATATACAGCAATCTCTACCGGATATGCGATGCGATATCCGGCTTTAAGAAAAAAGAAAAAAAAAAGCATTCATAAAAAATAAAAGCTATCGATTCCAACGAAGCATCATCTCACGTTCTTTCCGTTTCCGTGAGTCAGTTTTCATTTTCTGATTTTATTTCCTTCCTTGTCATCGGGTTCAGCGTTTCCGCTATTCCCAGCAACGTCTCCTCCTGCGGAAATCAGGCATCAAATAACCTGAGCCCCTCTTCCACGATAGTACAGTTGTCGCGGAAAGGAAGCGAGCCCGAAGCGTATACCTTGACGTGAGCAGCACGCAACAGAGGAAAGATTTCCAATGCGCAATAAATAAATAATTTGCGTCACTCTCATTTTCTCACTAGAGTGGCCATGCGTTGATGTGCAGTCACTCGATGTTTAGCACTTTATAGGCGAGCGTGTCAATAACGAAACAATCGGCTTAATGAGGACGTAGACCTCAAACTGATGGTGTGGCGTAATTCAAAATAAGGTGCTAGACGACGGCATCGCTGTCACCTCAGTGAAAAACAAGATCTAAACGCTGAATAAGCTTCAACAGTCAATCAAGGTGGAACGAACTCATCCGGTCACCATGTATGTGCACTCTCAGCACGAATATTGACAGTAAAACTTGCACTTAGCAAAGCGGGCGTCGAGTCAAAAGGCCCATCTATTCCCACGCACAACATGTGCCAATGAAAGTGCCAAATGTCAAGATCAAGGTGGTGTTCTCTGTTCTTGTTGTTGTTTTTACAGCAATGCCCCGTGGGCATCGCGTAAATTTATGACTGTTCTCCGAACCCGGGCAGGCCACTCAAGCATCAGTCTCGGTTTCGTATCCAAGACGCCAGAGCACTTGAAAGGCAATTGTGGATCGAATCCTGAATCATGCTCCGGATTTAGACCGGACAGTCCTAGTCCGATTTGAGCTGCTGGCTGAACTCGTCTCTTTTAATCGGGAAGGAATTCGAAATTGACGTTCCGGTTCGTAAGTGTACGCTTATACGAACACCCCGACTCTGTCATTTGCAGTGAGCCCAAATTCGCATCAGCTCGCAGTTACAAAAATATCAAGATTTCCGCGAAAATGATCAAACCGGTTCATCTCTTCAGCGGGTTTAGCGCGAAATGCGTGCTATTTCTCCCCACACGTAGACAGCCTGCGGTGTTCAAGGCAGGCGAGCGGAGGCAACGCCCGCTGCGTGTTATCCTTGAATTGAGCACGGCCGTGCCCTCGATCAATGTCTCGCTCAGGAACACGTTGCACGTTAAAAGTGGACTAATTGTATCAGCTATGATCTCATAAAATCCAGATGATAGGTGGAAACATAATGTCTTCATGTGCTTCAATGATTGACTTAAAGAGCTGCGTTGTGGCACTTTATTTTTTAGTGTTAGGAAAACAATACGAATAACAATGCTTACAGTGATCAGAATCTACAGCCAATGGCTCGTGACTACGCTTTCAGAAGAATACAATGCAAAGTAACAAATTAGAGCATGCACGAGTAAACATCACTTCCAAATTTGATATTGAATTGATATAGGGCGTCGTGTACAAACAATATTCAAACACGGTTTATAGAACCTCAATTTCCACCATCAACTGTTACACTATATCAGAACACCATCAATATCCTTAATGAAACAGAACTCTATCTTGTAGCTGACTGCACATACGAGTATTAGGATATATCTAATTGGAGTAAACTATGAATGATAATAGTTTATTTTTTTTTTTGTTGAACACAGCTACTTTCTAGTTCAATTAATTAAAAAAAAGCAATTCTATTTTTCTAATACTATAAATATTCTCTAAATGGTCAGACATCCGTCTCTTTAAGTATAAACCACTTGTAAGCGACTTGGCAAGCGACGATACACGCGACAGCGACAAGAACCCGCTGTCGCTCGGTCAGTCGCGTGACGAGGCAAATCGCATGAAAGCGACGGGAACAAGCGACCAAGAGGACGAGCGACGTTTTCTAATATCCCAAAAACGAGCGACGCGACGAGCGACGGTGAGACAACTCCATCGCTCGTCGCTGACTCTCGCTGCTTGTCGCCGTCGCTCGTCTCGTCGCTCGCTAAATCGCTTGCGAGCGGTTCAGCCTTTACTCAAGAAACAGAAAAAGATATTCGTCTCCCGACCAAGAAAATTAACCAGAGAAACAAAAAAAGGCATCGCTTTGACGTCCTTGACAAAATAACAAAACTACATAAACATTAAAAAAAAAAAAAAAAACGAGGTGGACTTTTTTTACATTGTAAATTACGATGGATATTTCCCGATGGAATCTTCTCAGAGGTGCTGATACAAGTATGCGTCTCCACAGTGTTGTAAACCAATGAAACATCAACAGCAAGGATAATTTTGCAATACATAAATTAAGCGTTAGATGTTTAGTCTGCGTGACCTTGGTCAGCCAGAGTATGGCGACACTGTTACACGCTGTATGCGAGAAATTTAGCCAGTGCAATACCTCTGCGAGCCTGGAGTATTTAACGAACTTCACACGGTAGTCGCACACGACCGCACGTGGATGTTCATCCAGATCAAAACGGACAGGGGTGGGGATTCGGAAAAAGGATCACGAGGTTCTGCAGAGCGAGTTTTCAGTCCACGTGCTCCGAACTGCGGTGCGCTAACAGACTCGGTCACCAAAACTGGGTGAGAGTTGATATGACACAGTCGTAATAAGCAGGCTATAAAAACGTTAGTTCAAGCGCGACTGTGACAGGCGAGAGTTCAAACGCAATTCTGAGCTTTAATATTGAGAATTGTGCTTGCAGCACTGTTCGTTGCTTCGGAAGGTGAAGGAAGTACAAGCCACACGTACAAACAGTAGATAGGACACCGACCAGAAGCTCTCAGTTGATCTCGCACGTTTTATGAATATATGGGCACTCGCGTTTTCTTGCAGGAGAACGTTTTATAACAATCACGTGACTGTCGTCATAGCGGCGGTCTTTCTGATATTCAGATAAAGAGAAGAACTATGCAAACATTTCCTAACTTATGCTTCGGGTCTTTAATAAACAGAACGCTTCCGACCTCGCATAATATTAACAATTTTCAGATAAAAATAAAACCCTTCTGTCCTGAACCTTCTCACAAACGCAAAACACGTAAAAAAAACACGTTGGAATTACAAAGGATTTTCCAGTCACCGTCAACTCCGCGAACCACGCAGCTAGATCAGCAAAAAGGCAAGCCTCCGTCATCACGAAACGTCCACTAGATTTTTTTTTCCAAACCCGGACGTAAGAAACCAGTCAAGCACAACCGGCTAACCACGCGTGCAACGACGAGGAAGAGACCACCTCAACGTCCACAGCAGCAGCTGCAGCAGCAAAGACAGCATCAGTCGCCGGCTGTCGGCGAAATCGTGCGGCTGTCGTCGACTCTTGAGGCAGCAGGGCTTCAGCGTGCCCGTGCATCAATCTCGGCCCGCGCATAAACCGGCAGCGGAAAAGAAGTGGCAAAAGAGCGATGACCCCGCGCACGTTCAGAGTGGTCTACCATCGCGGCAGGACTCCGACAACGTGGAGCAGAGCGACTGCTATGCTCCGTTCGCCGGCAGGCACGGCGTGTATGTGCACTACCGTCGTGCACGAACCCTAAAGGCGTACCGTGCGAGAGACAAAAGAACAGAAGCGTGGAGATGAGGAAAGCCGACGCCGGAGGGGCAGTACACGGCTGACGCCGAAAGCGGCAAATTCCAGCGACGAGAATGCGATGCGTATACTGAGCTAACGACGGCAATGTCGTCGCGCCGTGGCTCGTCGAGAACCTGTTGCTACGTTGTCGCTGACGTTGGCACACGACACGACCAACGCGCGTGTCAGTGGCCCGTGGCTGCTGTGTGGAGCACCCATTACAGGAAAAGGAGTTAGTAACTGAAGTAATTTTGCGTTTGCCTCGGTTGGTAACTTCACTTCTAGGACGACCATCGCGTGAAACGTATAGTGAATGCTGAATAATTATCTGTATTTACGATACTTAAGTAGCTTTCAATGCATGCTTCTGTTCTTTTCAAGAGTAAAGCAAATCGGGCGTTGTAGAGAGCGAGAGGTCGGTCAGCTTTGAACGTATGCCGACATTGGTTTACGCTGTAGGTAAAATCGCTGGCCTGCATAGCTCGACGGCTAACTGGGGTCTTTAACGTGCACCATGCAGTAGTGGTAAAGCCAACGCACGCTAGTGTGAGAGACATTAAACCCGTTTTCAAAAAAAAAAAATGTTCTTTGCAAATTTGTTTTTATATTTATGCCGCGCGAAGTAGTTTTTACAAGATATAGTTGTTGGTGAAAGAAGCGATGCTTTTGTAGTTTGAAAAGCGTACGTATTGATAAGTTGACATATAGACACTTTACACTTATAGAAGTTTACACACGCGCAAGATTACAGCCGCCATTGCTGATTTTCTCTTGTCTTACCGAGATACTGAGCCACGTGGGGGAGGGGGGGGGGGGGGCGTTGACGAGCCTCCACATAAGCCTGTGGCTGAGGAGCAGGAGGCAACAGAATCTAAAATGGCAATAACCTGTCCTGCTGCGGTAATAATGAAGTGATGTAAACAGAATAAGGGGAAACATAAACTGAAGGTCGGTTATGGCGGCGCCCATGCACAGCTGCTGCAAAGTGTCTATATATATATATATACACCACCTCAACTCTCTGACGTCATTCCACTGCGGTGGCGCTGCTGTCGGTACTGCGCATGCGTAAACACTTCACTCCTTCCGAATTTAGTTTCTGAGCACCCGCAGTGCCCACACCTGGTGTGGGCAAAGCGGGCTTGTTTGGAAACACTGCAATGGTGTATATTTTCATTTTCTACATAAAGTGCTAAATTAAAAATTATCCGCAAAAAGCGGGACTTTTTTCTTTTTTTCTGCGGTGTTTGAGGTGAAAGCGAGTATAGATCGGAACAGGCTGGAGCAGAGATTAACCCCAGGAAGGATTCCTGGTTTCTGCAGCGAGAGTTAACATACTAAATCACCTTTTCTTCTTCTTCCCGATTACAGCGTCGTACATTGAAAAAAAATCTAGGCATATATTTAAAGAGCGCGACGCGGCATCCACGAACAATTCATAGCCGGTATTTCCTCGTTTTTATTGAAAGACTGAATCCATAAATACCGATGAAATAGGTCTGTGCCTGGTGAAGCTTAGTGTTGTTTACTCGTATGCGAGAAGAAATGACATGTTGTGTTCGGACTAATTGCGCCAGCAGTGTATATAATGCCTCAACTAGCACGTGCCACGAAATAGATTGTGGTCTCTTGGAGTGTCGCTCCCACTTACCGACCCACTGAGGCACAGTGACCTGAAGTGCATAAGTACAACGGGTTCGTGTGACCCCCCCCCCCCCCCCCTCCTCTTTCTCTTCCTCGTTGTTTCCACTGTCGTACACGCAAACGGCAAAACAATGCGAGCGATCCAACTTGCGCAATTCTTATGGCAGGTAGAATAGCTGCGGGAGATTAGTCATGCGGAGCGCAATTTTGCGTTAAACTTGGCTTCGTATATTCGCCATTTTTTTTCTTCATATTTTGTGTTTTCGAAGTACAACTCCAGGGAAGGTCAAATCTGCTATAATTTATACTCCGCAAAATATCATTGTCAAATGCCTTTTTTGTGTGAATATTAGATTTGATAAAAATGGGGTCCAAAAATACCGGTAAATCTTCTTCACAGATGCACAAGTACACCAAACGTCATTTCACGTGTCTCCAACCATGCATACGTCGCGTGGTCCTTTTGATCGCGATGTACTCATTGTGCAATTGACCAAACTGTAGGATACACCAGTACACTCGCAGCCCGATGGTTTGCCCACAATCAAAGCCCCAGTCGTTCACTGGGAAGAGACCATGTGAAGCAGGCCACATGACCTTCTTCACATGCTAAGCGTTGCCGTTTCGAAAAGGACCTTCACGTCAAAGAACATTTCATACGCGCGGTTGTGTCTTTAATATCAGGAAAGTTTCTCGCTCGCTAGTATATGCCCGCAACGGGTGAACCACAACAGCGTCAGTGTGCCGTGCTATCGCCGCTGCATTCCACGCCCTCGCTACCTTGACAGAACTTGTCGACGGTGTTAGCTGAACCGACGGTGAAAGTTAGTTCTCCCACATTACTCATGACTGATTAACGAGACGAACAAACCTTCGGCTGGCTTACAAGAAAAACAAAACAAAAAGAAAAAAGCAAAAAAAAAAAAAAAGAATGAACGCTGAGATTGCGCATAAAAGAGCCAAACGAAGTCCGTAATTCAGAAACGGCGGTTCAAGGCTCGTCGTATAACGGAACGCACGACACCAAAATGGTCGCGGTAGCTTGCGGCTCTCTCGAGAAACAATCGTCCGGAACCGCCAAGGTTAGCGGACCGGGAGAGGGAGGGCCAGCCACTCCCACGGGCCACGTGTCCTTGTCGGATTAATGACAGTAGCCGGCAAGCCTCACTGCAGCGGACCGGTCCCGGGGAACGAACCGTGCTCGCACGGTTAGAGACAATCCCATTGCGTGTACTCGCCGAGACTCGCCTCGTGCACTAAGCGAGGTCTTCCTGTCCGGGTAATCGGGTTCTGATGAGATCCTGTTGTTGAATGAACGCGTGGTTCTGGCCAATTTCGTCCGTTCCTCCGCTCATAGGGTAGTTGTGTCTTGTGTACGTTTAGACAGCGGGAAATTAGTCTGCCCAAATGGGCCTCTGGTTTCTCTGCTGCAGATGAGGAATTTCGGCAGCGCAGTACCGCAGCCTAGGCTCTTTAACGTGCATCACGCAGTAGTGCTACTCGACCGCACGCCGGTGGGAAGGTAATCTGGATCGAAACGAGCAGAAGAGGGGATTGAGTTCAGCATCACTGGGTCCTGCAGTGCGAGCTTTCCCTTCAAGCGCTCCAAGATGCGGTGTAACACCAATCCCCCCCCCCCCCCCCTTCTTTCATATGGTGCTTCTGTATAAATTACGACATTTGTGTGCTTTTATTATTATCCCAAATTGGAGATGCTCCTAGTGATTTTTCATGCATAACTAAGTGCAACGGTCGGTTAACGTTAACGTGCAAAGAGGTAATATTCCTTCATGTCCCCCATTTATACTGAGGAACCAAAAAATTATTTATACGTCGCAGGGAGGCGCCAGAAATTTCCATTAACGTGACGAGGTATTCAGATTAGCCGTGAGTTTTATGATATCCTTTCGATGTCGCCGATACACGATACTTCGCCGATGCTTCTGCGCGTACATCGTATCCTTGCCGGGTACCCTTATCGGAGCACTTAAACGATCTATTCAAACCCCCTGGATTACCTACTTGGATTGATGGCTGACAGAAATAAGACGTGCCTAGTTCTTCACTTCCACTCGAAAGCAGAACGGGCCAAACTATTCAACAGGCAGCCCAGACGAATTGATGGGTAATATATTAAAGGCTTTAGCAGAACGTGTTAGTGCTCCAAACCCGATACCGATACGACGCACGCCCGAAGGCGCCGGCGGAGTATCAAATGCCGCTATCGGAACGCAAAAAAAAAAAAAAAAAAATGAAAAAATGAATTTTACGTGCCTTGAAGTGCCGGTTTCAACAGCACGCCTATCGCTCGTTTGGATCGCCTGACGACATTGGCAACTGCAGGGTCTGACTTTGGCTTCTACGGTGCAGAGAGAAAGAAGGAAATCGACGACCGGTATGGGTCACGATCGAGAAATCCCCGTATCAGATGCCTCCCTCCCTCCCAGTGGGGATTCGCCCGGATTACGAAAGCCCGGCTCCATTGGAATGCCGCGCTTCTTGTCCTCTTTATTCATTCCCGAACATGCGGTCTCGCGCTGAACGTGGACTATGCGAACAGGATACGAGACGGAGCCTCGGAGCCTGCGCAAAGCGTGCATGTCCGCATCTGTCGTTCGTTATGGCATCGTTAAGGCTCGCGCGCAGTGTGCGTCAGAACCGTTTTTATCTGCCCGCTCAGGTTACATCAGTCGCCTCGCGTTTTCAAACCCAAGGACGCCAACCGTGACAGATCCGGGGAGTGGGCGAGCTCTGAGGGATGGCCACGCCGAGCGCAACAGCAACAACAAAAAGTTCCGGCTCGAAACAGGATTTTAATGTTTGTTTTCGACGATCGGACGATCAAGCTCGGCCGAGTATAGTCAGAACGGCATTTCGACCGATTGTCCCCGGCAGCGCAACCGGCACCAAACCGAACCAGCTCATGAGCCCCAAGAACAAAGAGCAATCAGTGTGCCCCCCCCCCTTTCCCCCTTTCCCGTAAGACTTTATGGTTCCTCTAAACGTCCGAACGCTACGATTTCACCGAGTTTTCCCTCTATCCCTTCTCCACATGTCAGAGCTCCTTCTAACGATCTATGCCTCCTCACCGACTCGACTGCTCCGTCCAGCAAAGACCCACGGCAGCAGCGGTACACACGAGCGTATACCTATAAGTCACACGGCGTGTCACGTACCAGAGCGCTTAGGGATCTCACGCTCCGCCTTTTTTTTCAACAACGCAACAATAAAGCAGAAGAGTATAGCGCACCTACGGGCATGTCATACACCCCGACGCAATCACCGGTTCTCTCCCGGCGCCGGCTCATCAGGAAAGCGAAGCTGCACGACTCGGACCGTGCAAATCTCCATTTTCGGTTGGGGGGTTGCATTCATCGTGTGCGGATTCCTGCAGCTCCCATAGGGAGTCCCCTGCCCTTCGCCGTGGCAGTAACTGGCCTCTCGGGTGGCGGCGGCGTGCCTCTCGTGGCGCAATCAAGGCGTGCAGTGCCGAATGAAAGCGGCGTCGTTGCAAAGTCACGCCTCGCGGGCGCGTCATTGAACCTGAAGACGGAAGCGGTCGTCACGGCCTCACGCCCCCGTGGATCCCCGCTCCGCGTCGGCGGCGACGCTGGCCTCCGCCGACGCCGAAAGTAAATCGGACCCGCTGCGAAGACTGCACTGTTCTCTGCATGCGAGCCCCGAAAAGAATGGCCCTGCTCTTGGCAAGGGGGACCCCACGAGGGCCGAATTCGTTCCGTGCATGTCTCCGCCCTGACATGGCGTCTTCGTTGAGGTTGCGCCGATTTGGCCAGTATATCTATACGACAACTGTTCTGAAGGTCTGTGATGTGTGTCGTGCAGTAGTGGTTAAGCTAGCAGTTCAGCGGCCACCCACATAGTTTCGAAGCTCTAAAAAGTGAACTGCAAATTTTTTTTTTTTTTTTTTGTATTTTACTACAAGGCTCGGCAACGCGTCCGACCCACCTAGTCTGCGAATCCATTATATGTTGCTGCGACCTAAAAAAGAAAAAAATTCGGATGACGTGTTTGTGCTATCCGCGCAGTAGTTCTTACGAACCTTTGTTGCCCAAGAATGAAATTGGCGCTTTTGGTGTTTTAAACATGTACAATACCAAAACGTAAAATAGATCTTAAGTAGACATTCAGGTATTTTAATTCATTACACAAAAGCCTAACCTTTTTTTTCCAACGTTTATTGAGCTGAAAATCAGTATACAAGGAGAAAGGTTGACTCAGAGTCAGCTGTCACTTAAACTTCAAGATTTCAGTGATTTCATTATCATCTGAGACGACAACACATCCCATGGCAGAGGCATTACATCCAACTTATAAGCCATTTCAGTGCCCACAAAACAGAATGTGGACCTATCATCAACGAGCATGAGCACGAGCTTTCAACGCCGCAGGCCCAGTTAACAGGACACGAATACGCTTTCCATTTCAACGGGAGGTTCGCAGCACCGATCGAAACGAGTCAGCTTTATTGGTCCCGGGAGTGGTACAACTCTTTGCACGCTAGTCATAAAACACAGCCTGGTTCCCTTGACTCGTTTAATCTGGTTCGTTTCAAGCTCAGGAGGAATGCTGGCGAGGTGGCGCGGCCTTTTACTTGCTGCCATAAATTATGGTCAGCGTGACGTTGCTTTTATGCGTTCCCGAACGATCCATAAACCTGAATCGACGCAAAGAACCGGAATACTTATACCCGAGTTCGCAGTTATTGTTGGATTGGAGCGGCGTTTTAACATGTTCAGTCTCCCACAGCACGAAAGGCCCATTCGCTGAAGCCGCTAATCTGGTGTTGCTAAGCCAACTTCCACCAGAAGCACTTTATTTTTTAGACAGAAAGTATTGACAAGGGTTCATTTCCTCACCACGAGCAATATGGGCCTTGCGAAACTGAATGCCATACATCTGCGTGAAACTGTCTCGTTGACTGAGCCTTTCATATTGTTGGAAATCGTACGGCAAGCACTACAAGAGATTATATTAAAAAAAGACAATTTTCGTGGTCCTGTTGAAGTCATTCTGTTACTATTCGGGCGCATAATTTTGCCAGTAGTTTTATTAGTTTTTATTTACTTAAAATCGTTACTTTGTTTTCTGTATGCAATAAACTAGTAAATATTAGCAATATACTCCTGTCTCATGTGCATTTAGAGTAAACTTAATAAAAAGGACCATCAAAATAAAAACTGTAAACCAAATGCTTCTTGTTAAACGATATATTCAACTGAGGTTTATGCGATATCAATATACCATTTTCAAAACTCCACCAAGCAACATTGGCAATCACCATAGCTTGGACACGAAGCGCGTGATTGGATCCGAGTCCTCACCGAACGCTGACGTCATATACGTATTCAATACGAGCTCAGTGTGCGTGATTAAGCAATGGCGGACGGGCGATGGCGCGGACCTTTAAACAAGTGTCTATTGCAATTCCTTTGCGATGGCGATATAAAAATTCGGCATACACACTTAAGACTGCTTACGTGTAGGAATTTGAAATCATTCCTACATGCAGCGCATTCCTACAAGCAGGGCACCACGTCTTTCTTTTTCACACGGCTCTCTGGCGGTGGCATCACGCTCCACCACTGCGCAGGCGTGGCGCACCCGCCGGCTCCACGGCTACGAATCATCTGCGTTGCTGTGCTTTTCTTTGTATTTCATTCCCGAGGCGCCATCCCGGCTTTGACCTTGAGCGCCCGGCCGGCTTCTGTGACGAAGCATCGGATATGACGCGACGCGGCCAATGGGAATTCCGCTCGTGGGTGCCGTTCTTCTGCTACAGACGGTTACAGACAACGCCGGCTTCGCTCCATGGAACAGTTAATTCTTTCGCATTAAAATGGGAAAACAAAGAAAGCAAAAGAACAAGCGCCCCTGCATTGTATTGCGGTTCAGAAGATTAACGGCGCTGCCGAAAGGCGAGTGGCCCTTTTGGCCCATACATGAATGCCTGTGGCCCTGCGTCTTAGGTGAAATGGCAGTTCTTGAAATTTCCGCACGAAAAACAGAACGTTTCTAACTCTCAGCTGTTAAATTGGTCTTTTTTTTTTTGCTTGATTGGGTTTACTTTAACTTTTGAGTATGCTGCAGAACATTCACCCGGTTCCGCCACTGTATCTCATACGTAGTCTTCATACATCATCTCCATTTTGAAGAATATCTGAGGGCAATGCCACAACACATGTCCTTAAAAATAAATACGGTAAGAAACAGTATCTGTTTAGAGTCGACCGTTATTTCTCCGATGCTGTGTTCAGTGCACCCAAAATAAAAACGATGAATATCTGGAGTGCTGAAGGTATTTCATGAGCTCGGTTGGTCGTAAAATTGTGTGTAGAATGCGTTTATTAAGAGTTAGAACAACGTTTTAAAAAGAAAAGTCGAATGCATGGTTAGTAACCCAAGAAGGAAGCATATTCGTCTTGCGGGGATATGAGTCGTAATTATAAGGTGTTCATGGGAATGCCCTCCGGCGTGAATGGCGTCCTCAATTATGGTTGTGACGCGATGTAATCGCATTTAGCGGGAAAGTCATTAGATTTCAAAGGCCTTTAAGCTGTCCACGTGACAGAGAAACAGTTTCAAGGACACGGAGTAATTTTTAAATTTTGGTTTGAGGTCTGGTATCTAAATAATTTCTCGTATAGCGTTTGCGAAGGAGTCTGGAATCGACTACTTTTGTTACGGTAACGGCTAAATTCCGCTCTTACAATCACCTTCGTTGTTGATAGTTAAAAATATTTAAAAGAACGTCCGCCCGTTTTTCTCCCTTTCTCCTCAACGGAAACACGAACGCGGTGCTCTCAAACCTGCAAGCGTTGAAAGCCGCACTTATTCCGTTAAGAATGGCTTTGCTTTCCCGAGTGTGACTCGTTGATTACGTCCCCAACAACCACTCCCAGTTTCAAAGAAACGCTATAACCGCCTAGAAACATTAAAAAAAATTCTGCGGCCCAAAAAAAGAAATCGGTCTCGGAAAATAAGGCTTGCAAAGATTTTCGTTAAACGTGAACCGACCTATATTGTGCGGACGATCGTGAAACGCCGCAATGGCTGTATACCATTGAGAGAGAGAGAAATTTAAGCAGCATTCTATATTTTCTTGTTTCTTTATTCGTATACTTAAGGGCGCTTCAGAAACTTCGGTGATTTTTTTTAACAAATACTTCAAAGCGCTTTGAACCTTTGGTGGCATTTTTAACAATTATTTTTTTCCTCGAAACCAAGTTCTGAAAATTATATACATATAAAAAAACGAACGTATCGTTTTGTTTTGATAAGAACATTTGATGTGACTAGTCTTTTTAGCATGTTAATGCGTACTGAAACCAAGTCAAAAGTGTGATGCCAGTGTATTGAAACGTTTTAAGGCAGTGGATGAGGTTTGTCGCCATGTAATTTCCAGCAGCTTGTCCAGTCCACGCGTTCAAAAAAATCTGTTCGAGTCATTACGTTGGACACCATGGCGTCCAATGTGACTTTTGCCCATCAAGCGTTATCACTCGCGGCCTCAATTAGCCTCCAAGTAACAACGGTTTGCTTGCCGCGTTTTTTTTTTTTTTTTTTTTTTTTTGCTGCCTCGTGAGGTTTACTACGCGCATTTCCATTCCTATAGTAAACACTGGAGGTGGGACTCGTTGTGTCCGAGTTAAACCCGGAAGAAAATTGCGAGAGACCCTTCTTTCAAAGAAAGAAAAAGAGATATAACAAATGTATATTGGCGTGATTGGCTCCCACTCTCACATTTCAGTCTTTCCATCGGTTGTAAGCAAACCAGTCCACTGGACTCATTTTAGGACGCCATAACGTTCCCACAAACTTGCTAGACCACCAATCGCTTTTGCCGCGTGCTTGGGTTCGAAAGTGCCAATAAAAACATGCGCGACAACGGATACTACAGTACAACTAGCTATACAGTCAGATAAATATGTAAACAAGAATATACGTGGCATAATAGGCAGCCGATTGTGACGATGTAAAGGTGATTCGTGGGTACAGTTATATTAGAGAGTTTTGGTGGACCGTTTAGACAACTCTGATAACAATACCCGATATACTTTGCCAACATCCTTGCGCATGCATTGGGGAGTTTTAGTATATCGTACCGATACCTCTGATGACGATTCCCGGTAACGATACAATGCATGTGCAAAGCCGTCACCGGAGTATCGGATATTGTTATCGAAACGATCTACTAAAAGTTCCTACAGTTGTGGGGGGAGGCTCGACAACACAACTCTTTGAAAGCCTTTTCATGGCATCGTTCTACACCGACCTTAAACAAGTACAACACGCTACTCAAGGACATAAACTTATGAAGGAATGAATTCCAAAAAGGAATACGAGTTGTACTAAACGGTACTAAGCAACGCGCTTCCGTTTATAGAACGAAGAGAACTCTGTTTTGGCTAAACTTTGAGCCGATGTTCGCATTGCCTGCACTTTTGTAATCATGTGTTGCTTCGGTTAAGTAGCATACTCGCCTGCTTTCAAAATACGCCGATGGCATGTTGGTTAGCGCTTCTAGGTTGCAGAATTTCTGCAACAAAGAAGTAGGATTTTAACCGTCGAAGCAGGACTCAAATACAGTATAGAGAGCTGCTTTCCCGGGTCACTGAGAGTTTGCGCGTCAGGGTTTGCATGTAGAGCACCGAAACGTAACGACAAGTCCGACATCTTTGCGTTATTATTACGTGATGTCAGGTGAGTATAAAATAATGTTCGCGCACATGTAATCTTGTAATTTTCAGCAGGTACAATGAAAACTAAAGAATAAGCATATAAAATTGTCGTGAATTCCTCCGGTGGATCTCCAAGCAGGAAACCTATAATTATGACCGCTTACTCACGTGCGTTTCCATCTGGTAAACTTTACTTTAAATATGCATAAGATAAATTACCTCTTTTTGCTATTCAGGAGACACAGCTCCAGGTCGGAGCCAAGCGTTGTCTTGGTCAGGCTGGACATATATTAAAAATATGTAGTATAATGCTGTACTAGGAAGTTGGTTTACCTAATTCGTAGCGAATTGGTGCTCGGCCATCTAATATCTTCAATGTTCTTGGCCTTCGGGAAAACGAGGTACTAACCTGCAAAGACGTTCCAAACACTGCTACTGTTACAAACTATATAGTAAGGGACTTTCAATGCACCTTTAAATGAGTTGTGCGTACGAAAAAGTGATTTGTAATATCACCCCCATCATTTCATTTGTCTTCACCAGAATATTGCGTCGTGCTCTCTCATCGTTTTTTTTTCTCCCTTCCCTTAATTTTTAATAGTATGTAAACGGCTAGGATAGACATCCAGGTTATTCTATCTGCCTTTTTATTGTTGAGGTCCAGGCTGCAATCGTGTTGCACACCTCGGATAGTCGGTTAAAACAGATAAAACAGACCCCGGGCAGATACCAAGATAAGTTGAATGGCAAGACCAAAATGAGATGCAAATCATGTCGCCACATATCCACGCAAGACTCCATTGCTGTAACGCGACCCAGCTTCAGAGCAAAGACGACTGCTCATCAACATAACAGAGAAAACTGGGTCTTCTATTAACACCATTACATAACTCACGGGGCTGCTTTGACACTTTGGCTGCCGCGACCGGAATCCACAAAGGCGTTGTTCCTCAAAGCCCACCGCACCCACTGCGAGCCTTACGACATCGCATCTTCACTCCCCGCGAACGCAGAGTCGCCGGCTGTGCTCATGTGGGCCCATTACAAGGAAGGACCGAGCTCACGAGTTCTCCATCGGCACTCAAGCACGGCGCGAGTTCATCAGATGCCAGCGCCAAGGAGACGCGCACGGAACGCCTCTTCTTGCTCGTCCTTCTTTCTTCGCCTTCGGAGCGGGCCCAGGCCTTCGTCCCCGCCGAAAATCGTTTGGACGGAACGCATTACGGCTGCCCTGCCTTCCAAGACGGCGCCGTTAATCCAACGGACAGAGCGTTTGCACAAAGAACGCCACCGCTTTGTAGTCCGCGCGAGGTGAGCGGTATATACACGACAAAAGACGCGTGGCCGTTATGCCGGGTTCTATCGCTCGTTCTGGCGCAGTTCCATTGACGTCTAGGGGCGCCCTTCGAGAGCTCGATGTTCGATCTTACCGGAAGCGGGTTTCCGGGTCTCGACTTGTCGCCTACATTCTGAAGCGAGATTGCAAACTATGGGATCAAGATTCGGACAGGTTGTGCCACTCCGTAGCCTTTCGTGAGATCAAATATCAATTGTCTTGGCTTTCCTTAATAGCATTGGTCTTACACACCAGATTGAGTCTTACCTGACTTCAAAGTTCATGTTGTGCAGCTCTGCGACCTCAGCAGCCTGATTGTATGACTCAGTCTAGCGCTTGTAATACGGCCTCCACAGCTTTTGCACCATACGGCCTGCTAACATCATCATGATCATCCTCTGTATTCTTAAGGAACTGCGTGGGATCCCCAACGCAGTAGGGCCATTATAGAAATTCCAGTAAACAAGACAAGTTTACTTGCGAGGAAAACGTCTCATAGGAGACGGTATACCACTGGTAATTTTATTCCTTTTTGTTTTACTGCTTTCACCCGCTGTGGGCATCGAGTCCTAGAGAAAAGGCTCCGCCTTAAGAAGACTGTCAATGAGGCCTCATACAACAAGTTTGGGCAAATCACACAACTTCTTTTAGATCAATTACAAATCTCGCAAACAACCTTCAGCTAACACCACACGACAGCAGCCTCACTTACCAGCAGGGAAAAGTCTCAGACGTCACAAGCATGCCTATGCACGCACATAACCCTATCAGCGAAATAATTAACATATTTCTATATAGGTCAACTGTGACCGACTGAAACCTTCGTTTGGATCTTCCAGAAACGTTTTGATGTTTCTTCTCTACCCCAGTCTCAGGTTAATTCAACACGGTTAATATTCACCAGCCCGCCTGCACCCTTACCGTATTTTCACAGTTCCACGGCCCACGATTTTTGAATTTTTCGAAACATTATACTCTCTCGAACAACAGATGTTTTTATACTGGAATAGTATACCTCCGTTTTCTCCTTACGTTCTTAGAGGGTATCGAGCGTATGTAAGTCATTTCTTCGAAAGCCAAGGTATTGCTCTGTTCATTCTCATTCTCTGCAGTCCAGATACGCACAACCAATACACCTTTGCGTGTGCCTCAAAAGTTATTCTAAGATAAAAACATAACCCTGCAAGTCGCCAAAGTGGACCACGGGCAAAGCGCCGGCTTACGGACGGATCCCCAGGCGGCGGGCTCAAATCCCCGCCGAGGTGCCGGCACTCTGACGGAGACTTATTGCAGAGAAGGCGCCCTGTAACCGAGATTTCGGCGGCACATTAAATGATTCCCATGTGGTCAAAACGAATCCTCAGTCCACTGCTGGGGCGCGCCAGATGCCCTTCGTTAGTGTGGCACGCAAAACCGCCAAATTTGACTTTGACATTATTTTGCAATGTTTTTCTTACACCGGGGTTTACCATGATTCTTTATAGCAAGTGAACCTTATACGGCGAGCAAGTGTTTCAATTTGCTTTTAAGGCCTATCGGAACGTAAATAAGGGCGCGCCAATCAATCAAAAAACAACATTAAAAAAAAAATGAAAACTTGCAGGGAACGCGCGACGAGAAGGCAGCGAAGTGCACGCCATTATCGGTCGAGATCGGGGGGGGGGGGGGGGGGGGGGGGGGGGGGTAAACTAAGCCATGTGGGCCCATTTGAGGGTAAACAAACGCACGACGTGCGCCAGAACCAGACGCGCTTGTACCCCCGACTCCGTGTCTTTATTATAATAATTCCCCCAGCGAGGTCGCTGAGAGAATTGCTGCCCGAACATTCACGTCCGACCTTTTCTTTCGTCAAACCGTCCAACTCCATCCAACTTTCATCTATCGCAGAAGAAAACAAAGACCTGACACGCTCGATTTCAGACAATCGGCAGCATGAAGCACGAATTGAAATTGGTCAATCCCGCCGAAACAACGAGACGCGGCCGCACGACAACGAACGCCAGCCGGCATCGGCGCCTCCGCGCCTCGGAAAGAAGACCGCTCGAGCGCCGACCTACCTGGCTGGCTGGGCGTTCTTCCTCCCGCTCCCAGCAGAGTAGGGCAATTGTCCACCGGCCCTCTCCTCCTCCGAGGGAGACACTTCTGTGGGATGCATGAAGCGCCGGCAACGGCGGCATTGTCCCGCCGACGCTTCGTCCTTCTTTTTTTATTTGTTTGCTGCGTCTGCCTGCCGCGCGGAGACGCGTTCTCGCGTGTCCGCCTTCAATTAGCCTGATGGGGTCCCGGTTGCGAAAGCCCCAGAGCCCCAGTAAAGGAAGGACGAACGCGGGACAAGCAGTGGTTTCCTGTCGCCGCCGTCGACCACGCGGCTCTACCCCGCGGAAACGCAGCGAGAAACAAATCACGCGCTTTATGCACTCTTCGAGAAGTCTTCGTTATTCGAGAAGAAGGATATCAGAGCGAACAATTATCGCCGAGTTTTTGTGTTCGGACTCCGGAGCGTAACGATGAACTTAGTGCCCACCACGACCCAGACGTTCGAGGAGTCAAGCTTTGCGTAAATGGTGTACTTTGTTTCTGCAGACCTTAAAGGTACTCTCGCTAAATACTGCTCGGCCATAATCACTGAAGTTCGCACTGAAATTATGAGACGGGCGTTAGTTTGTCCCTGTACGCTAAATGTTGTAAAAAAAAACATCGTAGAAAAAGAAATCCAGCACTCAATTCTCAAGGCCAGGACGAGCAGTCACGTTTGCAGTCGCCGGTTCGTGCCGCCAATGCGCCAGTGCCGACCCTGCTAAAGTTAAAGGCCCGAGGCCAGCAGCGATACCGCACTGAGACACCAGACGCCCAATGGAGCTGAATAACCTCCAGCTGCATAATTATACGCACAACACGATTACATTGCTTTCTATCCCTGCTACGCCCAATTAAGGATTGGCGCGATGCTACGGAGCCCGTACTGCGCTTCAGGCATTTTAAGAGTACGGCTACTTCCGCAACCGCTCTGATGGGTCACGAATGTGAACGTGAATATCCGCCGACGTGCCTGAGCGCGAACGGAACGATGACGCAATGCTCGTGCGGAATACGCGGAAGCCTTATTGGGCTGTCGAGCTTTGAGTTCGGATGTAGCAGCGCTTGGAGCCACGCACTCAATGTTGACGCATCGCGACAACGTTATAAAAAAAGAATTCTGGACGAGAAAAAACAAACATTCCTAGTATCGAAATTTCGGCGGAAATCAAGTTTTTGTATCATTATTTTTATATCACCCTGCGCACCAGAGATGGGCGGTATTTCGAATGCAAGTATCTTATATATGTATTTCAACTGATTTGAGTGTTTTGTATATCGTATTTAATTACATAGCTGGAAATATATTTGTCGGCTCGAATGTATGGAAACCCTAAAAATAGATATTTTAAATACAATTGTAATTATATGCTTTCGCGACATGTGAGTCAAACATGTCGAAGCAAGAGTCGTGTTGCGGTTTTATCTTTCGAAGCAAGGAGCTCGTGCTTGCCACCTTCGTTGCCCTGTCAGCTTCGCGATCTTTGACGTCATTCCGTGGCGGTAGCTCTTTCCCGGCGTTTCTCGCGCCCATTGTGGGCATTCGGCACACGCGTTCCTCTGTTATTTAACTTTCTGCGTATGTGTAAGGCCAACAGTTATCGCGTGACTACGCGCTTGTTTATCACTAATGAGTTTGTGCTGGCGGCCATTGCTATATGCGCGACTACTGAGCGCGTGCTGACGGCAAGCTTACACGGTTCTTCTGCAACATGCGTTTCGCACCATCAAGATTGCCGGTGGTCTTAGCAACCTATTAATGTGAGCTCGTTCTGAGCATGCGCCCTAAACATCGCCCTCAAATATGGCGTCCAGTAAATACCCCCTATACTCTGACAGTGAAAAAATAAACTTCTGAAACACGTAAAGAACCCAAGAAGCTGTTGAAGTGAGGACGTACAGAAGCGCCCCTGGGCGGCGTCCTTGAACTACGTGGCTCCATAGCTCTGACACCATCACGTTTCACAGTGCGAAAGAGAAAGTTAAGACCCTACAAGTTTTAAACCACAAGAGTTGCGCTTCTCACCAGGCAATAGGACGAGTAGCTATTTAAAATACGACGGAAATGACGTAAGATAGGCAAACCTCCGGTGCCTTTGTGTCACCAAACACAGAGCGAACAAAGTGTCGTTGTTTTCCCAACACTATTCCGGTACTACGAGAATGGGGTCGAGTCATTTGAAAGTCCGATACGTCTCAACGAGCACGGCGCAACAAAACGCTAGACACCCTTCAAACTTCTAGAGCGGCACAGAAAACCGGAAGAGGTCCGTCGGCTCTGCGTATGAAAGAGCACCAAACAGAACATAAACTATGCGGTGCGCGCACTTTGACGGTTCCCAACGAACAGGCCCGGAATTATGTTTGCGGAGCCAATGCTCTCTGCGCACATTCCGAGAAGAACGCGAGGGCAGGGTCCCACTAGGTCCCACGACCCAAGTCGTTCAGGATTGAGGTCACGCGTGGACTGGACTGCATACCGCGGAAATGCGTCTGAAAGCAGCTTCTTTCGCCCAACCGCTTGTTGTGGAGACGCATCTTCAACGCTTCAGTCGAAAGTGATAATGGTGACGAGTTCCTTTCCGATCAAAATTTGATGGCAGCGATCAAAAAAGAAGAAAGGTGTAGAGCACGGGTAGATGTGTCCTCGACCGTCCACAAAGCACAAGGAAGAAAGGATGGAACAGGAAGGGATGACAAGGAAGTTAACCTTGCCCCTGGGTAGTTGCCCTTATTGGCTACTCTCTGCTGGGAAAAAAAGGGATAGGCAGAATAAAAGGATGGTTACAACGCACAAAAGAAAGCAAACACAGCAAGAAAGTAAAGCGCTCAAAAAGAAGGAAAAAATAACGAATGAATTGCGGTCCTTATAAATTTGGGTTCAAGATAATACTTTTTTTTTCTTGAGGCGTAGCGAACAACATAATGATGAACACACAAAAACTAGGCTTAAAACAACAAAATAATGCTCGAGATTAACCATGCAAAAAACAGTGCTCCAGCCTGTCCCCCGGACAACTTATCCCAATCCAAGTTTTAGATATCTGTTGGTTAAAGTGAGGATTGTGTATTCTTATAGCATTAGTGTGGCTATAGTTTGTTATTGGCGTAACCCTCAACCGTCAGCGTCAAGGGTATGGTAAGTTTCCCAGAGATGTTCCACATACGTCAGAACGTTTGGGTTACTAGTTTGCTCTACCTTTAGACTAGTGCAAGGTCTGTAATTATATAGGGTATTTATACTCATGATGTGGAGCATATTAAAAGGCCAGCCGTATGAAACTCAACTGGGGCTTCAGGACAGCCCCCGACGCTTTGTTTTCGCAACCGGTGTATTTCTTTTTTTTAGATTATGTGAATTTGTGCCCCAAACTAAATGGTAATAATTTAAGTGGGAATAGAATAAAAAGTCACGCATTCATAATTCAATGTTTGCATGCAGAAAGATTACAGTTCCCATCATGCAAGGTAAGATCGGCCAATTGAGTGCTCCGATGGGTGAACCGGCCTTTAGTGTACAACGCCGTCAAAACAACTGGCGCAAACCTTGCGGCTTCATCTCGCGATTCATTTGCACGTGCTGTCGCGCAAATGAGACGCAATATGAAGTCACATGCTTCTGCCAGTAACTCAAGCTAAAGACACTGGATCCTGGGAAAGTATAGCGCCATTGCTTTCCCCCCCCCCCGGCTAGCTTCACACAAATATATACTAACATATACAAAGGGAAACCTCGCAAGGCGGTTGGTTGATCGCTCCCTATTGCCATATAGTGGCAGCCATTTTGGTGTGTTCAAATCTTCAAGCTTCGTAAAAGTCCGAACCAGCCGCGCCAAGATCGCTACGGAGCATCGTCGTTCTGAAAGCGTTCCTTGCAAATATAGGCGTCGCGTGCTCTGTGTATACAATCTATGTATCAATCATGCCTATATCCAGTGATCTATTACAATTATGTTGTTATTTCAGCGTAGTTCAAGAAAGAAAAATAATAATTTTCAATGCCACCAAGCACCGACGCCACATGTGGTGGCGACGCAAAGATGTGCTCTTGTTTTACCGGTGTGATGGTGACAAAAAAAAAACTCGGTATATACAAAAAATGTATTTAAAAAGCATCATGTAAACCTTGCTAATGTTTACAAAATCACAGTCCAGCGTGCGATCTTCACAGCCCAGCACGTGCGTTTTCGTCGGAAAAGAAGGGGGGGGGGGGGGGGGGGAAAGGGGTTCCCCCGAACATTCCCCCCCCCCCCTCCCCCTTGCTACACCACTGCTTACAAGATTTGGTCGTCGGGGGAAGAGACGATGCCTTTTGGCGTTTAAAAAGTGTAAAACTTAATCATTGAGGAAGCCTCTCTGAATTACAACATGTAATGTTTTTCCCATGCCTTGTGTAGTTTTATAGATACCTTATCTAATTTTTTTTTTTTTTTTCGGGGGTTTACGTCGAAATTTAATTTACCGGCTCGAGCATGAGGACAGCCCCTCTGATCACCTGCATGGTCATCGTATGACGCAAAGTTCGTATTGAGGTACGAACTTTGCGTTTTGGTTCCGGTCAGTCCGGTAAGATTTTATACAACTGTTTTGCTTTTCTTTTTTTAGATATTAATCAACTGTAGCAAATATTAATACACATTCATAAAGTTGCTGGCCGAAAAGTGAGTTTGCCACGATGAACGCAGGTTCAGGGCTGGCTCAGAACCACCGTGCTCAGAACGAGCCACCACCTATTTTCTGAGAAGAACTGTAATCTTGCGGAAGCCTTGTGGAAGCTAATCGTAAGCTCGCGCTGATCAAGAACGGGACTAAACTATGACCGCCCGTGAACGCCACCTTCAATACCACGACGCGCTTGAGCCGAGCGGGGAGTCAATAATCCTCGTGCGCAATCGCTGAGGAGCAATTACAAACTATAGCCGCTAAAACATAACAAACAGAAATCGTCCGCTCGGATGGCTGCAAACGCAGTAGAAAAACATGACGAAAGAAGTGGCACTACGAACAAGTAACCTCCTTGAGTACGAACATGGCATCAAACACGAGGTTTCTTGACAAAAAGCCAACCCGCTGAATGCCCGCTGAGAAGCTGGTGGTACAATTTTTAGCATCAGTTTTAAACTGGATCGCGGTTACCCATGCATTAGTGCAATATTTTGGCAGTGCTCGCATTTAGTCTTCGTAAATTGATATCAGTAATTTATTTTGGTTCGACTTTTGACCGGAGATATCCTTTAAGAAATCATCAAGCAGTCTCAGGCTTGAGTTCGATATCAGCGTCACATGTAACGATACGTTTCATCAGTTGTTCAAGGAACGGTTTTGTGGTACCGATTTCATGACCTCCAACGTTTGCGGTGTATCAATAAATGGGAAAGCGTCGTTTTGAGAATTTTCACTGAAAGTACTCTACCCCGCTGCAAAAGGCGGGGGAGTGAGCACATTTCAAAACCGCATGCTGTTGCCTTCGCTAACTAAAAAAAGAAAAACGATGAATAAATAGACGTAAGTAACGAGGTGTTACCAACCAAGTTCCCTCCGTGGCATCGTGTTTGGACCGTGCAGCTGCTGTGATAAAGTTTTAGAATAGGAAGACTCAGAGCGTTGGAGTCCCCTATTACAAAACTCACTAATGTGTGATCCGCTCGTGCATACCGGCGAGCAAAATTCTAGATACATATTTATAAATATATTTATTTTTATTTTTTACTCCGAGAACTGTGAAAAATATTACAGGAGCACGCTCAAGGTTAGCCTTTAAGAGTGGAAAGCGATAGCTAAATATAAACATTGCTCGTTCCCAGGACGTGCAAGCGAGTCTGCGTGACTTCATTCCAATTTCGAACGTCGTCGAAAGCGCGCGCGGAATCATGAGCTCTGTTGGAGCTGAGCAAGCGTCCCTGCTTGGACGCGGTGATAGGGTTTTAGATTTCCCTGCTGATTATCGGTTTATCCTGCCGACGCTACCGGCGAATGGCTCTTCGAAATGCACGGCATTTTTACACGCTGACATCGGAGTGCGGCCGTACCGCACTGAATATTTCAGAGAACCTTTGCGGTAACTTGGCGTCCTGAGCGACGTGACCGGTATGGGGGTGTTCAAGATGGGGTACGTTTGGATTGTCCGCCTCAAGTCGACTGCTGCCAAGGAGAAACTGATGATGTCTGGCAAGTTCAAGGTGAAAGGAGGTTGGTGTGCTCCGGTGGACCCTGATCGACGAGAGGTTCGACTCAAGCTTCGCTGTGTGCCTTTCGACGTGCCCAACGACGCGCTGAAAAGGGCACTGGAGGAGTTCGGCGTGGTGAGAGAGATAACCCGAGAAAAGTGGCACATCGACGGGTTTGACGGCGTCGAGTCGTCGACCCGGGTGGCATGGCTGTCACTGAGGGAAGGCATGACGCTAAAAAGCCTGCCTCACCAGCTTCGGTTCACCGGAGACCCTATACTTGTGGTTGTTCCAGGACGTGCACCACTGTGTCTTCGATGCAAACGGTCTGGACACATTCGCCGTGATTGTATGGCGCCTCACTGTAGTGAGTGCCGTGGATACGCTCACGAATGCCAAGACTGCGTTCGATCCTACGCTCGTATCGCAGGAGGACGCCAGGCCGAGGAAGACACGAACGAGCTTGTGATGGACGAACAAGAGGCGGAACAGGCGGCGGCGTCCTCAACGCAAGCGTCTGTAGCGTCGGTGACTTCAAAGGCAACAGTAACCGCTAGCAAGGAATGCGAAGGAAAACCTGACAGAGAAAAGGAACCTTTTGTGGTCACAGCGCCAGCCGAGAGGCGGACTGCGAAGCTCTAGGACACCACGGGGTATTTCGAACACTCAGCAGGTTCGGATGCAGCTACAGTAGAGGCAGCAGCGGAGAAAACGGCTATAGTATGCAAGGAAAAGGAAATGGCGCCGGAGAACAGCCCCAGCGAGGAAATGCCCCTGGACGCGATTACTTCGAAGCGGCGAATAGAGGACCTGGGTGCAAGCAGTGCTGTCGCCAGCGAGCAGGCTCTGCGACTCCTGGAATATCAGTGGAAGCTCGCCGGGAAAAATGGACGCTATACGACACGCAGCCACTCGCCTTACAGGGCTCGTGAAGACCGGCTGTCACAGTAAGCTGGTTCCCCGCTACCTTCCTGATTGGCAAGTGTCTGGTAGTTGGCGCAAGGTTGTAAGCTCCCAATATATTTTTGAGGCCATGAAGCAGCTCGAGGTCGCGTAAGAGGACTGTCTGCAAGGCGAAGGCAGTGCCAGCTCAGGAGGTTGTTCTTGAAAAACGACCTCGACGTGATAGCGGTCCAGGAAACCAAAATTGAGAGCGAGGAGCAGACTGAGCAGATGGTGCGCCAGTTTGAGTCGCGATATGATGTATGCGTAAGCCAAGCGGTAGGGAGGTCGGGAGGAGTATGCATCTTTTTGAAATATTCTTTAGGTATTATTGTTGAGAATGTTGCTTCGCGTGAAGATGGGAGATTCGTGTATTGTGATATTTGCTTTTCAGATGAAAAGTTTCATATGATATGTATCTACGCACCGACCGTAAAAACGGAACGATGCCTTTTTTTCCTAAGTATAGCGGAATATTAAAAGTGTGAACGACTGCTTGTGGTGGTGGGAGATTTTAATAATATATGTGCTCCAGAAGACAGGACTCCTCCTGGTCGCCGGAGGGATAGCAGAGGCAATGTCTGGAATGAACTGGTAAATGAGCATTACTTGGAGGACGTGGTACATTGCGGAAAGGGCACGAAGGGCGTGCAGTTCACACATTTCCAAGGAAGCAGCCACGCACGGCTAGACAGAGCATACGTGTCAGTATAGCTTGTTCCGCTGTGTGAACACTATAGTGTCGAGCAGGTGTGCTTTAGCGACCACTGCCTCGTGACTTTGGGTTAGCATCATAAAGAAAAGACCGACACCGATTTAATTCGCACAACTGGAAAATGAACTACAAGCTCCTTGACGATGAGGTGTTTAACGACAAGATAAACACAAGGATTGAAAATTTAGGGAACATCTGGTGGGAGCGAGATGACAGGAGAATGGGAAGAATTTAAACGAGCAGTTAAAATGGACGCCATAAAAAGATCAACCACTCTAAAGTATACGAGAAAGAAAATGAGGAAAAGTAGCTGCGCTCAACTTTAAAAGAGCTTGTTCTAGAAGAGCGTAAATCCCCAGGGTTAATTATAGATGACATTAATAAAATAAAAAGCAAGCTACAGCTCATAGATACTGAGCACTACAGAGGTGCGATGATACGTGCCCAGGCAGAAAAGTTTCTCGCAGGTGAAGCACCAACAAAACGAGCGTTTGCCACAGAAAAGAGATACGCACGCGCCAACGAAATAACTGAAATTGATTATGAGGGTACCACGACACGTGACTCTAGAATAATTGAGCGAGCATTTCTTGAATTCTACGAATGCTTACCGAGTCGCAAAGCCCCAAAAGGAGGAGGTTTTACAGAAAATTTGTTGCCCCTTCTGCCAAAGATAGGTAGTGAAATAAAAGAATGGTTAGAACAGCCGATAGGAGGTGTCCGAAGTAGAAAGAGCCATTGATGATTCGCAAATCGGAAAATCACAAAGCCCTGATGGTTTGGGTGCTGCCTTTTATAAAAAAGTATAAAAAAAAAAAAAAGATTTAGCTTGCTTTTTTTTTTACAGGAGTATCGTGAATGTTATGAAAACGAAGTTTCCCCGCCTTCGTTTTTATTTACCCACACAGTCCTTATCCCGAAAAGTGAAGACACTATTAAACTCCGTGATGTAGCAAATTACCGGCGGATTACACTAGCTGATACTGACTATAAGATTCTAATGAAAATCTTTGCGAGAAGAATGCAATCGGTGATTGGAGATGTGGTGGAGAACATCAAACGTACGGTATCAAGGGACGTACGATTATGAATAACATTCATGTTGCGCGTAGTGTGTTGGAACTATGTGATGCTGATTTCCGGAAAGTTGCTCTGTTGCAAGTCGATCTTGAAAAAGCTTTTGATCGAGTGTCTCATGATGTTCTTTTTTGCATTCTAAATAGGGGTGCGCGAATATTAATATTTTCGAATACGAATAGTTAGCTTCGAATATCGAATCGAATATCGAATAGTTGAAGGCATGCGCATTTATTCACAGCATTTTTATTTTCGCACGTTGGAACTGCAGTTGATTTTTCTTTTATTTTTTCATTTATTTTAATTTTTTGAATTGCAGAACTGCAGTTGATTTTTCTGCATGAAATCTTGTGGTCTTCCCTACAACTAAAATTTTCGTTTTTGTGTTTTTATTCTCGTTAACACCAGTGCCTCACTGGTGTTAACGAGAATAAAAATACAAAAACCAAAAATTCTAGATAACAGAAAGTATAAAACAGAGAAAGGACGAAACACCAGACGAGTACATTCTTTCGACTCACAACAAAGTTTATTCCATGGAGTGCGAACGTATGCTCCCCTGCGCAGACTTGGGAAAAGATAGAAAGGGCCTGTGGGTCTTTTCCCCCTTTCGTACCTGTGGGCGCTTTAAACGTTGACTCGCATGCCGTACATTGCGCCATCGATACGGTCACCCTAGCAAAATATTTCCAAATAGCGCTCCTCTCTCTTCGTTTTGGTACCGTTGCCCGTTCATTTCTCCGCTTCGCAGACGGTTCCCCGCAAACACCTCCATCCGCCATAATACGGGTGGGCGAACGCGAAAGTGAGCAGTTTAAAAAGTCAGGAGTCACAAGGGAACAGAAACTCGCGGATTACCGCTACCGACACCGACGCCACCAGTTCAAGTTCAAGCCGCGATGCAGCTATGTCGCTGTCAATGGGCCTCACTTACCGAAACCGAAAGCAAAACTTACGCTTGCGATTACGTTCTCGAATATTGGATTAAATTCGTGTTACGACGAATATTCGAAAAATACCAGAGACTTAGTTTACGAATCGAATACGAATATTAAATATATAATATTCGATTCGTATTCAAAATTTCGAATATTCGCCCACCCCTAATTCTGAATCATGCTGGCATGGGTAAAATTATTTTTGATGGGGTAAAGATGGCCTATAGTAACTGCATGACTAGTCTTGTAATTAACAAACAAGTAACTAAACGCGTTTCTGTGTTATCCTCTGTTCGCCAAAGGTGCCCACTTTCCCCGTTGTTATTCGCTATATTTCTTGAGCCCTACTGCCTAAGTATCATCAAGAGTGAGAACATACGTGGTTTTTCTTTAAACGCATGTGATGTTAAAATATTAGCGTACGCAGATGATATGGCGATTTTTTGTAGTGATAGAGAGAGCGTCTTAGCGGCTGTTCAACTGACGAGATCATACTGCGCTCAAACAGCCTGTGCTGTGAACTGGGCGAAATGCTTGGGGATCTGGCACGGCCACTGGGACGTGACTTCGCGTGTGTTTGAAACTATTCAGTGGTCCACAGAGCCCGGTGTATACTTGCGAGTGCCTTTGAACAATTACCGTGAAAGCAACGAGCTCTGGCGTAGCAAAACAGAGGAGATGAGTTTTAAAGCCGCGAAGTGGGGTGGCAAGGATTTTTCTATCTTCGCGCGAGCAACGGTGTGTAATTTTTATTTTATTTTTTGCAAAGATTTGGTACCTGTTACAAGTTCTGCATTGCTCTCGTGCGCATTTGCAACGCATGCACCGTGTGATGGCCGTGTACATATGGAAGTCTACGTGGGAAAGAACTAGACGAGATAACCTTTTTGCCGCGTGAAGTCGGGTGGACTTAATTTGTCGCATTTGTTCATACGACAGCTGGTTTAGCGGTTTTTCTTTTTGCGAGACAAGGCTGACCCGTTTCTAAGAACTGCCATCCGAGTACGGTTGTTCAGAGAGCTACCCGAGTTCATTGTTTCGACGTGTGACACATGTAAAGGCAAAGTAACGGACTTCCTAAGAGAGGTTGTTAATACATACCAATTTTTTAATGTGCGATTTTCAGGAGAGTACTTAAACTCTGTTACACGAAAGCGTCTGACGCGAGATCTTGTTGAATGCCTGTTTCCCGTCTCATTGGGTCGCTTTGTGTTTTCCGACAGAACTGACCGTGATGTGCTTTCCCGCGTGAAAAGAATGCTAGTTCCCGAGTCTGTGAAAACCTTTTACTTTAAACTACATACCAAGATGCTGCCAGTAAAGACATGGATAGCGAAAAAGGGCATGTTTGTACCGTGGGGCGAGGACTTTTATTTGTGCAACAAACCAGAGACCGTGGAGCACATGTTCCTGGACTGCTGGGATGCTATCCTGTTCTGGGACGTGCTCCAACGCACTGTCAAAAAGGACCTACCGCTCACGGCTCGTGGAATACGTTTCTTGTCTCTGGAGGGGACGCCTTTCCCATATGACCTCGTATTTTTACTGGGCCTGCGTGCTATTTGGAGATGTACGATGGCAGTTCGTCATGCGGATCTAGATACCCGTTTCGTACGGTATTATTTCATTGAAAATGTAAACTTGATTGCAGCTGTGTACCAGAAAGTATGTCTGGAACTGGAGTGGTTGCCTGCCTTTTTGAAGTTGTCGATGATCAGAGAATTTTAACAATTCTCACCGCCTCTCAAACCCTTACAGGCGGCGTTTTATCGTCGTCCTCACTAACGTCGTCACTATATTATTGTACATGTTGAAGTGAAATGTATCGTGCATTGTCAATCTTTGTTCACTGCCAAAATCTTGCAATAATGGACAAAAAAAAAAGTGTCTGCGTGGCCTACGCGGTAGCGTTTCTGGATCGCAATCGTAAGGTCGTAGGTTCAAGTCCCGCCTCCGCCTCAAATTCTTCGGATTTTGCTTTATAAGGCGAAATTACATGAGACATGCCGCAACCTTTATTTTAATTCGTATTAGATGTCGCGTTTTTTATCACTCTTTTTCCAAGCGTGACGTGACGTTCCACGTGAGCGTTGTGGGTTGTTTAAAGTTTTCGGGCGAGGTCATGCGGCTATCGACCAATCAGGATTATCTCGTCCGGGTCAAACCATCAAGTTTTCTGCGACACGAGCTGTTTAAAACTATTGCTTCCAAATAACGGGGCAAAGCTGGCGGTAACACAGAATGTGTGCTTCGCGGTGATGCATTTTATGCCTCCGTTTCCTGCGAAGCACGTGCTTGTTCCATCGAATCTTGGCCGAGGCAATATACCACTGGCGACTTTAGCGCTGGCTTCTGCTCACCAGCCCTGGCCTGTGGTCACCAGAGCTGATCTCTGGTAACCAGTACTTCATCAGCGTTTGATTTGGACGAGTGCTCAATTAGTGTCAATTAGATCAATACACGATGCTCCAGCCTAACGCTGACGCGGCGCTCGCATGAGGCTCTTCCGCAACAGGGGTGTGAAACAGAGAACTGCTCTAGCAGCCAGCTATATAACATATTCTGCGTTTAAATGTACTTTCCAAGGACGCCAAGGTGTGCTGTAAGGCCCGAGAAGTCCACGACGCTGCCATCACGCTGTAATTCAGGCGCGCGTACTCAGGCGTGACTCCTGGCACCATCTCGACGGTCATTTCCATTCATAGGACCTCCTCGTCGCCTTCTCATTTCACCTCCGGTTCACGCAAGCACAAAGCGATCAGGCACCGCCTACCCGGATACGTGTATATTCCTAGGGATCGACGAGCGGGTAAAGAACCTATTGTGTATACAAAACAGGGAGGTTGTTAATGGACGGAGCTCGGTGTCGTTAGCGGCTCAAATCCAAGCAGCACGGCTATGGCAGACGGTGCTGCCGCTCGTCATTAGTGACGTAACATCTGACAAGAAAGACGCGTTTGATGGTGTGAGAGTAGCAGTCTGGAAGCTCGCGGTCCGCACGGGCTTAACGTCAAAGCGTCGAGCTATGGCGGCTAGCATAAATTCACCCCACTTAACATCTCTTCATGTCACAAGTTGTGTGCAGCGCTATCAGAGGCACAGGCGCGCGAGCTTAAGCCCTGAAACATGCTTTGTTTGTAGGATTAAGGCTCATTCACACAGCCTCATTTTCTCACGTTAAGTTACGTTACGTTTAAGTCACCGAAACATTCGTGTCTTGAATGTCGCGTGTCACGCTTTCTCCTTGAACTGGTAGCCTCGCTTAATATGAAGCACATTTGTCCCGTTGACATCAACGTAATATTTCGTAAAACATAATTTAACGTAAGAAAATGGGGCAGTGTGAATGAGCCTTTACTCAAGGAAGGAAAGCGCATTATGAGGCAACTCACTCGCGCTGCAGAATCGAGGATCCTGGGCTCAATCCCCACCCATGCAGATGAGCACCGTACCGGCGTGCGGTCGTGTATCACCACTGCGTGATGCACATTAAAGACCCCAGGCTAGCGGTTGTACTGCACTGGCTAAATTTCTCATCTACAGCTGGGAGACTCGTCGCCCGTTGAGGCAGACCAAGTTCTAGGCTGTATAAACATACACACAACCCAATTTCGTTCGAGCCCGTTTCTTTCTAGCAGTTCATGGGCACGTAAAAAAAGAGACATGATACACGTGGCTTGCACTGACGTTAAAACAGCGGCCATTCGGATGGCCTTGCTGCCGATCGCGCACCTTCTACGGCCCAACTCAGGTACGACAAATTTCAACATGGCGGCAGCCACGAAAAAACTACCTATACCTCCATTTTGTACCGTAACTCTCGTTGCCGTCGGAAGGACGTAAGTTGCATTATCGCTAATTGACGGCAAAGCGTACTAGACGAGCACGTACGAATCTTCGTTCTCGAAATCGGGAATATCCTGCGCCCCACGCCGAATGCTGATGAAAACGTCAAGGTCCACGAGCCATTTATAGAAAGATGCTTCGTTTCATCAATAAACATGGCAGCGAAATGGTTAGGAGGCATCGTTCCGAGTTTTCTACTTGTGACGTCGTTCCTGAATAGCGTATGACTCATTGTAAGTCACAACAACACAATGTGTGTAAAGAGTGCAATAAAAGCTTCCTGTGATCGCGCGCTCGGGCAGCTATATACTCTGAAACTTGACCTTCCGAATAACGAGTAACCTTTGTTGTTAGAAGCAGAAGGAATTCCTCTGGATAGGTCATACATTTCATGACTGGCCTAAATCGGCCCAAGACAGCGGCTTTGAGACATAATATATTTGTGACAGAAAAAAAAAAAAGTGCCCCAAAAAACATACAAAAAAAAACGGGATAAATTAAGATAGAAAAATGCGACCTATAGTATACGGTCTGCTCTGCATCATTACATAATCCGCACGACCCAAATCTTAGTTCGTACCGCTGGACAGAACGGGAAAATCCCGGTACATAGTTGTTGGCTAGCCATCCATTACACCGATTCCATCATCTGGAGCAGTTCCATCATTAGACACACACGACAAAACGCGCAGGCAAAACCAATAAAGGAAAAAGATCCTCCAGACAGTCGTCTTCCCGCGCGCACAACACAGGGGGAAACCCGGGAAGCGGCAGCCTTCTTCGTAGGGGCGCGTCCTTATCTCGTCGGCCGACAATCGCCAAAAAGCGCGCGCGCACCTCGAATGCCTTTTCTTTTCTTCCTCTCGTGATCACCGCCCGCCGACTTGGCAACTTCTTCCTGTTGCTCCGATCCTCAACAGTAGCTTCTCTTCCGCCTCACTCCCCCTCCTTAAAACGGGGTACAGACAACAAAAAATATCATAAAAAACTACAAAAAAAATTAAAAAGAAAAAAACGGCCCCTGCTCCCGTTGTTTCTCCGGGAATGTAGGTACACAGTTCAACGCGCGATACGCCTCTTCTTCCGCCATCGCGGAAATCTCGCTCCTCCTCCTCGAAGCAATCTCACCGCCGTCTCGTGAGGTCTACGTCGTACTCCGTCGTACAAGGTTCGGCGTACTGTACTACGCGGCACTACACGGGGTGCCACGCTCGAATGAATACGCTTCTTCCGGACCCAACAACCTTCCCCGCGTACACGGCGCCGCGCTCCGATGTACACCGTGAGTTACGAGGAGCGGAGCACGCCACGTTGCTTCGGTCGGTCCGCGCGTGGGCGGGGACGGAGTACGTACAGCGAAATGCACGTGCACGCTAGACAGCGCGCGCCGATTGAGAACACGAAGACGTGCGCTAGATGAGCTAACGTCGTCGCTCTTCCGGTTTCGCCCGCTTCATTATTTCTTTTTTTCTTTTTTTTTTTTTTTGGGGGGGGGGGGGGGGGGGGATCATTATTGTTGTTACGCGAGCGACGCGTAACAATCCTTCCGAGGATTAAAAAGAAAAGGCGAAAACAACTGGGGTTCACTTTAGACTTATACAAAACAAAGGAACGGAAGAAGAAAAACAACAAACAAAAGGAGGAAAGCTCCGAATCGGATAGAAGGAGATAACAGAATCGTCTCGAAGTCTATGTGTTGGCAAAAATGAGCGGGTTCCTTCAGGAAGACGCGTTAAACTGCGTCTTATTTACCACGCTGCGTATTTTTCATCCGTGGGCTCCGCTTCGACCACGCTCCGTTGAGATGCGCCCTGGAAGCAGAGCGCTCTGAACGACGGGACCACGGAAGCGAGTGTAGGTAAACGAGTAATTTTAGGTTGTTTCGTGAGCACACTGTATTAGCTGCTTGTCAGAAACGGGCGCTGTTACTGTTCGTGGACTACGAACGCGAGACTGCCTCGTTAAGCCTCGGAAGTAACGGACGATTATGTTGGAGGTTCGTCGACGTGTTGCAACTGCGCTTCGCCTTAACAAACGGTGGCGTGACTCGTGAGACGCCCCCCGGAAGGTCGCACGGATTTAATGCTACATTCATTAACCTCATGTTGCGTTAATTACAGGCGAAGTTATCGTTGGTTTGAGTGAAGTGAATTGGTATCATTTTTAATAGTTATAATAATTACTGTTAATATAATTATTAATTCACATTTGTTTCGGAAATCGCCAGGTCGAGGTGTTTGGGCAGAGAACGCGAGTGCACACCATCGGCTCTGTCACGAGCCTCTCGCTTGAAAGCCTGTCATGGTCGCTCACGAATCCATGGAACGCGAATATGAGTTTTCATACCAGGACCTCTGAAACCTGGGTTAAAAAAAAAAAAAAGTGGATTGTGTATATTTGGGAAAGCAAAAGTGATATTAGTAGGCAGCACAGAAATGTCAAAGAAACCTGAGAGCCTGATCACTAAACCAGAAAATCGGGCAGCCGTGTCGCTGTATTCATTCATTTCCAAAATGTCCCCCCCCCCCCCCTTCCCAAAATAAGTAAATAAATAAATAAATACATATATATGTGTTTTTGTTTCTGTATTTACAGCAAAAATGATCTACAAATTGCCGAACGCTCATTCTGCGCCCAAATGTTGCGCTAGCGATCCGTACCGGATGCCAATGTTTCAGAACTGTTATCTAATTAAAACGTTATAAGTGAGTTTCTGGCTCTCGAATACGTGTAGCTGAACCGCGCAAGTTACCGAAAAGGGCGAAAACCAATCCGCATTTTTCCATTAAAACTTAAAAATAAAAAAAAAAGATCAGCTATAATTTTTGAATGAGATAACGGTTACTTCTGAAACTTTTACATCTGGTTTTGGACCGCTAGCGTTACATTTAGCAGAAATGAGCGTTAAGCCGGAGTGTCACACTGCTTATACCTCATGCAAAAGACAGTCTGCATACAGATTCGAATGCGAGTCATCGCGAGATCCGTGCTTCGAATGCCGAATGGCAATGAGTTCAAAGAGAACCACGGATACTGCAGTTACTCGTGTTTGCATACTGTCACTTGTATAATGTACGAGGCAAAGCATAGTGCAACTTTGCGGTAAAAAAAAAAAAAAAAAGCTTTTTGTACGTGATTTGCCAGATTTATTTGAGGTCTTCGTGTCAGACAAGGGATGAAGGCGAGATAACAACATAACGACGAGCTGATGCAACTATCTGACTGAACACTCATAAGCCAGATTATTCTGGAAATATGTGGCTGATTATGTTCATGTTTTGCTACGTTATTTTTCTTCGTGTTACGTTAATTATTGCATTGGTTAATGAATTATGAGGAATATTTTCATTCATGTTAATTTATATTAATGTTATTTTAATAATCCACGCAGGGTGTTAGTGCTTGTCTTGCTCTGTGACTGGACGATTTTATCGGCGAGTGCCGCAATCTCATTGGAGAGATATCGAGAATGCCCCCAATCCCACTAGACCGACAAACAGAAACCACCGACACCGACGAGCCTCAAACACGTGCAGCATTCACACGAATGGTGGTAGCTTTTCTAGGCTCGGCAGTCCCTCGGTGCTCGTAAAGTAAGCTTGAGCTTCGCGTGCATGGTGCACGTGCTTGGCTTGTATCGGTTTGTCACTCTAGTGGGACTCGGGAAGATGTAGAACCTGCATCCCGGCATATCACGATACGTCGTTTCCCGTAAGGCAATTTTTTGGTAGAAAAATAAACGTTGATCGTACATTTATTTACTCACTATACTCCGTTAACAATTACTAACAAGCCTGTACCGTGCGCGAGGTAGATATATTTTTAGAACTCGCTCACGGCCAAACGGCGCGAGTAATGCGAAAACGCTTCCTTGTCTCGTCCTCGGACGTTATTACCGGCGGACCATTGTGCGAAGCTGGACAGTCGCCGCGGGTACCCCGTCCAGTAATTAAATAAAATATCCGCGCCGGATGTACGGGGCACGATTACGGCGTTACTTCGCTGCTGTCCGCGGCGCTTAAGATGCCGACGACACCGTTGCCAAATCCGTCCGCGAAGGTCGAACTCATTTTTCTTTTTTCCTTCCCTTGCAGGGTGCAGAGCTCAGATGCCAAGACGGTGAGTGTACCACCCCCGAATCTCTTCTTACCTCTCCTCGCGCGTGGTCTTCCAGAGAGCGGGGCATTCGAGCAAAACTGGTTTTCCTGCGTCGCCTCGCATCTTCTGAGAAGCACAGGGAAAGATACCTTGGAACTCATGCTTCGCGTTTCGCAATTTTCCTATTCCCTGAGTTTTACCTTCTTCTTTTTTTTTTTTGTTTTTCATTTTTACGAGCTACTTTCGAAAATAAAATCAAGGAGAGAGAGAGAAGGGAGGGGGGGGGGGGGGATTCTGTTTAGAGGGGGCTCATATTTGATTACAAAACAAGCGCTCGGAGTGTCTATTTCTGAACGTGCGCCGTCCTCGGATTATCTATCATGGCGTTCAAACTTCTCTAAGGCAAATATTTGGAATAACAATCGACACACTTTCGGCAAAAAAATTAATAAAAGCAGCTAACGTTTTCTCGCTTTAAAGAGGTTATAAGGTTGTTTCTGAGGTCGTCGACTTATGTTTAGAACTAAATCTACGGCCTGTAAGCATTCTAAAGGGCCCAAGATTGGATCAATACGCGCGTCGGATGTTCCTATTAAAAACGGGATCAAGGATCGCGACAAGCCCGTTTTTCGGCGATTCGGCGCACAAACCACAGTGCGCCGTCGGACGTGCAACAACCAATCGAGAGCAATTACTTCCCGCGCGGCAAAGGGACCGACCTTATATGTCTCTATCCTTTTTGTTAAATACAATTTCCCCCCCTTCCCCCCCCCCCTTTTTTTTTTTTCGAGGCAGTGACAGGCGGTTTTACGAGCCTACCACCAGCATCGCCTCTATTTCCTTTTCCAAGTACATCGCTAACAACAACGAGCAAAGGCTGACTGATTTTCGAATGTGTGCGATTCGCGCGCGGGAAGCGATCACTCGCGATTGGCTGCCACACTCCCGATAGCACCCTCCGGCTTCTGTGCCGAATTGCATAAAAACGGGCGTGTCACGATCTTTGATTCCGTTTTTAATAGGGAAATCACACGCGTATCACTATAATCTTTTTTTTTTAACTTTTAGAGTTTGATGATTGAGTTATGACCATAAATAAGCAATCTCAGAAAGTGCTCCTTTAAGACCTGGCATTTAATAGAGCACCGTGATCGGCAAGAGTACAAGGTGTGTGACGTATATACGTACGCAGCGGGTCACCTCTTCTAAAGAAGATTGGTGATGGCGATATGAAAGCGAGCATTTATGCTTAACAAGTGATAAAAATGAATTCTCAACTTGATCTTTAACACCAGTCTCGGGTAAGTTACTTTTAAAAAGTAACTCGTTACAGTTACAGTTACTTTCAGGAAAGTGTAGCGAAATTACCGTTACAGTTACCGCATCAAAAGAGTAACTCATTACAGTTACTTTTAAAAAGTAACGACGTTACTTTTTGGTTACTTTTCTATAACACAAACAATTTAGGAAATACTCGAGAACGCCCCTCACCAAGTTTTATTAAATAAAAGTAAAAAAGTACGCTTTTTACTTCATATTGTATCAAAGCAGCAGTTGTTTCTCGAAATTAGTGTCTGAAAGTTTCCCTCGTTTGATGGCGAACACGTCCTTGCCCTTGCTGAACGGAACCCGCTCAACCAGAGCAACGAACAAACCCCACGCAAACGGCAGTAAATTTTGCCTTGACTGTTGACACCATGTCGGAGTAGTGGCGCAAATCAAAATACGAAACATGCGCAGTGCGGAGCAGTGGCGCTAATCAAAATACGAAACATTCCCAGTGCCCTTCGTGTGTATTGTTGTTTCACGGTTGATTCATCCGATCAAAAAGCGTTTGCGCAGAAAAAAGAACAACCGCAGCATAGATAGTGCTTCAAGATACTAAGATGTAAGTGTTCAGTCATAAAGTACACGCGCGCGCGTAAAGATAACTAGATTTCTTTTTTTTTCATCACATCAACACGTGGCTATTTTCGGGTCGTGACTCGCGAGAAAGAACGTATTCACAAGTTTGTGCATGGCCAACTTGACACTCGAAATGTCGGAACAGGCAATTTTGAAAGTGCAAGAATAGCTAGTTGTACTCGTTCAATCATATGTTATTCATAAAAAAAAACTAGAAAGTAACGACCAAAGTAACGTCGTTACTTTCATCGTTACCTCAGAAAAAAATAATAGAGCTACAGTTGCGAGTTGCATTTTTTGAAAAAGTAACTTGTTACAGTTACAAGTTACCAAAAAAGTAGCGAAGTTACAGTAACGCGTTACTAGTAACGCGTTACTACTTAAGACTGTTTAACACTGACTCAAGCACGACACATTCGTGTTTTCCTGTTTTCAACACTGTTTGGCACTTCTGTCCAGCGCAAAGATAGAAGCCGCAGTTGAGCTTTTGTATCTGGTATTGTAGCAGACACAATATTGGTTTGGAACAGGCATTGACGCATTTTGAGCAGTCGCTAACATCTGTTACCACAAGACATACAAAAAATTTAAAAAACACGAAAACACGAAATGAGTATATATTTGTTAACGAGTGAGGGTTTCCTCTTTGATATTGAAGCATATAACTTTTATTAATAAAAATACAAAAGACGCAAATGAACAAACAACTTTTTTTATATAGAAACACGGTTCACATCAGAGAAGGTTTCACTTACAATGAGCAAAAGGAACAAAAATGGTTGAAAGATGAATGAGAACGCAACACTTCAGTTGAAATGGTCTCTCTCCCCCTCCCGCTTTTACACTCGTAGTTTATTTATAGCCTCTAAATATAATTTCCGTAAAATACCGACAAAAGCCAGCATACCCGCTAAAACTTTCATCAATGAAAACAGGTACGTCCCCCCAATTTTTTATGAGCCCACCAAAATGAAAATTCTAATATCATACACTGCAGAAACAACCATCTTCAAATATCATGAAAACCTACAGCTCTGCTCTAAAAAGCGACACTCTTTAGCGGTGTTTGGGCCAAAATTGAGTCAGAGATCACCACCCTTTCATCCGACTACCGCGTTTACTCAAATATAAATCTTTTTTTTTTTTTTTTTTTTTTTAGAATATGTTTTATGGCTAACCATATCCGGTTAGGCGCCATGCAACGGAAGTCGGCAGGCCGTCTGCCAGCCGATCGCAGACGCAGCACTCGTCTACTCACTGAATGGACACCAGAACCAGTCGAACCTCTTCCTCGAGTGCCTCTGCGTTACTCCCGACAGGGGTAAAACATCACATGTGCAGACATAACGGCGGCGCTCTGCTCCGTGAAACGAACGCGCTCCGGTCTTCCCCAGAGAAAGAGCGCGATAGACGACAGAAAAGCAGGAAAAAACAAAACAAAACGGCAGACTTCTTTGCCGCACGGGTTGAGGTAGTTCCGAGTGTTTGATTCTCTTTTGCCGCGAGCTGGTGCTCGGCGCTGCCGCGTTCCAATGCTCTCTTTTTCCTACGCTCCGCACGCTCCGTCTACTGAGTCTCACGCTCCAATAGGCTCTGAGAGAGTCGCATTTACACTGCACCCGCAGAAAATGGCGCCCACAAGTAAGACGACGCGCTTACCTTGCACGACACAGGCCCGCTTCGCGCCATCCAGTCTCCACATGTGTACACCGTTTCTCCGCACTAATACATTGCAATCTGTAAAAAGGCAGTGATAACACATTCTTTTACCACTGCTTTCGCCATAGTAATATGGCAAAGGGGCGACTTTTTTTCTTTTACTTCCTCGGCAGAGATTTTTTTTTTTTTAGAGATTAATTTTACTATTACGGCCAAAGGTGGCCGACCTGTAATAGTTACTGAGCATAATTTCCGAGCCCATCGGGCAAGCCCAAAAGCTTTTCCCCTTAGATAGCCGCTGCTCCTTGCACACTGGTACAAAGCGGTGAAGCTCGACGCAAACGCCACGGTGCAAAGCGGTAAAGGTTGAGGCGAGCGGCGCAAGTGCCACGGTCAAACTCGAGCCACAGTATGAAGGCATGTGACAGATACGGTAATCGAGTGATGTTAGAAGGAGTAAAATACTCTGGTTCTCTGGTATCGCAGTAGCCACCATACCAGCATTTTGCGAGTTTGACTCGCGACTCGAAGCTCCTGACATTACCGACATCATCTGGAAGTTCAGACGATGACGTCGCTTACGCGGTTGATGAGTAATCTCTATACCACGGTTCACCTTAATGCAAAGCGCAGTAAAATACACATCTGTACCATTTTCCTCCCCTTCCACTTTTCTAAAGATTAAAATTTACCAATATTTTTGTTTGTATTTTTATTTTTTGCTTCGTTCAATCCCATTTTAACGCAGGCGTGGCGCAATTTTTAGCATAAATGACAATTTGGCGCGAGATGTAGTAGACTTTCGTTCGCGGCGCAATCTGGGGCGAATAACGCAGCACTTCCATCACCGCAACCGATACCAGAAACACGTTTTTTCGGTACCATTTGCCACGACCGTTGTTTCAACAATGGTTTGGCAATTACCGAGCTCAGTTGACACAACCAAACAGCGGCCCTTGCTGGCTTCGTCGCAGACCGAAACACCGCGACTATTATAAGCTTCCAAAGAGCGCAATCCGTTCCGGCCCTTTCCGCCGCCGCCGAATACCCGTGCCCCAACGGACCACAGCCGCGACACCAGTTTCCTCAAAGGCACACACACACACGTTCAGGCGGAACGCGGAGCAAAGCAGCTGGGACGTATTCGGTTCATTGCGGGTCTACTCCGTGGCTTCGCGGAAGGTCACAGTGGCGGCGCTCCGCGGAAGCTTATAGCTGCACTATTCTTGCTTCCTGGGTCGATTCGCTCCGAGCAACGAGCGTGAAACGAGAACAACTATCCCTCCGTGTTTTTCCCGTCTTCTCAAGCTGTATTCCGTTGCACCCCACACTGGATCGCAGCGGAAGCCACACGAGAATCCAACGACGTGACTATACGGACCGCGCGCGCGTCGCTGTTTCTCTCCCGAAGGTCACGTGATACTCAGGCGGCGTTGGATTGGTTCAGATGGCTCGTATAGCCTTCGCTGTGGTCTAAGATAAATGTGCACCGGAGTCGAGCGTCATGCGTGCCTTCGGCGAGGCGGGCTCGAGGAAGACTGTCCCGTTGGTATAGGGCCCCAGAGACGGCCGAAGCAGGATTGCTCTTGATTACAACGAAACGTACTAATGTATGTACTGATCTAATTCTACGGCGGAAGCATCTTGATCCCATTCCCATATCGATTATTAACGTTGCAGTTAGACGTCGAGAGTCGTTTCCCTTCATGCACGAATGAAGAGGTTATCCGATCACTCACGCTAGGCTACTCCCCATTACGAAAACGTAAGAAAAAAAAAAGTTGTCTTAAAAAATAACGGAATGGAGAAGAACGTGTGAGATGTAGACGATAAGTGACAAGTTTCCCAAGGATCTGCGGAGGGCTTTGGCTCTGCTAAGGTTGACTCAACACAAGGCCCGCTGAGGAACTTCGCCGGGTAGTATATTCTGTATGTCCCTCTATCTTTCTATCTTTCCGTGTATATAGTGACAGATCAAATTACGCCGGACTCTGCGGAGTTCAACCCACAAAAAACGACCGTAAAGTGAATAAAAAAATATAGAACGGCGGAATACGACACTGAGTGAAAAGTGCGTAACCTAACAACCAAACAAATGGAGCGATCATTAAGCCAACGCGAATGGAGTGGCACCAAGCACCAACAGCTCTCGGAGACCGGTTCCCTAGCGACAAATGCCCGCGGCTCCTGCAAGTGCGGTTTCGGCAGCACGCGTCCGTCCAGGCGTTCATTTGTAAACACGGGGCGTGTGGTCACTCCCTCCGCGTAACCTTCGCGCGACATTGGAATCTGGCACGACAGCGCGTCCAATCGCCACTCTCCAGCCAAGGCTGACCACGCGAGAAGACGGAGCCTATACATTCCCAATTGCCGGCTGTTGCGGCGGCCGCACCAAAAGCCTTCGTATCTCGACATCGCGTCTTCAAAAAAACAAGTAGGTTGCTCGCACCCAAGACGCAAATCGTAGCGTTTAGCAAAGTCTAAAATATCGAGTGCGTGGACGCGCTACATATAAAACGACATTCTTGCAAACAGGTACTCGTTTGATGATATCGCAGAAATCAACGCACAGAGACAGAGGCGTACAGAAGGTGTTTATTAATCTTTTTTTTTCTTTTCTATTTATCTCAACAAGCACCTGGCACACTTAGGGTGCCTCAATGTCCTTCTGTTAAGGGTGATGCCACCCTTTGTGGTACCCGATGCCGACAGCACGCGCTCACTGGTAAAATACAAAGAAATCGACGAAAACAAAATGTCGCCGTAGCACAGTCAGCGCCACGAGCGCGCGCAGGGACACGTTCCTTCACGCGCTTCTGAACAAAAAATAAAAATAAAAGTGTGAGACAAAATGGCCAGATGTTTCCACCCTAAGCCAAGCGCACATGAAGGCACCCTAGGCACACTACCATCGTCCAAGCGGTGTCTTGCAATCTGCACACCGAAAAGATTGACGCTCGAAAAGGCGCCGTCCCTACGTGATACAGTGGAATGAAAGCGACATGGTGACGCCACTGTTATTTATTTATTTTTTTTTAATTTTTGTACGAACCGTTTTAAAGTTTGTTGTAGGCATCTTGGAGTCGTAGATTCGTAGTCTTTGCTTCTTTGCGAGCTCGGCCTTTCGGGAGCCCAGGAAATGCGTATCTTGAACCTTTAATCCACTAAACCTTACAAAGGACCGACATCGTATAGACACGCTACTGGGTTCAACCAACAAATTCAGGAAATGCACAATACTGTTCGAAGATGTGCGTCGAGATGAACATACGTCCAACTGTGTTTATAAAGCAGCAGTACGGCAAGGTGGGCTAGTTGGTGCGGCGTCATATTTTTCGCGGCAAACAGCGGACAAGTGGCAAATATTGAGTGACACAAGCTACACAGACATAACACTCGGTGCCTAGCTTGAGTATGTTCTCTTTATCTGATGTATACACTGGCCACTATTTCTGTGCACGCTGCTGGTGAATACAGGCTGAAGCACTTCGTACAGTCCAAACCACCCGTGTCGCTGTCTTTGACGGACCATAAGTTCATAACGCAAGTTCAACTACGGATAGGTATTAGCGCCGATATGTTTCGGTGGCGCCCTCTTATGGTTTCCCTCCGTGACGTCACGACTGGGATTTGCCTCGCCGTGACGTCACCAGTTGTTATTCTGGCTACTTACCATCGGGTGCAACGACGAGTTCGATGGTGTGTTTAAAAAGCACAGTAGAAGCTAGGAGCCATCGCAATCGAAACTAACACCGTCAAAGTTGACAATCTGACAGTACTCATATGCCCATGGTTTGGCCAATCGTGGAAAGCTGACCACAGCGACGCGTTTGGCCGCGCACGTCGCTAATAGTGACCAGCTAGCACTTGTCTATCTGAAATGTCTTTCAAATCTATAATCATAAGCTTCTACCCCTTTCCGCGGCAACAGGAGGTATTCATTGGACGCCATATTTGAGGGCGATGTTTAGAGCGCATGCTCAGAACGAGCTCACATTAATAGCCTGCTAAGACCGGCAACCCTGATGGTGCTAAATGCACGCTCTAAAAGGATTGCGGAGCTCGCCGTCAGCACGCGCTCAGCAGCAGCGCACACGGATATGGCCGCCAGTGAATACTCCCTATACAATTGTTTACAAACCCTGCTTAAAACAGAGCGGCAAGCAAACAACAAAATATAAAACCTAGATACTACCTCTAAAATAGAATAGCGGGTAGTACCACTTCAATTTTAAGTACCTGCTTTCGAGTAAGCAAACCGTTCAAAGTATATGCTTATGCCGGTTATGTCACAATTAACTCGGGACAGGCGCGTTCAAACTGACAAAACTGCGCCCAGTTGTTTGCCCCACTTGAGCCAAAAGCTGCAAGCGCGTAAGCACTAACTTATGCAACGAACTCGTGCAGTGTGCTACGCACCTTCACCATACGTACAGCGGCATTTCACTCGTTTCGAAGGTAGTTGTTGAAATGAAATACGTTTCAACAACAACCTCCGAAGGCTATTAGTTGGCATTCACAATTGCCTATCTAGTCGGGGAAAAAACCAAGGCGAAGTCAAAGTTTTCCCCTAGTTTAAATAATCCCGAACGCCATCGACGTTCTTAGGCCGAACAATAAACTTCTTTTTTTTTTTTTTTTTAAGCCAGACGGTAAAGGAAATGTAAAAAAGAACATGTACAAAAGGAGCGATCGAGGGTCGGGCGCTTCTACGCTTCTTATGGCATACCACATACTCCGTGAACCTGAATCTCAAAATCGCCTCGTGGTCGCATTAATGGGCTCGTGGTAAAAACCGCCAGCCGGTCAGGGCCGCGCCGTTGCACCACGCCTCCTTAACTCGCCGTCTTGAAAACAAAAACGAAACAATAAACCGCGCTGCGATGAACCGCAAAGGCACGCGAGGCAGCGGCCAGCAACAATGCCGCCATCCGAACAAAATCCGGCAGAGGAATTTCACCTCCGCATCGATTATGGCCGAGGCTATACTTCCTTCCCGGAAAGTGCCGTTACCAAACTCCGCCGGCGCGGTAGAGAGGAAGGAAGCGACGAAGCAACCAACGGCCGGCGATACCCGAAATCGACTACCACTATATAATACACGCGGAAAACACCCCTTTCCCAAACATGAATAGCGCGAAAAGGAAGAAGAAAAAAAGACGATAGACCGTTAAAAAAGGAAAGAAGCAGCCAATAACGAAGCGACAAATGAAGAAAATTGAGCCTACACGAGGGACGTTGTTCCGGTTCGAGCAGACGCGGTCACAAGCGCGCGGATGCTCGGCAACGACGACCTATAGTCGTCCTCTGACGTCACGTGAAGAGGCCCAAAAAAAGAAAACTGCCGAGGCTCTTTCGCCGTTGTAAAGTTTCCGCGTACGGGGGGGCCACGGCGGAATGCCGCGCGGCAACTTGTTTTTCCTCTTGCTCTTCCAGGCTCGTCTTTTTCTTTTGCATTTTGTCCGACGTCTGGCGACGGCCGTCCCAAGAGCTGACCGGCGTCTCTCCTCCTCTTCTCTCTCTCACTCCCTTGGAGCGGATCACGATGCCCTGAAGGCAAAACGGGCCCGTTAGATGGACGTCGTGCTGCTACGTCGTCCTCCTAAATGTTCGCCGCTGCAGCTACTCCTAAGCGCTCCCGTAGGCGAGAGATTAGAAGCGAAATATGTAAAGGGAGATCGATTATGCAGGCTCAATCTTCTCTGGGCTTGCCGAGCGCCGCATCACGCAGCGCTCATCGTCCTGCGCTGCAGTGGCCTAGTTCCGTTAGAAGAGCATGCAACGAATACTGCGCGCAGGTATTTCATACACACAATGGTAGAAAATGCTAGTTGGTACCAACCGGCGGCAAAATAACATGTATGTGAACTACTGCACAAAATTGCTCGAATCACCTTAAAAAAAAAGAAAAAAAAAGAAAAAGAAAATAAAAGATTTGTCAGCTAGCAATGTTGAGTACTTCTTCTGCGTGGTGGCATGATGTTCGGGTGGCGTCCTCTTGTGGCTCCTACCCGTGATGTCACAACCAGGATTTACTACGCTTGTGATCCTGGCAGTCGCAAAAAGTTCGATGGCACGTATAAGAGCACAGTGGAGCCCCAACATCGATACTTTTTCATTGTGGCAGTCCTAATTATAATTAATAGGTTTTTTTATTATTATTTCTTTATATGGATAGTCGACTTCCTTCTCTCGTTGTTTCTGAGGGGGTTGCTGTCCTTGGTGGGATTGCCACAGATGGAATGATGGCAACACGAATTGCGCCTTGGCGCCCTGGTTAAGGTGACGATTTGATATGCATGCAGTTTGTTTACATACTATATTCAAACTGGGCTACAAACTGGGCTCCGACTTTGGTGGCGTCCTGACCCCTCCGATGCCCAGCGTAAACTCTATCCGCGCGCCGCGCCCCGCCAGGTTTCCCGGAAGTCTTCCCTCGTCTCCGAATTCCCCGAAGGGAAGTTTCTTTCGACACCTCGCCCGGATGTTCCCTTCCCCTTTCCACGCCCGTTTCGGCAGGCAAATGCGCAGATCCCCCGAGTTCAGACTGCCCTGCTCGATCCTCGGGTTACTCCCGAAGCCATATACAGCTGCCGACTGCCGCGTCTGTGACCTCCACCCTCGTAAATATTGGGAAACCCGCTCTCTCGACCCCGTCCAAAACAGACAAAACACATACCAATAGGTCCTTGAACCTAACACCGACCATCGCATGCGATACAACTTAGCACATTACAATGTAGCGACATGAACCCCGGGTTAATTTGCCACGCATGCAACTGCCTGTAGTAGAGCTTTCCCACACGGTAAATCGCTTCCCCGCATTGCACTCCCCGCTCGCTGTTACTTATGTTACGCTGTATGGGCAGCAGTCACGCAACATTTTATTTGCGCTAGATTTCTCACTTAACTTGGACTAGACTAGTTGTCAAAGCGCGTCGTGAGAAACAAATAAAACAAAACTCGTTCTGGTGGTAGAGTTTGGCGTTCGAAGCTGACTCTGAGAATTAAAGTGGCGATGCACGCGAGTTGGTTCATGATATAACTGGAAACAGCCCTTCTCCCGTCCACACCTTCCTCGACTTTGTTATTTGTGCGCTTTTTCCAGTTGCGTGACTGTACAAGCTAGCTTTAAATTTGCGACTTCACTGTACTGCGTGCCAGTACTATTAGACAAAGCGCCGATGTCGTGTTCGGTATAGCTATGTCGCGATAGTTTACAACAGACTAATAATATTAACGATAACCTAGGAAGAATTGCTATAGTGAAAGCGGAAGTTAAAGGCTTTACAACCAGCCGACGTATGTGTGTGCAGCGAAGAGTGAAAGGGCTGAAATCCTCGCTGTATTCACATACACGGGAAATAAGCGCGCATAAACATACGAACAAACACATTCATTCAGAGGCACCTCGTATTCCCATAAGCCTTTGGGGGATCTTTCGCCTCTTCACGGAGTATCTGAGTTTCCAAAAAAACCGAAGGCAGCAAACGATGATTTGACGGGAGAGACGAATGACGGCGTGCGAGCGAGCAGCACGACTTTCTCCCGGCGTGCGGTAGCGATTCCCGCGCCAGTCATCACTATTAAATCTCCTTAAGGCGGACTGCAGTAAGGGTTAGAAGCGCCAGCGGATAGCTTTGGTAAGGAGTCTTCCTGCTCGGGCGTTGGTGCGGTTGAGGTGCTTTCGAAAGCGAAGAACTCACGCTCGTGGCGTTCGTAGTGGTCCACCTTAACGTGAGACGGAATATAACTGCCAGTCTCTAACTCGGGAGAGCGTACGATGGGAATCACGTCGTTACAGCACACCGTTGGTTACTTTGTATTTGAAAAGATTGCCGAGGTCTTGCGTTCGTCCTTTTCAAGAAGAAGAATCATGATCATTTCCGGTGCGTGTTTTTTTTTCTTTTTTTTTTAATATTGGAATACGTTTGAGTTCCCCGATACGAAAGACCGACACGATTATGGAGAACACTTGACATCCATTTCGAAGACAAAGCAACCCCAAACCTTCATTGCATGAAAAAAAAAAAAAAAAAGCACAATTTTGTAATGTTGCAAACCCGAACGATAGAAACACACAAGATCTCCCAAATGGACTTTAGAAGATTCATTGTTCTACAATTTCACACCCGGAACAAAGAAAAAATGAGCAGTAGTGGTAGGCAATATCAAAACTATGGTGCTTACACGTAAATATAAATTCAAAATATGTGCGAACAAAGAAAAAATGCAGCAACACAGTTCTTTTTTTTTTTTTTTTTTTAGGCCCTGACTTATTGTGCCGGCGGAAAGGAAGTGCTAGACGTTACTTACGCCACTATTGACTCTAGCGCTTTATTTTATTTTATTATGACAAGGGTGCTCTCAGTAGGGCGCATACGCAGCTTGACCATGTCATCAGCGTGCAATACCATTTCTGTTCGAAATAATTTGCTTTCGTCGTCAGCCCCCCTCACATGATTCATGCTTCTTCCCGTATACTTTCAGCTTGAATATGCTTCGAGATGTTGGACGGTACTCTACGTGACGTTTTTCCCTGAATCTCGAAAATTATGTTGACCGAAAGCGCTCACTCCAACGTCACCTGATGCCTGCACCCCCCCCCCCCCCCCCCCCCCCCCCCGATAGTGAGCATGGCTATATTTGATCGACTGTGCGAAAATCCAGTGTCTTTTATTAGTTAGCCAATATTTGAAACGTTAAACCTCTCACACTTCTTGTTTTCCTGTGTGTACACCGACAAAGTTGCAGTTAGTTTGTTAATAGCTCGTACGCCCAACCCTTGCGCTTGGCCTCATTTGGGACTCCTTTCCAGGTTACTTTAGACAGGAGTGTGCGCTCAGGTATTTCAGAGCTATAGAGACCGATGTAAACGCTTCTTTCGGAGCTAAGAAATTTCCCAACAGGAGTGACCGTGACACAACCTTTCGATTCCGAGGCTACAAAGCGACTGAGTTATTTTTCGGACACAATTAACACACATAAACACGAAAAACTCTTTACAACGCACGTAAAACTAAAAAAAAAAAAAAAAAAAGTTTTTATCAGCTCGTTTAATGTACACTGAACGAGAAATGACAGAATAACAGACTTGGGAAGTAATCCGTTACAAGCAACGGATGGCTTGTAATCCGTTACTTTTTCAAGTATTTCGTAATTGCCACATTTATTTTTGGCGGCATTAATTTGTAGTGTAATTTCGTTAGAAATATTTAATTACTCGTTACTTTTTGAAAATATTAACATAAATAGAACCTGCAGCAATATGAGCAGGCAATTCATGCAGCATAAATATAACATGTTCAACAAAATAGAAAGCATCGTGAAGAGGAGATTAACCGCAAATAAAACACGATATTTCGTATGACCGGTCACTAGAGCCACTAGAAAAACGTGCAAGACAAATACAAATACTGTATGCGAAAAACAAAGATCAAGAAGGCAACACTGAGTAGTCGTTGTCTGTAGAATTCCAGGGATAATTTCCGGTAGCCGTCAGCTAGCGGGATGGCCGGTGTGGTTGCAGCTTTCGCTGCCTTGTCAGCTTACAGGTGAAGGAAGTGTACGGGTATTCTTTCTCTTAAATACAATTATTTTATTTTTACAAGGTCTACCATAATGCGAACGTATAGGAAATGGAAAGTAATATTTGAAAACATCAAAATTATTTATATTGTTTTCTTGATGAGCGTACAAGAAAAGTAACGTAAAAGTCATTTGGAACGTTACGAGTAAAGTAATCCGTTACATTTCAGCAAAAGTAATTTGTAACGGTAATCCATTACGCTTGAGGCTCGGAAATTTGTAATTGTAATCCATTCAATGTTTTAAGTAACGGGCGCAAGTCTGCCGAATAACAATATACGAAGCGAAACCAAGACAACGGCGATTAATTCTGAGATGATGTGCAAGAGACAGGAACACCCGCACGGATTCAAGCAATGCGGAGCGCAAGTTCGTCTGCTTCTTGCACAGGGGCTGTGGTGACGTCAGACAGACGCCGAGCTCTGATTGGCTCTGATTGAAGCACAGTGGGTAGACCTCAAGGCAGCTTGCTTTGGCTGTGTTCCAAATCTTACCCAAATGGATCCGAGTTACTCCGGCGGGTCGCGTCACGTGACAACACAGATTAAAAAGCGCTGGACGCGGGTAGGTTTTGGAACGCCAAGGTAGAAAACCCTTACCTAAGATCGAGTAAATTTTGGAACACGGCCTTTGAGGTCTAGCCAATCAAAGCTAGGCGTCTGTCTGATGTCACCCCAACCCCTGCAAAAGAAGCAGATGAACCTGCGCTTTGCATAGGCCTTGACTACACCGTGGCCTTGACTTTAATGTGGTGTATTGACCGAACGCTGCTCACGACGTCGCACGGCACTGAAAGGCGAACGTGAGCGCGCCCATGTACAGTCCGTGCCTCACGTCTATGCACCGTTTCAGCTTAAGATGGACCGCAGTGGACGCTATGTACGAGTTATTTCACGGTCAATCCAGCTCTGTGAACGCATCAGGTGACGACGCGCCTCTCCTAAAGGTCACGTGACACGCACACGGAACTGGATCGGCTCCGATGGCTGACATAGCGTCCTCCGCGGTCCATCGGAAAGTTGAAACGTAATGGCCACGGAGAAGCCAAGCAAGGGCGTTCATTGCAGGACGTGAAGACGGCACACAGAGGTACGACGCCCAGCCACGAAGGGTTGCGGACGGAAAGAAAACGTGCTACGTATTATGCGGGCCCGCCCGAGAGGATGGAATGTCCTTCGAGGCTGGGGTTGTTGTTTTCTCTGGGTACACACAACGCTTTTGAAGGCGGTGGATGATCGTGTCTACGTCGCAAACGCAAACGCTCTACGTGTACCGTGGCGCTTGAGAAAACTTCAGCTACACCGAGCGAAAAAAAAAATTATTGTTTCGTGATGATTATCAAACTGCGGTCCATCTTGCGTAGTTATATACGCACAATTATATTCATTTAATGGCAAGTTCAGCGGACAATCGGTATGGTTTCTTTCAAGAATATGTATCCGACATTTATTAATGAATATGATCTCAGTGACCCACTGTTATTGCGTTAAAGAGGGCGACGAAACGAAAGTTGAACTTGATATGAAATTTAGCACGCGCTCGTTGCTTTGCGTGGGGCTTTGGCTGCGCGTGCGACGATCTGTTATCGAAGCGAGAAAGCTCGCGCTGGAGGCAGAGCATTTGCGCTGGAGGCAGAGCATCTACTGCATCAGCGGCCACCCTGGTCACCTTGTTGCTGAGAGCGTACATTCTGCAGCATGCACATCGCAACATCGCACTAAATTTCCTCGACAAAAAAAAAAGGAAAAAAAATAGTAAAGAATACTAGCATGGTTCGATGACATCCCTTGCAACTCATGGAACGCAAAATGGAAGTTTTCAAATACCTCGCAGCATACTTCGCGAGAAAAAAAAATCACTGCGTATGGGTTTTTAGCACTAAAGCTTCATAATACAAGTAGCGCCGCGTTGCGGCAATTTAGCGACCGCCCCTGTAGACTTTTTGCTCAATCGTCCAAGCATCAAAGTGAATGCCGGGAACGTAGGAACACGCGCTGCAAATGCTGGCTTCTGCTGCAGTAACTCCTCGAAAGGGGGATCGGTGGCCGAGTGGTCTAGCGCACACCAGCTCGGAGCACGTGGAGCGAAAGCTCGCGCTGCAGAACCCAGGGATCCTGGGTTCGAGCCCCACCCCTGCCCGTTTCGATCTGGATGAGCATCGTACCGGCGTGCGGTCGTGTGTCACTACTGCGTGATGCACGTTAAAGACCCCAGGCTAGCGGCTGTACCGCACTGGCTAAATTTCTCATCTACAGCTGGGAGACTCGTCGCCCCTGTGAGGCAGACCAAGTTCTAGGCTGTATAAACATACACACAACCCAATTTTAACTCCTCGAAAGCAAAACTCTCGAACGAATAGCACTTCGCACGTGCTTTCCACAAACGCCTTATTTCGGTTATTTACTTCGAATCTTTTACATATAGGGCACGCGAGCGCGTGTACCTACGTTCCCGGCATTCTCTCTGTTGCTCGGGTAGTTTAGCGAAAGGTCTATTGTGCAATCCTTAGGGCGACGGGTTTGTTACCGCCCATAGAGTGCAAAACCGTGGCAGGAGATAGCGTTGTCATGCCAACAGCCAAGTCGGAATAAATACATATCCAGGTTGCACGCGGCCGAAAATTCCGGCCCATGCATTCCAACCGCTTCACTCGGACGCTGTGTTGCTCTCCTCGCAACGTCACCCCGCTCTCGATTACGATCTAGAGCACTCTGCAAACACTCCCAAGAGCCGAGGCGCCCACGCCGACAGAGCAACGAGAGCGGCTGTCCGTCACGTCAACGTTGAATGTAGCATGCACGCATGGGCAACCGAAAGGCGTTCCTCGCTTCCTCGCCCTGCTGGCTTCCTTCGGTTACGCTCAGCCTTTTGCTCCTGGCGAAAGTGGAACGCTGGAACTACACCTGCGAGCCCAGAGACCTCGGTTCCGCCGCGGACCAGGCTTCTGTCAATCACGGACTCCCACTTTGACTGAGAGGAAATATTTCGCCTTCGGGTGCTTTGTCACGCATTGACCATCAGCTACAGAGTAGGAATACATACATAAATGCAACATTGAACACAATCGTTCCACCCGGAAATTTGTTTGTATTGGAACCGCCTTCACATCGATTAACGTATTACCTATAACATGTTTAAACTCTTATTGACAATAGTTTTGCCTTTTTTTTCTATTGAATTTTTTTTTTGTTACGTTATGTAGAGGTATTAGCGCAAACAAATAGATAAAAAAATTGAAATAATTCGACCACAATTATTTGGGAGGAGTCGAGGTCACGAGAGAAAATATTTATCGAACTGTCCACACACGCCATGTCCAAAGGTTGAATGCGTTTCCATCTCTTTGACATCATTCTCTCTTGACTTCTAACCTCTTTCCCATAGGCCTGTCCACGTGGCGATAGGAAGCCAAGTGTGAGGCTCTTCCGTTAAACAGCCGCCTTTTGGTAACACTCGACAATGCCTGGAGCACGACTCAGCGTCCAATGATTCGTTGTGACGACGCACGGGGTATATAGGACGTGAATTTGACTATATATTCCTCTTGTTTTTATGTATAAATAGGTTGCATTAACGCGACTTGGTCTGTCACGATGGTGGTAACCGTTGCCTTTACATCGTAAGTTTACGCCTTGGAAGCCAGCAATCAGTAGAAATTACCGCTAGCAGCGCGAAATGAAGTCACATACGTTGCAAGTCGTGTATATTTCGACGCATATTTCACATCTGATTTTGGTATCCCTTTTCCGCCTGTACACCATCTCCCACAAGCTGGGGAAAAGGCGTATGTCAAGGTGCAAGTGCGCGAGAGTGGCTCTGCAAGATGCTATGTGTGCGTGAGTACTCGTGCATGGAAACAAAGAACTCACTAAAGCCAGGTGATTACCACGTGATGCTCACAAAACTTTGCTCATGCCTCTAGAGATGAACTACATCGCCAATTTACGGGTACTATTTGACCCTGCATAAATATTTTTTTTTTTCAAGACAAGCGTTTTGAACTATGTATAAATTTTCAGACAACGTACTTACATTGTGTTTCTTTTTTTTCTCAGCACCAAACTAGTAGTTTTTCTTGTGCATGCATAAGTAGCATCGGCGGCTGAAAAGTCGCATGTTCAACCGGTTATGGACTGAACACTTCAACGACGCAACATTCACGAAAAGAAACACCGCGAAAATCGTGGCCGTTAGCCAACCAAGCTGCAGATCCGAGCCATCGCGTAACGCCAGGACCCTCGGGAGTCAGCGTTGAGGCTTCCTACACGGGAGCCGTTGACCGACTTCTGTTCCGGCCACCTCCCTGCTTCCTCTTGTGATTGACAGTGATAGAAAAAAAAAAAAAAAATCAACAAATCAAAAAGAAAAAGATAAGAAAAAGAAAACGTGAAAAGAGAAACCCCGCGTAGCCACGTTATTATAACGTCGCGCAAAGAAAGGAGCGCCTGGTATCGGCCTGCTCTTTAGCCGAAGCATTGTGCGCGTGCCGCCGGCTTGCTTATCACACGAGGAAGCGATCGCGCGAAGACCGGCAGGGAGACAAAGGATGTCCAGAGAGAGGATTGTCCACGAGACGGCCCCGGCCCTCCCCTGGCGCGAAAGAAAGTGAGGGAGCTCGTGATGTGGGTTTCAAGCACCAAAAATGTAGGCCAGAACGCTAAAAGGGCTCTTCCATCTAAGTGGGCCTTTTAAGAGCGGCTAAGTAAGCACTCTCGCGGACTAAATGTTAGGAAAGCTCCCGTGGTTCGCTGCCGGCTCGGAAACGATGGACGGGCCATATTACGCGGCCCCGCCTTCAAATACGTGCTGCACGTGCTTTCTGTACGAAGCCCTTTGTCTTTCGGCGGATGGAACTTGGTTCTGTGCTGCCAGGACGACTCTGCTCGACTTCTAGCAAGTATGGCGCTTGTTCAGTGAGAATAACGCAGTTGTCTGCAAAATGCACAGACGCCAAGTGGGAATGCTTAACAGTTCAAGCGGCGGTACCACCTAACGCAGATCCCTAACACCCCTTGTGTTTCGTTGCTTTCAGAAATATGATAATGTTAATTTAAGTCAACTAATTTATGAACACTATATACAATTGAATTAAAAAGGCTCGCGACGCTCGATCGTTCGTTGGCCGTGGTGGTGTCTTTCGTTCGACTCATCGGTGGGGACTGGTTCCATTGCTAGAAGAGCGGTGACTTCGGCTATGATTTTGGTGGTCGATGCTCGCACCACGCCTGACCTTCCTTTGAGCTGATCGACTGCGGCTGGGGTTAGTTGGTCCCTATCGATAAAGGCAAGTTCCGTTGATTTTCGTTAGGCCCTGCGATGGATGCTGATTTCTTGCCTCTTCTATAGTTCAGTTGTTTTTCTTGGGTTTCGGCACCAATGCTGTTCGCTGCTTTCAGAAAGATGATGTTAACGTTAATTTAAGCAAACTAATTTATTCACACCCCTCCTTCACGGGAAATTCAAGGTCCTTGAGTCGAGGATTAAGTTTTTCAGAGAATCGGCGAGCCTCAAGGTTCGTTCTGAGAGGCTTTGAATTGCCCATGAAACAGGGACCATAAATCGCACATAGAGTTTTTAGAAAGAAAAACATTCTATATCGGTGTCAGCGAATAATAACTGGGGTTTTGCGAATATTTATACAGAATGTAGTTGGCCAGCCATTTCAAAGTCCCCCCCCCCCCCCCCCCCCCTCTTGCCCGTTTCAAAGAAACGGGTAAGGGGGGGGGGGGGGACTGAACCCAGGCTCCCTGGGTTCTGCAACACGAGCTTTCGCTCCACGTGCTCCGAGCTGGTATGCGCTAGCCCTCTCAGCCACCGATCCCCCCCGGTGTCAGTGAAACGCGCGAATTCTTAGTATTGCAGGCAGCACATTCACAGTGTGCACTCACAGACTTGGCCCTCTCGGCGTCTCGCGCTTCAGCTTCCTGGTTTACCTACCGCATTTTGATCACGCGAATTGGAGAGGATGACATCTACGGCACTTGGACACTAATCGCAGCAGCAATGAGAGTGATTGCTCTCAATAGATGTTGGAAGCTGGTCGTTTTGAGTTCGACCCGCTGGTAACCAGCTCCCGGGAAGACGACGAGATCGTCACGGACGACCTCGCCGTCGTCCGCGACGATATCGCACGTGCATGCAGGGTAGAAGGTCAAATGACAAGGGGAGTGAGAGAGACACAGAGAGAGTAGCGTTGGAGTAGTCGAGTACCGTGAAAGTGTGCGATCCCACCGTGGCGTGGCGAGCCTAAGGGCGTCTAGAATGAGACAGCGTTTAACAAAATGGCATGATCATGTGGTCTATCGGCTTCATGCTGTGGCTAACTTGGGCAGTGTTGCCTTGTCGCCAGACGAAAGTGATCAACATCCGTAAATTGATTATGTACTAAGTAACCCATCAGAATTCCATTTAAAAAATAATCTGCCCAGCAGAGCCAAAACATCATCGATGACCGCCAGCACGCACTGAAGGCTTCTCATTTGCAAGCGGCACCGTTAGACCGAGGCCACCGATCGCGGACATTCTCTGCCGCCTCTCAAATCCGACCTTCGCGAGGACAGCATTCCTGGAGTGCACGCGTACCCCTCCTTTTTGAATGCGCCAATAAAAAGCGGCACAAACGCCGCCAAGCCCCGGTCGTTTCCGAACGCAGCAGGAAACCTCTCGATATAAACGTGACGCTCACGACGAGGAAGCACGAAGCAATAACCTTCGAAAAGATAAAAAAAAAAAGATGAAATCACGGACAAGGAAAGCTGCCTTGGCAGCTTTAAAATATGTGACGGCTGTGCACTTTGGCAGGCATAACGACGAGGGTTGTTCGTGTCCTCGAGCGTGTCGTCTTTACTGCCAATTCGAAACCCCGCCTTCTTCGAGCTTTGCAAAATAAAATAGGTGCCCTCCTCAAAGCTATTCTCGTTATGTTGACGGGATTGTGGGTGGTCAAGACAGCCAGGCAACGTTGTAAACGGCAGTTTGTCTCTCAAGTAACCAGACCGGCTGAGTAGAGTTGTGGGCAGGTTGTTTAGAGACAGTTATATGATCAGAAACAAATCCCCCAGTCACTTCCTTTGGAGACTTGACTTCCAGTCCTTCGCCTCGACCTGCTGATTGCCAAGCACATTTGTAACACGAGATTTTTATTTGCGAAAACTGCCGAAAACAATACACCAGGATATTAAGGCAGGCACGTAAGCACCACAGCAGGCACGTAGCCAGGATTTTGTTTCGAAGGGGGCCCGCCCATGACAAAATGCTGTATGAGAGGGAGGGGGAAGGGGAGGTCCCAGCAAAATGGAAGATTTCGGGGAAGGGGGGGGGGGGGCCGGGCCCCCCCCCCCCCCCCCCCCCCTTGGATACGTGCCTGACTGGCGGGGTGTTTATGTGTAGAATCGAGCAAATTTCACTGAAATAATTAACGTTGAGGAATTACACGGGGGAAAGCTCACCCGATCTTCACCTTGCTAATACGTGAAGTCGACAAACGCAAGCTTACGCTATTGTTCCACTCGTGCATTCGCAAAGGCCACACCAGTGACATGAACAGAGAATGTCGTTTAACGCGCTAGTTCGAGTCATAATGGCTGGAGGTGACGCTCTAACGGCAAGTCGCTAAGTATGCAGAATACGACGTAACCCAAGTAACACTAGGAGGCGATTAAAACAAATAACCGCTCTGTTTACATTTTCCGTGAACCTATCCCGCCTCTGCGTTCCCAGCATGGTCCCGGAAAACGCCACTCTCTCATGGGAAATCTCCCGTTTTCACAGTTCGCCTGCCGCGAAGCTCATAGCCGTGAAATTGTCTTGGCTTCGCGACTGTTCGTGCAGGGGAAGCACCAACTAAAGCTGTCTGCTTGGGAGTGCAGCCTTCGCTGCAGTTCGCGTTAAGATGAGACGAAATTAGGACATAGAGCTTAGGTGACGTTAGGATCTTGATTGTTGGTGCATTACGACCAGAGCGCCAGGGCTGCCATTTTAGCGCGGCTTTCTGTGATGTGTGAGTGTGACTAACCTCTGTAATGTAAAAAAGGAGCGGAAGTTTTCTAAATTTATACAAACTTTTTCTTTCAACTTCAGAAATGTTTGATGTACGAATATCAGATAAAAACGCGTTGACACATATAAGACGTGCTACTTATCGTACAAGAGAAACGTTCCACACCTGCTCTCGCTTCCGATAATATCAAACCCGTGGGAACTTAGTTCGAATGGCTTGCCCAGCCCCTTCCGCCACCTCCATCCCATATCCGGAAGATCCCCACGTTGGGCGCCAGTTATGCGGCACGTCCATGACCCTCATACAATGCGTAATCGATAAATATCCCGTCAAAGTGACGTGCGTGTCCGTTTGCTTGTGCGCGCGTGAGTGCGTGAGAATATGTAAGCATGCGAGTACGCAGTGTGTACGTGCAACATGTTTGTTTCTTACTTTGTCCGCGATTGTCACCAAGGCATTTTATATTTTCTTTTAAAGTTAAGTTCATTTCGTTTATACAAACGTACAAGCGACGGGGGAAAGGGCAATGTAGCTTGACCAAACACACCCCTGTTTTTTTTTTTTTCATTTTTACCATTAGGGACAGACCGACAATAAAAAGTAACTGAAAACAACATTCGCGCAACAAAAACAAAGCACAAAACCCCAAATAAATGTAAAAAGACATAACTTTAATAGATACACATCTGTAGTCGATGACAGGTTAAGGGTTCAGGGGAAGCTCTTCCTCCCAACCCTCTCCACTTTAGCTGAGTAAACGCCGAAGAGGAGGCGCATTCCTCTTGAGCGATCGCTCTGCTAAAGTGGAAAAGAGGTGGGAGCAGCTTTTCCTTTACTCTTGACATGTCACCAACTACAGTCATGATCAAAAAATTACGTAAACACACTTTTGAGGGAACGTGGTTTGAGAGTTGCAACGATAAGATCGCTTCTTATTAAATGTATTAAATTATTTCGTAATGATGTGACGATGTTTTAACGTCTGGCTTCCTTAGTTCGTTCTGCTGAATGATCTTTTTCCAGACATCTTTAAAAGGAACGATGTACAAGTTTTAATTTCGTGTAAAGTCAGCTCTCTGGTCAATGAGGTGAATATTCGTTTTTCTGCTTATTATGTATGTTCGAATTAAGGTGTAATCATAGGTTGGTGACCGGAATGAGATGCAGTGTTTTAAAAAGGGGTTGTGTATGTGCGCCATATGGCGCATTGATGATGTGCCATGTGGCACACAGCTTTTTCTGTTCTTTATTAGGGACATGGAGTATGTTTAGTGTAGTATATAAACACTAAAAATACAGTTAATCCAATATACTTTTCCAAGGAACGCCGACCGTTAAGGGTGGTAAGCTGAAACACTTATTACTGACGATGCGGTGTTAGCGCAATTGTAAATGTGAGCCTGTCAATCCAAGTGTTCCACTACGAAAGCCAAAGAAAATCAAGTTTGTTGAAGTTGAGTGGTATGATTGATAAGATCGACTTCGTAAATGGAACTGAGCGAACTGTGCCTCGCATACCGCGACAAAAAAAAAAATATTCGATGGCGAGGAACGAACGGTATCTCTAGTGCCACTAAATAAGCTACGCTTCAGAGTAGCGACACTTGGCCATTTTGTGTCTTAAAATCATGGTTGCCAGTTATCTGAAGCTTCATCTGAAACCACAGGAAACGCTTTTCCGCCCTCCAGAAATGTTTAAAGAGTTCGCGACAGAGCATATCAATATTACGTGACCTTCCTAACAACGGATCTAATGCTGAGGAAGTCGCACTTTTGAATCATGACGATCGGCAGTTGCGTCTGCTGTGCATACGAGCCAAAATGGCGGCGCCCACAACAATGTCGGGGAACGGAGTGCCGATACTCTAAGCGCAGCTCATTTAGTGGCTCTAGGTATCTCGTTACCCTCGCTGCCACAATGGTGACACGCAGATTGACACCCGAGGTTCCTCGCTCGCGAGTCCGAGCAGCGGCGGCCTCGGCGAACAGGTTCCTCGGACAAAAGGAGGCGTCACGCTGCGTTCCCGACCCTGCATGCGCCAGGGAATGTCGCGAGCGGCGTCGGAGATCAAAAACGGAGTCCGAACTTTGCGGGAACGCCTCTGCGGTCGTATAAAAAAGCGCCGCCGGCCCACATTTCAATGCCGTCGCCTCGACGGTGTAGTCAAGGTTGTTCCACGCGTCGAGGAATTCCATCAAAACGGAAAACATTGTTCTGGCTTTTTTAAAAACTTCCTTTCCTTCGCGCTGGGAAGGGTAACGGTTCGACCGAGGATGTCGGATTTTTTATTCAATATTTATAGTAATAGCACAAATCACCGGGGTCAAAACGTTTCCCTCATCCTTTCTGCAAGTATACGGGCCAGTTTGAGGGTGCTCGCCCGAAGCCGCGCTGATGAAATCTTTGGAGATTGCGCGCATGCAAAATGTTCGTTTCGTGCTTTCCGCGTGTATAATCTATAGACCATTCGACTAATCGCTTTGTACGCGCTGCCACCTTTGCCCACTGGGCTGTGGAAATCGTTTTGAGCATGCGCAGCGGCTCTCTCCTGCGGTACATCATACGCCGCGCCCGCGTCTACACCCGTGTGTCCCGGTATTTTCCGCCTCGCTGAGAATTAATGGAGAAGTGTCGGCAAATCCAATCGACGACAATCAATCCTGATCGGCTTATTCTTGCAATAATTGGAAAACCAATCCTCCATAAAGTTTCAGAACGGCGGCAAACGTTTAGGCACTGCATACTGACTGCCAGAAAACATTGGGCATGAGGACGCCTGGTCATGTTCATGGCGGCATGACCTTTTTGGTCTAGCTTGGGTGCTCTAGCGTCAGAACTGAAAGCCGCAACGTCATGACGTACGCACGTAGGTCTACAGTACAACGACGGATAGACTATAGTGACTGGCAGAATCAGAGCGGCAGGGCGTTTCAGCACGCGCTGTGCCTTCCGCCGTGCTTTTCCAGCGCGTGCACGTTCGAAGCTCACAAGGCGCCGAAGTCTCGTCGAAACTAGGAAGCTCGCGTTGGAGACGGGAGAACTGAAGCTCGTTTTCATCACCTCGGTGACTAAAAATAAAAGTCCACCTCAAACCATAATCATAAAGTCACAACACTTGGGAATCGAACCTTGTGTTGGTAGCGGTAACCAGTCTGACCTCGCACATTCTTTAGCAATCTAAACAACTCTTTTCATTTATTTATTTATTTATTTTTTTTTTGCAAATGAGCAAGACGTAAAGACCTGCAATTAATTTAGACTGCCTTCGCGTCTCCTTAATCGTCTCACTAAAAGTTCCGTCCTTTCCTCAACTTTGCCTTTGTAATTCTCAACTCCGGAAAGAGTAGTGTCGGAGTTCTGCATGCTCTCTCTCTCTCTAACCTCTCTGTTTCTTTCTCGTTAAATAGCTCTTCCGTGTTTATCAAGAGCCGTATTTTTCTGTGTGTGCTGCAAGAAAAAAGGGGCACCTAGCACTCTTACCAGAGTTGCTGCTGGCAGTACGCATGAATAGATAATCACATAAACACGCTTCCACCGCTCCTAAAAGCTAACGGTTTACGGCAGCCATTTAAACGAAAACGAGTTCATTCTTTTTGTTTGAAACAATCTCGTTTAGGCTCAAGGTTAGACTAAAATGCTCGGACGTAAAAAAAAAAAAAAAAAAAAAAAGAACACGAAATGGGATAGAATAATTTATTTAACTGTCGTCCTTTCGAGCGCTCACACGGGAAACTTGACCGTTTTGCGAGTTCCAAAAGGGGAGTAGCATACGTTTCAGAAACTTTTCTGTGATAAAAACAACAAAAAGAAATGTAATTGTGCATAGCCATCGTCAAAGTTTGAAATAAAAAAAATTAATGTTTTTTTTTGTTTTTTTTTAAGGTACGAAAAGAAAAATTGCTTGTTTAACAAAAAAACAAAAAAAGTCTTCGACACGGCGGTGTCAGTCATTTCAGTAACCGTATCAGCTGGGCAGCTGATACAATGAGCAATCAATCGCGAAGCGGTAAACGTCATCATAATTAGCCTTATCTTGTTCTTAACATGTAAGGGACTGCGTATAATTACAGACACAAATGACCACAACCAAACGCGATCGCATAGGGAGTGCTTTGAGTTCAAGAAGGTGCCAATGTTTACCGTAGAAAGCATTCACAGTCTTTTATTGCAATGTTGTTTGTCTTGTGTCTCTTTGCAGGCTGGTCACAAGACGGCGTCTACTGTTACAAATTCTTCAGCAATCAGCATTCTTGGCGGAGAGCTGAGGAAGTCTGCCGCAGGTACGAGTATCTACCGTACAAGTATGCTAAATAGGGCTGTCCGGGACAACTTTTTGTGGCTCACACACGAATCAGATTAGACAAAGTAAAAGCGAGGAGAGCGAATCCTTAGAGCTCTGGGTGCCACTTCCCAGCTACCGTACCGGACCAACGTCTCCAATGGCTTCGCCTACGCGTCCGCGCAAAACCTTCTCGCCGCTCCAAGCCAGAACAGAGCTAAACATACTCGTATATCTCGCGGCCCATAAAGTTTGTTTCAGTCCTGGAGAAGGAAATGGGAAGATACACACGTGTTCTTAATCGTTTCTTTTATGCATCCTGTATGAATGCAGTCTCATTTATTATATTATGACTGCTGCGATTACAAGAGGGCCAAAATGAAAAAGAAAAGAGACGGGCATACGTGATAGTCTCTCTCACTCGCCAAGTTGCCAGAGTTATACTTACGCTATTATTATGTATACTTCCTATCTCTACGCTGCTCCCAGCTACCCCTTCAACTTAAAAAATAAATCAATAGAAGCGTGCGTACAATTCCGAGTAAACAAGAACTTCACTTGAAAAATCTATAATGCTCAAAATATCGTTTCAAAATCACGAGCCTATACAGACGCTGTTGGCACTGCCCGGTATTGACCTAGCGAGTACGACGAACAATGTCTGTTTGTTTCCATCTTATAAATTGAGCAAGAAAGTAAAGCAATACTCAAATGGAAGGACGGGAATTAAAAAAGAAAAAAAGAAGTGATTGGATTGCTTGAAATATCGAAAGGAGAATATACAAGGCGTTTCTGCGAACGTTTTCAAAAATTCCCTAAAGTATGCTGTTCCAGATAAAAATAAACGCTTTCCGAGAACAAACAACCAGCCTTGGCGGACATCAAGGATTGCAAAAACATACTAATTAGCAAGATTATTTACTGAAAATGTACCAATTCATTTTTAATTATTGTAAATCACTAATTGAGGGAAATCACCGAGAAACCCGCTAAGCATAATCGAAAACCACTAAATCAACGCTCTTTAGAAAGACATAAGGCAAAAACATTTTACAACATTAAAAAAAAGAAAAAAAGGGGAATTGCTTAATTTGGACGAGTTTCTAATTGTTTCGGTTCCTCATCGGAGCACATCTTTGCGCCCGCGGTCCTGGTGTCCAGTTGTCGCGGCGCGAAGCCACCGCCTCGGCTTCTTCGTAGGGTGGAGGGAAGAAGGGTCATGGCCTCCGAGAGTCCGAAGCGCGCTTCAGGATTTCGGAGGCCATGGTGTGTTGCGCGTCTCGGCCACTGGGGAGCAGGACCGCGGGCGCAGAGATGCGCTCCGGTAAGAAACCGAAACCTAGAAACGCGTTTAAATTGAGCGCGTTTAAGGAATGTTGTAAAATGCTGCCCGTGCCTTCTGTCTCTCTAAAAAGTTTATTTAGTGGTTTTCGATGATGCTTAGCGAATTTCTCAGTGGAACCACATATTTATTTTCACTAATTAATAAGTCAAATGGAAAATCTTAGCTCATTATCTTGCTAATCAGTATGTTTTTGCAATCCTTCACGTCCGCCACGGCTGGTAGTTCGTTCCCGCAAAGAGTTCCTTTTGATCTCGAACAGCACATTTTTAGGCATTTTTGAAAGCGTTCCCAGAAACACCTTGTATATAAAAAAATAATTGCATGCCTTACGTGGCTAGTTCAAGGGCCGCGTAACGTGCAGCGTTCTACGGCAATAGCGACAGGTACGACCGCGCAGCTTCTAACGAATGGCAGAGCCAGGCACCCAAAGCAACGAGTTCGCGGTCAGACCTACCTACTCCTGAGGAAATATCTAGCTCCCACGATAGAAAGCGAGTGTGCCGATGGAATTGTTGCTGTTCTTTCGTGCATTCAGCGATTATCACAAGCAACACCATTGTGTTGTCAAGTGCGATTGTCCTATGCTAAGTTATGTGGCTTATCATTTAATGTGCAACCCACGTGTGCTTCTACATCCTATCATTTCTTAGACATATCTCGAAGCGTACAAAGCATAGTGTGCTAGTTCTACTCTTGCCGTAACATTGTAAGTGGTTCCCGCAATCCATTGGAGTTACACAAGTCCGAAAGGTCAGCCGCGCATTCATTTCCAGCGTTAACCGCGCTGCTATCGCAGCACGCTTACGCAATTCTCATACGCTCTGCTCTGACCCGCGGTAAGTAGTATACCATGAACCCGAAAAAAAAAAAATAATAATAATACAGCTGAAAATTTTAATGGGAAAATGGGACCCCTTTCCGCTATTTGACGCTACCCCCTCGGAAATTTCAGAAAACCACTTTTATAACTTTTGAGTACGATAACGGTTACATCTGAGACTTTGGCATCTGGTACGAACCGCTTCGCTACATTTTGATGGAGATCGAGCCTTTAACAATACGTCGCTTATTTTCGCAATAAAAAAAAAAATTAATGATTGTTTTTGAAGACATCTGTACACACATTCCGAATGTTGCCCCTGTGATTTAACTAGTGCATCCAAGATCGAGATCTTGGAGGACATCAAAACCGATGTTCGATGGCTTGGAACGGTGCCCCAGGTTGCACTCTCTGTTCCGAATGGCGTCGGTGGCTGCGTTGTTCAGGCCGCTCCGCGTGCTGCGACGAGCCACGCCGCGGTCGCGAGTCGAAGCGCCGCTCCGGAGAAGCCGTTCCCAGCAGAGGAACCTGTTTCTCTCGGTCGCAGTTGCGCCCTCGCGGTCCGCGGACGTGCGCCGAAAGGCTGCGGCGCCGGTGACCCCACGGGCCTCGGAATTTAGGTCAGGAAATCGCGAGGAGCGCAGCTACGGCAAGAATTTACGGCGGCCAAGTCCAACGCTGAGGCCTGAAACAGTCTCGCGGTTTCGAACGAAGCCGCGGGGTAATGCCCTAAACTAGCACCGAACCAACCGCGATTATAGATTACCGCGACCTCCGTAGGACGATGAAAGCGTGCGCTCAAGTTTACAGCTACGTCTATGGCAATGAACCATAAAATACGCGCGCTGCGAGTCTAAAAAAACTAGTCTTGCAGCCCAGAAGACTACGCTGCGAGCCTAATTCTCCGGATTCTTTTCCGGTGAGAAGGAGAACGGTGGAGCGTTTCTTTATGATGCCCGTGACGATCATTAGCAGGAACCGTGTCGGGGGACGTACGCTTCGGATGTCCACCATAAATAGGGTATAGAAAGTAAGGCTGCGAGGAACAGCGGAAGGAAGGAGACGAGATCCGTCCACCCCTAAGCTGACGGCGCGGTCGCCGGACCAATTAAACGCCTGCATTTCACCACCTGACCTCGCTCTCTGCGCGTGGGTATGGGCAGCACCACCAAGAAATCCGAGCATGTGAACAGCCTCCTCTACCGACTGGACGCAGTGCTCGCGTCCAATCGGTGTCTGCGCTCGATCTTACTGCGATGACGTCGAAATGCTAGTGCGGAGGATTTGGTTATTCTAGATGGTGTTGACACGGGCGGGAGCGTGATCACGTGGCGAAAGACAGACGCACGACGGGTCCAACGAGCCTCCACCGCATTGTCAGCTTAGGGCGGAACGGAGCATATAGCGGGGCGACACACGCCGTGCAGATTTCATGGCGCACCCCGAGTTCTGTTCCGCTGACTCTGCCGGTTCCTCGCGCCAACTTTTTGAGGTCAGGGAAGATATCTCCAGCTCCGGACGCCCGGGAAACAGGTTGGAGACTAGGAAGTGGTTCGCGCCTCGTGCAAAGCCGCGCAGCGGCAGCAGCAGCAGCTGACGCAGAAGCACGAGGGACAGCGGGGGGTCCCCAACTGGCGGAAGCCGCACTTAAAGAAACACGGAACACACACGCGAGCGAGCGCGGACGTGCACACGCACGAGCGCGAAAACGTGCGGGAACACGACGCGTTCCAATCGATTTCGCTTTAGCCCCTGGGTTCCGCTAATCTGCTTCTCCGTACATGTCACATGTAGTGGGAAAGAGTACTATAGTAACCTCCTCACTACGTCCCCTCGAAGCTCCGGGACTTTTCTGAACTCTTTCTCCAGACCTTGTTAGAACAAACTTCGGAAGGATATGGTTCACCGCTACGGATAAATTCGGAGGGCATGTCGCAATCGAGGCAAACGCAAACGTAACGCTTCCGACTAAAAAGTAGTTCTTTACAGCACCTCAAGGAACATCTTTCGTTTAAAATTAGTCAGGGAATGACTCAGCATTTGTGGCTATGTTCCTCTTCTGGCACATACGAACCATTACGCAGTGACAGCTTGAAGATCAGTGAACGGTTCTTAATTAAACTCTGCCGTTAATTTTTTTTTTTTTTTTTTTTTTGCAGGAGTGCTTTTAAGGCGCTTAACTAGCAATTTAGTTGTGGATGAAAGCAGACTAGACAGCAAAAACTTCGTGCGACTTAAAAAGATATAAGCTATACATCTGAAAAAAAAAAATAATAATCCACACAAATCACGACCAGTGATGCATGTAATTCGAGAGGATTTAACGGTTAGGTTGAATTCTTACGCAGCGTGCGCTACAGCGCTATGCAGAAGAGCTCTTCCCCTCTGCAAGCAGATGACTGCGGTGAAGCGACATACACGGGGTCACGACGTCCACTCTGCGACAGTCTCTTTTCCCGAGCATGATGAGAAGAACACACACAACATCACTATCTCACCCGCACGAACGTGCGTGAACAATGCGTAATACTGTGGAAATTCCAAGAGCTGCTAGTGCTCGACACGGAGACCCCATCAGAAGCCAGTCATCAGAAGCGATAATCGAAAGTTTGGAAATTTCGCACAAGCCTATCGTAACGACGCGGTAGACTTGAACCGCTAATCTAACAAAGCAAAAGATCATAAAAAAAATATAAAAAAAGTTAAGTAAACTTGCGGCACAATTATGGCTTAAATTGCTCACATTTTGCTGAAATAAAGCAGGATGTAGCAGGTAAGCACTCTGCCGCAGTTTGATGCAAATGGCGCAACAATCGCTTCACACATGGTCCCGCACACAAGCGCTTGCGCGCTAAAGTGGGCCATCGATTTCACTGTACAAAAGACTGTGCAATAAAGGATTTATTATTATTATTATTATTATTATTATTAACTGCAAACAACATTCGCGTCAGAAATGGTGAGTTTCAGCCGATCGTTGCTCGCGTACGATGCTGGTATCGGAAACTCACTGCACCACTCCGGAGCTGTCTCAGGGACGCGGAAATGATGTGCTAAAAATTTCAAGTAGATTACCGCGCTTTCTGCTGGATAGCCGTAAATAAAAGCTAACTTCAAGCGTGAAAAAAAAAAAGTGATGTAGTGATGTTTATTATACTTATTTGCATCTACAAGATGATGGTGACAGCAGAAAGACCGAAGGTTCATGCAAAAAATCTGATAAAACCAATATGTTCGCTTGCAAATACTCGAGCATACAATCAAATTGCCCCTCGCTTCGAAAGCCTTGCGCTTTGGAGGAGCATCGCGGGTTTCTGATGCGTGTATTTCTCTCTCTTTACAGGTACGGCAGCCAACTAGCTTTAATATTAAATTACAATCAAAACAATTTCACAAGAGGCCTTGCCGCGACGGGTCTCAAGGAAGTACCTCAAAGTGCATACTGGATAGGTGAGCAAAAATAAACTCCCCATTGAATGGCGCCATAACAGTACTAAAATGATTCCCGGAATACCTTTTGGAGCGGACAAAGGCCAAAATTAGAGCAACAGACTTGGCTCGTTCCACGGCGAATAGTAGCTTAAAAGGGCATTACAGTGGTTTTTGAAATGGTATTCTCACGATGCAAACTCGATCTATGTGCGTCCTAAAGTCTAAAATGACGATCATGTGTTGCCTTTTTCTCCAATAAAAACACGACCAAACATCGCAACGCGCCTTTGTTTAAGATATATACCAGAAAAGGGGTTTGGCGCGATGTTTGGTGGCGGTTTTTAATAAGAAAATACATGCATGATTGTAATTTTTTGTTTAGGATGGTGTTTGGTGTTACAGTTATTGCCATAACAAGACAAACTAAGATTCCGCTTCAGTGTCCCTTGAAGATTCATGCATTGACCTGTCCAGTTAAGAATGCATTTTCTTTCCAACTCTTGTGCAATTATCATAGCACATAAAACACTACTTTTTTTTTATTCTCCAATACACTCCACTAGCACTTTAGCTACAGTAACTCGATCAGTCAGGACCCCTTTGCCCTTTTTTTTTCTCTGGCTTGGCAGTAAAAGCAAGAACAGAACCGACACAAAATCTAAGCACCTCTACAAAGCTCAATGATTTCCTGCAATGGCTGATACTAATCAGTCTGTCATACAATTAAGAAGAGCCTAAATCTAGAATCAGCATGTGGTCCTGCCCCCTTTCGCCACTGTTCCCAAGTTTGCCAACACGGTACTTTTATATATAATTACTCAACAAAATATTCCAGGAGTAATCACAATGAAAATACAGCAGGTTTATAAGAAAGGTCTCCTACCCAAGTGTCTACACCTCACTTGCTGCCACCAAACGAAGTGGTAATACCTCCCAAACTTCCCTGCCACAGGCCTTAGGTCCGTGGATGACCTTTCCACAAACACCCTGGAGTCATCCAGTGGCTACTTCATCCCAAAGTATGTGGGCTACTGGGCCCTGAACCAGCCAAGGCCCAAGGATGGGCAGTGCGTCCAAGCCAGGATGACTGAGCGCACGCAGGAGTGGCACTTGGCACCCTGCGAAGCTCTGCTCCCCTTCATCTGTCAGGTCCCGGCTTGCCCAGAAGGTACATTTCCCGACTTTGATCGAACCAGCAACCTCACAGAATTAGAGCCAGTGTGCAACTAGTGTCACATGTAACATCATAAAGCTACCCATATGCAATTACCCTCTCTGAAGTATGTCAAGCTCAGATTTGTACTTCATACATATAACCAAACAATTACACCACCTCTAGTAGCACAGCATGTTACAAAACCTTACTGGTTTTGTAACATGCTGATGTTGCACAATGTTATGTCACATAAATTAATGTAACTACAATGCTAATAAGGCAATATTATATAGTAACATACTCTGAAAACATTAGCATAATGCTAGGAAACTTTCATGTAATGTTTCACAACCGTTATGGCATTACTGATATGTCAAAAGATATGAGGGAAAGATAAGTAAAAAAACACAGAGTATAGGTTTAAGCAAAAAAACACAGAGTAACCTAGATTTAACAAAGGGAGCAACTCAAACCATGGAGAGTGTTTACAGTTTAATGGCAGACACCTCTTGCGCTGATTGGGCACAAGTGCGCGTGCCGCATGGTGAAAAGGAAAGCAAGTTGAGAGGTGGAAACGTTTGGAGACGATCAACACTTTTGCCACTTTCTCTTAGCTCGTATCGCAACGTTGCACGACATTCAGGAAATATGTTGCTCAAATTCATAGAACAATTCCAAGTGACGTTGGAGGAACAGAAAAGTTTTGTCCATGGAATATTATATGCTAAAGAAAAACATTGAAGAAAACATTGTGCAAACATTTGTTGTGATGTTACTTCAATGTTATGCAATCACATATCACAAACATTAAAGGTATCAAGTACCGCATAAACATCTACTGATATGTTATTGCAATGTTGTGCCATCACGTTGTGCTAACATTGAGTACTTAACATTGCATAAGCACTTCTGATGTAATTGCAATGTTTCCCGGTATAGTTGCAGTGATATGAAAATTTTTAACATTAACCAAATATTTACGCTGCACACTACATCCTAGAAACGTAGCAACATTCGGTGCCACTTGGGATTGTAACAATTGACACATCGTAAAGCCACCAGCACGGATGCTAGTGTTGGGTAACCAAGGTACAGTATTAAGCATTTTAATCAAGTGTAAACTAGGCACAAACACCAGTAGTTAGTACGACTGTGTCTGCAGAAACTTGGAAATAAATCTGACAGGAAAGAGGTTAAATGCTTTCACAAGTGAAATTAATCTCAGTTGCCAGTTGCTTGTAAATTTCTTCGGCTACATTTTTCATTGTCTCGTAACTTCTCCACAGGGTCCTTTCTCTGCAGCAATGGAAGGTGCCTCAACAGAAAATGGATGTGTGATGGCCAAGACGACTGCGGTGATGAGTCTGATGAAATGAACTGCCCCCGTAAGTGATATTTCAGCTGGATAAAAGGATGTTAAGCGGTGCTGAATTCAAACTGATGTGTCCTTATTATATTTACACAGAATCGTGCCACTTCTACATGCAAAGCTCAGGTGATTCCATCCAGTCTCCAAACTATCCAAACAAATACGAGCCAAACCTTGACTGCAAATGGACCTTGGAAGGACCCCTTGGAACCGGTGTTGTGTTACAGGTGACAACTTTATAAACCTTATCTAATGAAATTCTTTTAAAGCACACCATTAATAAAATTTGCTGGTAAATAAACACTTTGGTTATTTTAATAAAAAAAGTAAGGCCAAAATCCCAATATGCATACAGCACTACTAAACGTTAAAACAATGCCAGAAACAGCTTTTGTTTGATCTAAAATAGGTCATCTACTAACTCCTCGTGTTCTTTGGAACGCAGTTTTCAGAGTTTGAGACTGAAGCCAACTTCGACACCGTCCAAGTGCTTTCTGGGGGAAGGACGGAAGAGTCCAGCGTATCTCTCGTGACCCTGTCCGGAAAGCAAGATCTCAATGCCAAGTCTTTCATGACAGCCTCCAATCTCATGATCATCAAGTTCAGAACCGATGCGTCAGCTGAGAAGAGAGGCTTCCGGGCCAGCTGGAAAACAGGTATGCCCAGCACCTCTTTCAGTTTGTCGCAGGTACAGAGCAGTAGGCCCCACAAAGCCCTCCACCCTTTCCACTTTACAGTGTTGGGAAGTACTTGAGGTACATTGTACTTAAAGTACTACTTCAAGTAGGTTTAGGAAACTTGAACTTTACTTAAAGTACATCCTCTGAGTATGTACTTGTACTTTACTTAAAGTATTTTTTTTCTGGTACCTTCCAAGAAAAGTACAATTTCCGACTTGAAAGTCCCCAAATTTGGTTCCCCAAATTTGGTTTTGTTAAATTAGTATCACGAAATGATGCTCTGTTAACTCCAAAGAAATACTGGGAGGGATATTCTACCCTTACCAGAAACGTGAGCAGAAGACGCATCGCTCCGTTTGTTCTGGGGGCGGCTTCCCCGTAGCTTTTTTAACTTTTACTACTTCTCAGTCGGTCGGTGCGAGCGAGGAGGTTTAAAATATTAGGCGATCAAAATTAATCATAATGTAGCAGTCAAAGAAAAAGACAACAGATGAGAATGTCAAAATGTTTTGAGACATTCTCTTTTGTCTTTTCCTTAGACTTGAAAGTTTAATTTTTTCGCACCCAATCTCAGGTGTCACATTATGACTAATTATCACCAGCTCGGTTGCACACTCACATTTGTTGTTTTTTCATTAAGGAGAAGACGTTTCTCTATGAGAGGATTATTTGCGGAAGCTACAGGGCTGACGTCATGATCTCTCCTAGTACATTTAATTCCCTTGTGTGCAACAATCCAGTGCAAGAAAATCACTGTACAGTGATTTTCAGAAATTTGGCTCAATTCCTGCAAATAAATACTCTGTGGCCACTTTATCAAATCTTCGCCGTCGTTTTTTTTAAAATAGGTCATGCAGCCTTGATTACCCCTGCGCAATGCATACCAGTCAAAAAATCACTATATAGGGGAATTAAAGGGCATCATGAACGATTGTGTTAAAATACTTGTACTTTACTTTGAAAGTACACTGTATTTATAGTATCTTACTTCAAGTACATTGCACCTAGTGTACTTACTACTTTACTTGAAGTACATCACGTTTAATTCACTTTGTACTTTACTTGAAGCACCTCTTAGATGTACTTTACCCAACACTGCCACCTTAGCACCACGGACGCTGGAGAGGAGTAAACCTCCAACCATAACCAGCAGAGAGCTTTGCAGGAGGGGCTTCTCTTTCCATTTTTATGTTGCAACATACTATAGACTGAATGTTCCTGGGAAATATAACATTCACTTTAATGCTCCTAGTCCACTGATGCATGACACGACTAAATGTTCTCAAATTGCCCTTGCAGAGCCTGTTAAGTGTGGAGGAGAGCTCATGGCACAGCCCAGCGCGCAGGTTCTGAACTCTCCAATGTACCCCGAGCCCTACCCTGGCGGACTGGAATGTCTGTGGGTCATCACTGCACCAGCCAGCAAGATTATATCTCTCGAGGTACATGGCATAGGCTATTACAATAGCTGTCTTCTGCGTGCAACCATCTTGGTCTGCTGGGTTGTGGAATGCCTTCTGAGAATGTGCAGCAACTCTCTTTTGTGAGCTATCAGACACTGTGCATGTGTCCACAGCCCAATGATTCATAATTTTTCATCTGGGTGCTAAGCATTGGAAACCTTAGCCTGAATTAACGTTGTGGCTAACAAATTTCCAGTGGAGATCCATTCTGTGCTGCATCCTTCATGGAATTTGCACTAAAAGTAAACAAGGGTATTCCTCTACCTGCTGCAGATTGTCGACCTGGATCTGGAGCCAGCCAAGGACTCCATCTTGGTCAGGGACGGTTCCCTCCCATCCGATCCGCTGCTGAACACCCTGACGGGGCCAGCCACCGAGAACCCGCAGTTCATCATGTCGACGCGAAATCGCCTCTACCTCTACTTCCGTTCCAGCTTCGGAGACAGCCGAAAGGGATTCTCCATTCGGTTCCGTTCTGGTGGGCTCAACTTCCTCATGCGTAGTAACGAGAGTTCTTACCATACTTGCTCCAACAAATGTTGACCCTTAGAACAGATGCTCATGCCTTTTATTGGTAAAATTGAAGATTACAGACAATTTTAGTTAAGATTTGAGCATTATTTCTCATCTAATTATGTTACACTCTCAGAAAAGCTTTCCAGTAGGAGTAATTAGAGACCAACCTTATATTGAGAATGCACCTATGAATGTATTGAAAAAGATAAGTCACCGGGCCAGCGGTCCTGACCCGGTGACAGAGGCATGAAATGCACCTGTGCCACTTCCTTCCCACTTATGAGGGAGATGAGGCGGTAGCTTTGCGCCTCGGCCACTTGGAGGCAGGAAACCTGGCACAAAGATGTGTTCCAATAGGAAATCGAGAATTTACGTCCAAATTGAGCATTTTTGTTTTCTTAGTGCCATAAATTCCTGCATTTGCCTTATATTTGCCTAAAATGAGTGGATCTAGTGGTTTTTGACAATGCTCAGAAAACTTTTAAATAGAACCATACTTTTTTTTTTTCACAATTCAAAAGGTAATGAGTAAATTTTAGTTGATTATTTAGTTAATTAGTATCTTTTTTGCAATTCCCAATCTTCATCATGGCTGGAAGTTTGTTGCCGGAAAGGGTTTTTTTTTCCTCAACCACCAATTTTCTGAGATTTTTGAGTCTTCGCTAAAACACCCGATATGTAAAACCATCTCATCCACACAAGTAAAATAAAGTTGGTAAAAGTAGGTAAGTATCAACTAATAAAGAGCATAATCTCGCATAGAAAACAGTGAACATGTTAGTTTATTTGGGTAAAAGTCTGCTGCTTTCTTCATTGCAGGTTGTGAAGTGGACATTGCGTCCACGTCAGGAAACGTCTCCTCCCCCGCATTCGGCGTCGATAAGTACCCGCCCAACCAAGTGTGTGCCTATCGGATAACCAGGCCAGGAGGAGGTCCCGTGTCCCTCAAGTTTGAGAAGTTTGCCGTGGCTCCGGATGACTTTGTACAGGTAAAAAATCGCCAAGTACTAAGTGCACTTCATCGCAAACAAATCCACTCTCCACATTACCTTTCCATGACCTTAATTATTCTTTGCTCTCTGAACATATGTTCACTGTGAAAAACTGAACATATGCCCAGGCTCCTACAAAGGTCAATCCAATATTTTCTGCATTGTTTTGATTTGCATAAAGACAGTTGATAATTTTGACATACCTCAAAATAAAACAAAAAATCCAGCATCATATATTCAAGCTTTAAAGGTATGCTGCATGATGCAGTTAGCATGAACACAACATCGAAACATTTTTGGGTATTGGCCATGAATGCTAAAGAAGAAAACCGATGTCTACTGCCTTTGTTGTTTCTCACCATGAGCACATTCAGCAATATTATTAGTTATAATAACAGCACATCAGATTTAAGAAAGAGAGAAACACCAATGGCTTGTTTGTACTAATACCGATGTTGAACTCTGCGCATATGTCAAAAAGTATTTTCAGTCAATATGGCATATTTCAGAATTTGTCAAAATGTCATAAGTATCTGTAACCTGGCTTGGCAGCTTTTGGTGCTGTATCAAAAGCCTAGTCTATTGCAAGAAAAAGACGCGATCTCTGATATACATGCTAACAGAAAAACCATAAAATTCAGGGTAAGACTACTTGATGCACCTTTTGTTATTTGACACTATATAGCTATTCATAGAATAAATAAATACTTAATAGAAAAGGTCTTCTGTAGACACTACCATTAGTAAAAGCTACAAAAGAACGCTTTTCCTATAATAAAATAAGCTTGAAGTTAGATGCTTTTAAGTACCAAGTTGGTCTCCCAACAAGAAACGTTCAAAAGGTACTCAACATAATCTTCATTGTTTTTCCCAGATCTATGATGGTCCTGACACCAGAAATGGCATTCGGCTACACCCAGGCCAGGGCTACACTGGCACAAATCGGCCGACACTTACCCTGACTGCAAGCAGTGGTCAGATGTTTGTTACCTTCACCAGTAATCCACTCAACACAGCTGCAGGATGGCTGGCCAGCTTCAGTGCCGGTAAAGTGACACGCTTTTCCAAGAGAATAAAAAATTATTTTCCTTTAATTATCATCCGAGCCACCACTAGAAACCACTAGAACTATTGCAAACTTGAACGGCAGGCTGCGAAAGCTTGCATGGATCTAGTATAAAGTTAGCAAAATTTTAAAGTGGCAAATCTTTTTCGACACTGTACAAAGAAAACGGATATTTTCGATGCCTAAAGCGCGGATGCACCAGAAAATAGTACTATTGTCGAAGCAGTTGCATCAAAAAGGGGAAGGGGGGGAGCTGCAGGCGGATAACGGGGGGGGGGGGTCAGGGGTATCGCGATGGCCCACTGCCCCAGGTGCCGCTAGTGATACCCACTGAATCAAAATGACAAAAAAAGTCTGTTTGACAAATTTAAAAGCTTCAAAACTGGTGGTTTGTCAGCTGACCTTCGGAATTCTAAAAAAAAAATCAATAGTATTTGCCGAATGTTACCGAGGAAGCTTTAAACCTGTTGGACTAAGGTTGAGACTCTTTGCAAGTATTATTAAGCATAACAAAACTAGATTCACTTTAGTCAGTCAACCCCGGTTATGTCACGTTAGGTTTTCATGTTTGGTATCTGCAGTTCATATTTGAGAGTGGTTAATAAGAATCCTTAATTAAATAACATAACAAAAAAAGTTCAACACTGCTTCAAAGTCAATTTCTTTTAGCATGGAAGCATGGGGATATGTTTAAGTGCTAATGTAGTTCTCGTTCCATTCGTCTCAAAGACTGCCCGCTCCTGACTGTGGGAGAGGGAGCCCTGGCCTCCAGTCGAGAGACGACTTTCGGCGCCAAGGTGACCTACGTTTGCCCTGCGGGCCAGGAGTTCAGCAACGGGATGTCCAAGATTGTGGCCGAGTGCATGCCTGGGGGAAAGTGGAGCGTGGGCTCCATTCCAAGGTGTCAGGGTAGGATTCCACTTGTCCACGTGTCTCATCGCATGTTCTAACAAACTCCATTTTAGTGGCCAGCCTATGAAATGTAAATGAATATTATCTACACCTGACCTCATTTTGAAGACTTTGGAAAACCTGAGACTTTGGAAACGAGGTGTATACTGAACAAATAGTTAGCACACAAGAGGAACAACTTCGCTGTGCCAGCAATTCAGGCTATGAAACATGTAGATAAAAAGAATGGCACAAAAAATGTTACACTTTAATGAATGAGAGTATAAAGAAGTCTACTAGAGAAAATATCATGCCAAAAAATAACGTTTTGGATGAGAAAAAAAAATGTTTACATTTACAAATCTGTAATGTGAAATCAGAGCGCAAGCTTTTGAGGTATTTCGATTTTGCAATATACCATGCTAAAGAATTTAACGAAGAAATATCTAGATGTACAAATATAGATCTCATACGCCTGCATATATAATGTAAATTATATATATATGTACCGTAAAATACCGGGCAAGCACCCACTCAAAATATAGAATAATGGCGAGAGAATGGGGAATGGGCGCTTGTCCGGTCATCAATTTTATATATAAATGTACTGCGCATATTCCCTCAGATCTTACAAATTTGGGAATGGGCGCTTAATGTGGACTGGGTGGATGTGCGGTATTCATTATGCATATTAGTTAATTATTAATTATAATATTATTTATCTAAGTTTCCCCGCCAAATTTAGCTGGAAATTGGACAACATATAACCTCAAAACCAATTCAGTTTGCCCGCTAAATTTAGAGGGGAAAAAGGTCGTCACATGACTTCGTGTCACGTCACCAATGAACAAAGTCGGTTTCTCAGTTAGACATAGAGGGAAAATTGACATCCCGTGACCTCAACGTCGATTCAATCCCCCTTAAATTTTGCAGGAAAACTGAATTGGTGCTGAGGTCATGTGACGTCAGTTTTACCGCTAAATTTAGTGGGGTTACGCTGACAAAGATGGCGACGCCGCCAAACACGGGAACAAGTGCCTAAGAGCTGCACTCTAAAAAATAAATATGCAAACACAGATATAACTATTATCAAACAATTAACCGCAGTAGACAAGGGCACTTTTCATTCCCAAAGTCTCAGGTTTTACAACTCAAGACTCAAATAATTATTCAATCACGCACAATCAGCTTCATTTGTTTGCACGATACAATATGGTCAGGGGGCCCCATGTCAGATAGGTAGTGTCGTGCAAATATTCGAATACTCTATTCAATATTCGCTTCAAGATGAACTGCAATATTCATACTTCACAAACTGTAGATCGCGGCGGGCGAGTCCCGTTGAGTGCGCTCCTCACCGAGCACCTGTGCACTGCGGGGAAGCAGTACCCGTGGAGCTCGGGGGCTCCGCAGGCATTACTTCCGTACAGTGCACAGGTGCTCGATGAGACGCTTGCTGGCCGGGGCTAACCGACCGCGATTATGCAAAAGTGTAGGCTATTCAGCGGTGTCTTGACAACCCATGGTAATCATTCGCATTTTTTTTTTGTCAAATATAAAATTGGAAACAAATTTCCACATAGCAAGCAGATTTATAAATTCCCGTTCATATGGTTATATTAAAATGAACTGAGGTCAGGAATGGACAATCGAAGGATGGGAACAACCTTCACGAGTCCAGCTGAATTTTCTTTAGTTAAAGAAATTATTTGATATTTAATTCAAAAAAATATTTTGTCAAAACCACTATTTGCTTCAAATTAGCTATAAACTCAAAATGCACTTTTAACACATGCCTACATATATACATTATAACAAATACCGTCATTCTTTACACCATTAAAAATTTACAGATAAGTCATCCACTGTAAATGAGCATTTGCCATAAACACTCTCACCTTGGTCATTTGTTTAGTTTTTTCCCTCCAAACTTTCAAGCACTCCCCCAGTGAGCAGAATCAGCAAAGGTCTGCATTGCTTTACTTGTGTCTCATATCCACTTCTTTCATTTCTCTCCGTAGAGCGCTACTGCGGAGCCGTCCCTCAAATCGATAGCGGCTTTGCCGTGGCTGCCACCAACGTGACGTACCGCGGACAAGCCACCTACCAGTGCTATGCGGGCTTCGCCTTCACGGGGGGCTTCCCCACCCAGACCATACGCTGCAACGAAGAGGGCAACTGGGTGAACCTGCCCACCTGCCTGGCCTCCTCCTGCCCACCCCTGCCGGAGGCACCCCATACCGTGCACACCATCCTCAATGGTGGTGGCAAAAACTACGGCACCGTGGTGCGCTTTGAGTGCGAGCCCGGCTACCACAGGACGGGGTACCCAGTCATCGTGTGCAAAAGCGACGGCCAGTGGTCTGCCGCACCGCCCACCTGCAAACGTGAGTACGCCTCTGGGCTGTCACTTTGTCTTAGAGCCTGTGTCATTCTGATTCCTCGATGTATATGTGTCTGCCTTAGGGTGGTGACACTTCACCACATGATACTTCTTTCTCCACTTTTCTATGAAGCACAAACCCTAAATTTTGTTGATGAAATCGTGACGTCTTCACATACCCTCGGATGATACCTGTGTGCAGCAATAAAAGTTTTAGTCTGGAGATTATTGAAGCATTAAACAAATGAGAAAATAAAAACAGACAAAACATTGAAAACTTATGTAAAGTGTATTTCTCCTTGCTCATCTCTTTTTTATGCCAATAGCTCATGCATTTAAAGTCTGGTGCCTAATTTCAAGCTATTAAATTCAGTAAGTTGTAATTTTATGAAGGCATATTATGCACAGTTATTTTCATAGCAATTGTTTTTTAAAAACACTATTAACAAAGCAAGCAGTTTCGTGCAACCTAGCCAGCAGATATCAGTTACATCAAAATAAGGTGCCACTGTTGCATGCTATAAAGAGTAAGTCAGAGAACAATTCAGTTCTGAACTGCAAAGGAATACAGTTACCCACCTAAACCTAACGCCAAAGAAAAAGAAAAGAATGAATGAATTTGGAGTTTTCTGGCGCAGCAGCAACATAGGCCATAGTGCGCCAAATACAAAAAAAGAAAAGAAGACATGCTTTTTGGTGTGCATTATTTCATAACCGTGACTACCATCTTACTATGCAGGAGCACAGTGCCTTGACTTGCCAGCTATCGAAAATGGATTTGTGATGGATGCTAGAAGGGCCTACTACTTTGAGGACGAAGCTAAAGTCCAGTGCCACAAAGGCTACAGACTGGAGGGAAATCATGTCATCACATGCGGACCCAACCAGACGTTCACCAACCTGCCCACCTGCCGAGGTAAGCAAGCGGTCTTTTACAGGCCTTTCTAGTGCCCTGCATTCTATCCATTAAACATGTTAAAACCATCAGTATGAAAGAGATCTTGATGTGGTAGAGCAAAAGCAATAATAACAAGCAATGCACATAAGGGCTAGTAATCCCCGATGAATTCAAGCCGAGACAGGGGCAGAAGGAGGAAAATATTTGTACAGTGAAAGATAAAGTAAGAGAGACAGACAACATCTCTACTAGACACGTTGTCTGTCCATTAATTTCTCTTCCACTGTAAAAATGTTTTCTTCCTTCTGCCTCAGTCTTGGGTTAAAATCATGGTACAAAAATTCCACCAGCTTGTCTGTGTACTGACTGTAACTTCGTTAGCAATCCCTATCACATATGACCTAATTGCCATATTTTCTAGTCTATAAGTTGGCATACAAGTCGCACCTCTGCATAAGCTGCACTTGTTTGTACAGTCGGTGCTGCGAAACTGCATTGATAAGCCCGCATACATTCGTATTGTGATTGTTATATACAAACAAGTATGAGCTGCCAATTTCAATATTCTTGCCAACAAATCAATTGAATATTATAACCTCCCTGGTTGCATTAAATCACAGCTCATCCTGTGGTTATAAAATAACATGCATGAGTCACACTGCAGTATAAACCGCACTGATGAAAATTTTAGAAAAAAGAAGGTAAACTTTTTCACCGGAAAGAATGGTAATAGAAAAGGTGAACATGAATGCAAAGAAGGACTCAGTGGTGTGAATTCCCACTAAATAATGCAAATGTTTCAGACATCAACGAGTGTGCATCCTCGTCAGCTTGCGACTCTGCTTCCACAATCTGCACCAATACTTCTGGTGGATTCTTCTGCAAGTGCAAAAAAGGATTTGAGCCAAACCTGGGTAAGTGTTGTTACGCTGAGAGAGAAATCTAGACATAAAACAACAATATGTTCCCCAACCAGTGTCTACTAATAAAGTTTTGCTAGCCGACTGTCGATTTATCAGTTGATCATAACAAAGCAAGTAGATTAGGTCCCATTCATTTGAAATCATCATTCAGCTGAGAAACAAACAGTCCATCACTAGTTACGAAAGTTTCATAATTATTTTTATGAAGGGGGCCTAAGTGGTATTTGCACCATTTTTGTTACAAACACCTTGTTTCTTCTTTGTGCATCTTGCACTCAAACTATACATATGTCACCCTCACTTCATGTCAGTGGTCTTAAACAGTGTCAGCAAACCGTTTGTGATCCGCAAGGGCATTTTTATTAGTGCGAAAGCATTAACTGTCCCATGGAGCGAGCCGACGTCATCAGTTTGAAGTGCGAAAGTGGTAACTAGTTTCCCTGACCCTAAAAGTCCCATTGGCTGGCGTGCAGCAACAAGGCTCCCATTGGCCGCTGCACGCGTCAGTTTCAACGACCACTGCCATATGGCGCTGTGTCCGTGCCAGCAGTGCGCCGATGAAACTAACCGCCGCAACCCCACGCCACTACGGGCCCCGCGCCGGTTAAAACGGACACGTTAGCGCGCGCTTGGAGGCTTCTGCTCGTCTTGTCGCCGACCAACATGCCGTCACCTCCATCATCCACATTGTCGGCGGTGCTTCTGCTCGTCTCGCCGACGACGACGATGGCGCCGCCTCTAACGTCCACATCGTCACCAGTGCTTGTGCCATGACTCGAAAACATTACTCGCGCCACAAACTTCCATCGTTCACTCCGCGGTGTTCCATCGGACATTCATGCTTTCGCATTCACAACTCATAAGAAGTGCTTACGTATCTCCCGATTTTTTGTTCCGCAAATCCCACACTTGTCAATCAAACGAAGCAATAAAACTTTTTGGCACATACAGAAGAAACATCATAGTTTTATGTGGTTCTTCTGTAGATAGCAATAAAACAAGTTTGTTCCATTACAGAAATTATCCTATTTTTTAAATACAAGTCAAACACTGCTTATATGTCTTGGCACTGTTTTTTTCTTTTTTTTAACTTAGCAACTGAGCTACTATAAGAGTGAGCAAACTTTACGACCTCATAGAGGCAACTATAATAATAAAAACTCCCCCGTGTCAGCCGCTTCTTCGAGCACGCCTGTGCAATGTGGTGAAGCTTGACGTGAGAGCATTGAAGTAAAGCGGTGAAGCTTAATGTGCCACAGAGTAAGGCACCTGGTTGACCAATCGACAAGCGAGTTTTAGCTCAGATGACTACCGTAGGCACACTGTGAAAAAGAGGGTTGCACAATTTTCTTTCCCTCCCACTTTAAAAATCAGGGCCAACTCACATTCAAATATTCTTTTGTATTCTCCGAGAGTTGTTTATTATAGAGGTTAATATATATATATATACAAGTAAATATGGCAGTTATATTATTTATCCTGTCATCACCTTGTTACCACCCAACAGCTCCCCATATCCTTACTTCTCCTCATGAATGCAAGTTCCCCATCACTTCCACCTGTCCACATAGAGTCCCAAAACATTAAGGGTTGAGAGCTACTGTTATCTGTAAATTTGTAGAAAGATAGTAGAAAAAGTGGACATGTAGCTTCCTTTCTTTCGGCAGCTTTGCATCAGTGGTCTTGCATTCACTTTTTTTCTTCTTTTTTCTGTGATCTGCTAGGAGTACATTCACCTGTGTGTGTTTTGAAGAAAAATATCCTGGGCCTCAACTGAGCGCAGCACCTAATTTTCCATCTGTACAGACTGCAGGCCAGTGGGTGACCTTGGCCTGAGTAATGCTGCCATTCCCGACACCAGTATCAAAGTATCTGGCACAGAGGGTGGCTACCACAAGAATGTAAGTTGCATTAGTCCATGTAATATCTACCAGAGGAAATAAAATTCCGGTTAAAAAGTGTCCTATATGACTCTATACAATCTTACATTAGTGCTGTATGATACTAAAGCAATTTTGTTCCGTGAACAAACTGACCCTTGATCAGGGACGGCGCCAGGCTTTCCATAGTTGGGAGGCAGTGGGGGGGCACACAGCATTTTGAGGGAGGCATGGGCTTTCGAAACATTATTAAATATCAGGAAAGCGATGATAATTGAATGGGAGACAGTGGCTCCCGTTCAGTTATTGAGTTGAGCTTTCGAGTACAGACGTGGTCGCTCCCAGCGGGCACGACGGTTGAAGATTCCATACCACATTATGGAAGGCAGGCTCCGATAGTTAGGCGGTTTCACAACAGACAAGACAAAAACACAGGGTCTCCTACGTTATCCCTAAGACGACTTGAGGGCAAAAGCCCAAGTGACAATGCGTTAAATACAGACACATGATTTACTTAATGATTCCTCTTAATTCCCTTTGTCATCCTTCTTAATTTCATTGCCTCTAATTTGCCCGAGTGGTCAGGTAAACATGATAGCAAACCTCCGAAAACAGCGTACTCTCTCACGACGCACTTTTGGCGCCGTTTTATTGGTCCCGGTGATAGCGAACCTCCGAAGACAGCGCGCTGTCCGACGGCATACTTTTGGCGTATTTTAGTACATTTTGCGTCGCCAATGTTTTCTCAAGGTCGACTGAACGATGGGACATATAAGGCTTTGGCCTTAATAAAAATTAGGGTGAGAGCGGCATTAGAGGCTTTTTGGTGGCAGGCTGAAAGTTATTGGTGCCGTGATTACTTGACAGAATAAAATGTCTAAGCTGCCTAGACCAAGAATATCACTGTTAGCTATCACAAATATGTAATGAAGCGCGGGGAGCACGTGCTGCTCTATGAAAGCTCTAACAACCAGTTGACCATTATTTTCCATGCCAGTTAAAAGGAGACTCTGGAGGAGACAGTCGGCACCCATATGACCGTGGACTCCCTCCCGCTTTAAGCTCTTCTAGGAGATTATCTGAACTTATCGTGTCTCCTGGTCTTGTCTTGTCTAGAGGAATTGCAAGATACTTTCTCGTTTGTAAATGCTACCAAAGGACATGTCTTCCTCGTTCGCTGTATGCCGCTTATCTGCTTCTCGCAAAAAAAAGAGGGAAAAAAAAAGAAGCGTTTGGTAAGGAGGGGATTTAAACTCATGCTCTTTTGTATCTAATGCTCGTTTATATTAGGGTGGCAGGTCAAAATTCAGGGGAAACGACCGCCACCCCTTGCCTCCCTTTGGCGCCATCTCTGTCCTTGATGCCTTCTCTGCCTTGCAAACTTTCTTTAGTGCTGCTTATTCTACATCACAATCAACATAGCAGTCAATAACAATATGTAGCTAGCAATATTCCTAGCTCAGTCTTGGAACAGTGTAATCCAGCTAATCCTCATTAGAGCGACTGACCTGGAAAGTTTTACCTTTGGATTTTGGATCTGATTTCTTGTGTTTCATGCTCCTCCTTGGGTTAATGTCTCCTTAGACAAACCCCTGTCAATGGTTACACAGTTTACATGATTAGTGCCTTCCTTTTTTGATATTCAAGGAAGTACTCCCCTTTCAATGACTCTCATTCAAAAACTGCAATATAACAAACAAAAAAAAATGTTCAAAGCACATATGAATAACACCAAAACAAGCCAGCTTCCAAGGATCCATAATGCATGAATGAAACACATGAAGAACATAACAGTCTAGATGCACATTATAGCAGCATATGGGGTCATTTTGCAAAAAACTCTGCAGCTGGAACCTGCAGGAGAGTGATCGACAAGCATTCTCTCCAACAGAATGTGCGCCTGGATGGTCCGAGGGGTTGGTGCGGCAACATCCCGAGATCGGGCGAGAACTGGGTTCAGATTGACTTCAGCGCTCCGACAGTTGTCCGAGGATTCAGGACTCAGACGGTGGTCCGTGACGACGGCTCCCAGGCCTTCCCACTCAGCGTGCGCATCCAGTACACCGACGACCTCACCGACCTCTTCAAGGACTTCGCTGACCCCAGTGGAAAAGTGAGTTCCCGGACATGGGCAACTCTCTAAATCTATAAATTAAGGCTTTTTGGCTAGGCTTGTGCTAGTAGTAGTACTCTTCTGGTTTGAAGCAAAGAGTCATTTCCATCAAATAATCTCTAAGTGAATACTTTGAACAGTTTAAATACATAAAGAAAAGCTTAATGCAGCAGCTGTAAGGCAATCATTCAACTGCTCATTTGTATGAGTCTCAAAGTTCCACAAATTCTCATGCAAAAAACAACGAATTCTCATGCAAAAACATCAGCAGTTCAAAGTGTTTGGAGAGACGGTGCTCTCTTCTGCAACGTTAAGAGTCTGGGGGAAGCTCCTCCAACATGCTGGAGAGAAGCCGACCTCCTCTCCAGTATTCGCTCTGCTCAAGTGGAAAGAGGCAAGGAGGAGCTTCCACTTTGCTCTTACCCATCACCAACTATAAGTCACCAAAGCACATACGCTCGCACTCAGAAGTAACGCCGACTCCTTCAGTCCTGTTTCTACAAGTCCTTTGTTGTACATGGCATCTCCTTACCCCATCTTGTGTCTCCACAAACTATAGATAGCTAAACGGCTGTTGCAAAAGAAAGAACACTTGACCCAGATACTGATGGCACTAGACAGGCTAGATGGACTAGACAAACCGAAACCACCGAAAGAAGGGCCCCAGTTCTGCTATTTTCTCACATTAGATATACTTTGAAATTTCTAAATAGCATTGAAATTCAGATTGATGAAAATTTTTAATATTCTGTTAAATATTTGAAAATATTGAACATCTGCACCAGCCTAATGTTTTACTTTTACGCCAATGACGAAAAATCCTAAGATAACACGCAACAGTTTCTGCATGGCACTTTCCTGCAGCTGAGAATTTCGTCCTTGATCTCGACTCCCATCAATATCGCAGGCGCACGAGTTCCGTCTGACGCCCAACGGAGGGTCTGGGCTCGCCGTGGTGAACCTGCCGCTTCCCTTTGAGGCCCGGTATGTCAGGGTGCTCATCGTGGAGTACGTCGGAGCTCCCTGCATGCGCCTGGAGCTCATGGGCTGCTCACGTCAGGACTGTCTAGGTGAGTGGCCAATTTAAGTGCCGTCTCATTAATATGGGCACCTCCACTCCCCTCAAAAGTTCTTTGTAATGTGGGTCATCCATAACAACGAGACAAAAAGGCATGTATTCATTCACCCAGTTCGTGCCCATAATTTTGTCTGTATAATGGTGTGTCCATATTAACAAGGTTTGTGTTAACGACACAACTCTCGCTTACTTAAGAAAGAAAGCAACTTTACAGCTTCTTACAATCTCTATCATTTCCCTTTTCTATATAACTTAATGGATAAAAGTCATGAAAAGTAATCCTTGAATGGGCCTACATTGAGTAGGTAGTTTCAGTTAGAAAGAACAGGCAAAGCATGTCTGGAGTAAGGCACCTTCACCATGAAAAGCCTTCCCTGCTTCAAACATTTTGGAACACAAGCTAGGACTGTCTTAATCTAGAATCTTTTCCGTGCTCAATCTCAAGACAACGTAATATCAGTCCATGCTCTTGGCACCGATGTGTGTCACAGAGGTTGATAAAAGTGCTGTGAACTTTCGCTTCCTCAGACATCAACGAATGTGTGCACAAGAACGGTGGCTGTGACCAACGCTGCATCAACAGCCCAGGCAGCTTCAACTGCCTCTGCAATGTTGGATACGACCTCTACACGTCCAATGGCACCAATGGTTTCGCAATTGTCGCCAGTGAGACGGGCACAAAGGATGGAGACATGTACCGCATTAACAAGACCTGCGTCCGTGAGTCAAACATATCTAACTCTCCCAGGCTGTACGCAGCCTTAACTTAAATGTTCTGTGTACTCGCTCCCGCTCGGAGCGTTCAATTGAATATGGAACCGTAAGTGGCGCCGAGCTTTCAGAGGCCCGAACGTGCTTAACGGGTTGCTCTCTTTCGTTCACTCACAGCCAAAATGTGCTCAACCTTGGACAACCCCCTCAACGGCCAGATCCTGTCCACAAAGTCGCTGTACCACTTCGGCGACACCGTCCACTTCCAGTGCAACTTTGGCTACATCATGATTGGCACCACAACCCTGACTTGCACCAGCGGAGGAAACTGGAATGGAACCGTGCCAAGCTGCCAGAGTAAGCTCGTTCACGAGAACGCTATCTGGGCCATGTCCTTTGATGTTAGCCCGCAGTGACAAGGTGTGGCAATATGAGCCGGTACAGTAAAAGTACCATGCAGAGATCCCGAGTGCATTAAGCCATTAAAAGGAAGGTTAGAATGGACCGTCACGCTCCCTAACGTCGCAGAGTGGCGGTAGAACCCATAGCATTGCATTTTGGAGGCACCCCACGCGACATTGTACTCTTTCGATTAGCACTCAGCTGCGCTGGCTCGTACTGCTGCCGACTGTACAAGCAGTATGTAGAGACCATGTCCAGATCCTATTTTAATGCAGCACCGCTTGCTTTGCAGTCGCGACCTGCCCTGTCCTCGACGACGACGCAACACAGGGACTCTCCGTTCGCTCCAACGCAGCAGCGGACCATGTGGTATTCAAGAAGAATGTGACTGTCACCTGCAACGAAGTCGGCAGGCCGCTGAGAGAGACGGCCACTGCGGGCTTCAGGCAGTGTGTGTACAACCCGTCGGACGGCAGGGCGGACTACTGGCTCTCGGGTGCACCACCGGAGTGCCGAAGTATGACCATCATTCTGCTTTTGTTGAACTTAAACACGTGTCGATGTTAAAGAACAGTTATCCCACAAACGGGGCCTCTGACAAGATATTTATGTGTGTCAAAATTAGTGCAGAAAAATGATCTATTAAATAATAACCTATAAAGAGCCACTACTTGCGGCTCAAAATCGGGCTTTTATCTCACAAAAACCGCTGGTCGAGGATAAGCTGCTTAGTACTTCTCTCCCTTACATCTGGAAAGTAATGAGCTATCCGAGGCACTTATTCATTGATAAGAAGTAATAGTAACCATAGAACATAATTTCTGACCCCCAAACATAGATGTTGATTTTAAGAAATTTTTGTGTGAGGACTGAAACAATGCAAGTGACTTCCAGTTTCTGTTGTAGAGTTCCCCTGCACTGGTTCTCTGATTTCAGTCCGACTTTATTCCTCTAAGTATATACAAGATTCTGCTGCGAAAAACTAATTGTGTGGTGTATTTACACCAGAAACTAGAACAAAGCATAAACATTCATTATTTGTCTGGAGTTCAGAGACCTCCTAAAGAGAACTTAAAGAAACACAAACACCACCCAAATTTTTTAAAATTTTTTTACCATGCAAACATATAGGCTGTCAAGGGAAATTATCCAATTATTATTTTGCTGCACAGTGACATATATTTATAATAAAGCAGAAAAATTTGACTACTTGAAACCGAAACCGAAACGCAAGCATGGAAGTTCATGGCCGGAAATCATGTGGCAACACTCGACCACATTCTTTTTTCCCTCCGCTTCTCAGGCGTCTGAAGCAGACAATGAAGTTGTGTGCACCGTTTGTCATGAGATTGTTTTGCACTTATGTCCCTTTCGCTTGGTGTTCTGTGCTTGAAGATCGGTTGGCCAATACCTTGAGCGACAGTTCTGAAGTAGCAGCCCCACGTCCGTCGTAATGTTAGTCCGTCGTGGGCTGCCATCGCGTCGTGCAATTCGCGGTATGCTCGGGATTTGTTGCCATATTGAGAATGACATGTAATGTACTTCCTGTAATCTGTGCAACATTTCTTTTTTTCGATCAACATATCTGCAGCTTTTTGGAAGTCACAAAAATCGGGTTAATAATCTTTTCTATCTTTAATATTAAATATGTGCCTTAGATGGCCCACGACTTTGAATATATTTGGTGTGCATAGTTTGGGTGCCACATGACCATGAAAAAGAGAGTATAAGCACGACTGAAACCAGTTAATTTGCAACCGGCTGTTTCTGGGCGGAAAGAGAATGAATTTCGAGCCGCAAATTGTGTTCTGGGTAGTTGGGCTCTATTAGGTTAAGTTCAAATAAAAACTTCGGCGAGTATAATTACTCTGTCAGTGTCCTGTTAAGGTGTGCAGAAATTTTAAAGGCTACTACACAGTACAAACCACTGCTCTCTATGACAATTTCTGGATCGCGCTTCCCTGTTCTTCGAATGCAGCCACCGGACAGCCATCTTGCACGTACCAGAAGTCAACCTTTTGGAGTGTTGCAGAGGCTGGGCAGCAGTGTGCTGAAGACACGTTTTCTGCTCGTTTGCCGTCATTCGCCGAAGAAAATTTTTAAAAGCTGGTGTAAACGGTCGTAGTTGCATTTGAGAACACGTGGAAATTTTTACGAAAGCGCACCACCACAGGAAAAAGGCACAACTCGTCCAACATAAGTTTCGTGGCGTCATCAAAGAACATTCCTTTGCATGCCGAAGTGCTCTGTCTCTGCCTTCGCATCCTTAATTGGATACCAATCAAGAATCGACACCGTGTGGATGATTTTGAAAGTCTGTCGCGCGTCAAAGTGTATGTGCTTCTGGAGCAGCAATTTATGTTACTCTGACGACTCCATTTTTAACCTGCGGCACTCGCAGGCCGAAAACGAGTTTGATTTTGTGCCGACAAAACAGACGGGGGACAGCGCAGCGGCAACAGTGATCATTCTTTACCTTCAATACATTTTTAGCAATCAATTCAGTCTTAGAAGGGAACGAATATCTATCTTTGTCTATCTCCCCATCTACCAAACACTTCCGACGACCCTGGTTCCATTGTTCAAAAGCGGCGATGTGGTTTGTAACCCACACTAACTGCATCGCTCTATTTGTGTTTCCATGTGACGTGAGTAATTCGGATCCATTCGAATAAATTGCAAACATTGTTAATAGTGCATAATAGCACCTACTGATCAGTGCAGCTCATCGGAACAGCTGGACGATCCAAAACTCCACGACCGATATGTATGCAGCAAAGATGTCACGTGACACACTTTCAAAACTTTCCCGAAGGGCTAACGCATCCACACGGTGTCAATTCTTAATAATATCCAAGTGTGCGAAGGCAGAGATGCAGCACTTCGGCCTGTGATGCTACCGCGAGATTTGCGTTCAACAAGTTGTGCCTTTTTCCTGCGGTGTTGCACTTTCGTAAAAATTTCGGCCTGTTCTCAAAAGTAATTATGACCGTTTACATAAGGTCTTAAAAAGCTTCGGCGAATGACGGCAAACCAGCAGATAACGTGCCTTCAGCACGCTGCCGCCCAGCCTCTGCAACGCTCCAATAGGTTGACTTCTGGTACATGCAAGATGGCCAATACGGAACTTCCTTTGGCCTCACTCGCGTTGCAGCAACCAGGTGGGGATGCACGATCCAGCAAATTATAATAGAGATCAATGGTACAAACAATGGCATAAAAGTTAGTGTTTACATCTATAACCCAGAAACAAACATTACCTAGTTGCCACTGAAAGAGAAACCTTTTGAAGAATCAGTACAATTTACAAATCCAAAAACATATGTGCTCACAACCTAGCGCCAAACAAGCTATTAAACTTTTAACCTTCTAGAAAAAAATAAATAAATCAGAAAGACACTGGAAGTGATCCGGTATACACTGCACCAAAATCTTTCACTATGCCAGCAACAGACCAGACAGTGACCACTCCAAAGTTCTTCAACAGAATCACTTTCGCTCCCCCACCAGGAACTGACTGTGGCACACCCCCAGACACCATAGGTGCAACGTACGGCTTCCACGTGGACACTAAATACCGTGCCAGCTTCTTCTTTGGGTGCGAGGACACCTTCACCCTTGTGGGCAAGAGCAAGCTCAACGACAATGTCATCCGTTGCCAGGAAGATGGAACTTGGGATTTCGGAGACCTGAGATGCGAAGGCAAGTCCATCTACATTCCCACCTTTGCGATGGAATTTGTGATACTAAAATCGCACATCTGCAGCTTTGGTGATGATGACAGCCATGTGATGTTAACGTGTACATTCGAATGTTCCGACATTTTGTAGGACCCGTGTGTGACGACCCTGGTCGACCTCCGGATGGTTATCAGATTGCCACGAGCTTCGAGCAGGGCTCCGAGGTGCTCTTTGCCTGCAATCGACCCGGATATGTGCCTTACACTACGGACCCCATCACCTGTGTTAAGAGTAAGCACTCTAGAACTGTTTTGTGGTTATTACACTAGTAAGTTAGAACAGCCTTTTGGAGTGCTACACTTATTTACTTAGTTTTACTTTTCTTAGTTGGACAGATAAAACTAAATTAGTAAATGTTGCATTATGTTCACAAAAAGAAATGGGCTCTCGACTATAGCCCTGTCAAATTATTACGTTTAAGGTGCTGAGTGCAAGGTCGTAAAGCCCCTCGGACTGGCAGCTGGAACCATCCCAGACAGTGCCATCAATGCTACTTCTCATAGGAGTAACTACGAACCCAAGGTGAGACAAACCTCGAACCAGATCCAGTCTTCATAAGAACTGAATAGTCTACATTAGATTTATGGACTTAGATACCTTTCTGTTAGACATGCTGTCTGATTTTGGCCGTTCACACGATTTGTTTTCAGAACATTCGTCTCAACAGCGCGACAGGCTGGTGTGGACAACAAGAAGCCTTTACTTACGTAACGGTGGACATGAAGAAAATATTCCACATCAAGGCCATTCTCGTCAAGGGCGTCGTCACAAATGATGTTGTAGGGCGTCCCACTGAACTGCGCTTCTTCTACAAGACCAGAGAAAACGAGAACTTTGTGGTCTACTTTCCCGTAAGTTTATCGCCACATGTGCTCACACAAAACGTTTAGTACACACTGCACAGCTGTGGCCTTTAAAAAGAAGCTGCAACCGCAGTTGAAAAGAGCTCGTGAAAAGGCTACAAATGCCAGTAAACAGATTCCATGCAATGTTGACAAGCACATGTCGACGCATGCCAGCTATACACAAACAAGTATTATACTTTAGACCGTCTTTAAGTGCAACCTCAAACAAACATTTTACCGGCTCATAACCCTGCATTTCGAGACTACAATTGTCTCGCTTTTACTTGTATTCTAGAACTTCAACCTGACCAGCCGAGACTCCAAGAACTACGGTGAGCTGACGGTGATTCCCCTGCCCCTGAGCGTGCGAGCCCGCTACGTCATCTTGGGAATAGTGTCCTACAACAAAAATCCCTGCCTCAAGTTCGAGCTGATGGGCTGCGAGGATACCGAGGAAGATGTCTTGCTTGGCTACGACAGCGGCTACCCCATCTGCGTTGGTAAGACGTTGTCTGCCTTAATGCAGAACTAAACCAAAAAGACATGCGCGGCTGGCTCTAGTGTTGTACTTTATTTTAGAAAATGGGCACTGGTAGACTAATGCATGTCTCATGCCTCACTGAACTTTCCAGACAGGGAACCCCCAACATTCCTGAACTGCCCCACACACCCTTTGGTGCTGGAACGGACTCCTTCCGGCCACGTCCCAGTCAACTTCTCCATTCCGAAGGCCATTGACAACTCTGGACGTATTGCTCGCTTCGAGGTCCGTCCACTGGGCTTCAGGCCACCTGCCGTGGTCTTTGAGGACAGCGTTGTGGAGTACCTGGCTTACGACTTTGATGGAAATGTTGCTGTGTGCACCATCAACATCACGGTGCCAGGTAAGCAGTCTGCCTCCCCTGCTCCTCTTGACAGAATAAACACCTTTCATTCTAGTAGTCCTAGCTAGGTGAAGTGAAAGTCTAAAAAATACAGCCCACTAAATTTTCTCATGAAATAAGAAAAATTTGAACATGTAAAAAAAAACAATGGTGTAAAAACCAGTGCTCAATTTAATAATGACAGGCTTCCCTTAGAGTGTTGTAAGATAAGGCCCCCTTTCTTCTGCCAAAACTGGCAGGATCAGAAACTTAGCCACATTAGAACACTGTTACAACATAATTATTACTAAACATTGTGCATTAAAGAGCAAAATCTTCTAAAAGGTATGCAGCTACTGCCAAGAAGATTTATTAATTGACAGACTGCTGTGTAGAAAACAAGGCAACTTCATAAAAAAGCCCCCAAGCATGAAATAAAAACAAAGCAACCTCTTCCATTTCTCTTCCTCTCTGAAGACTACACACCACCATCGCTTACCTGCCCCCAGTCGTATGTCGTTGAGCTCACTGAGCGTCAGGAGAGCTACCTCGTCAACTTCAATGAGACCCGGCGTTTCATCAATGCCACGGACAAGTCCGGAAGCGTGGACATCACCCTGACACCCGAGAGTGCCGTCATACCCATTGGTGGATATCGAAACGTCACCGTCACTGGCACCGATCGCTTCGGCAACCAAGCCTTCTGCTACTTCCAGGTATGGTATTCAATGTGGTTTAGACAACTTCTTTGTCAGATTGCAAATTGTAACAAAGTCTACAAGGCGAAATGATGCACGTGAACTGTCGCAGTTCTGTAAAACTGAGGAAGCACATTCAAACGTTACTGCTTTGATGTGACATTCAGAGTAAAGCAGAAAGGAAACTTCAATCCAAATGTATTAGAGCATCTATATTAATGTAGCCAAGATTGCTCGTAATTAACGCAGTACAATTTAAAATTTTTTATCAACCTGGTGTGGTTCAGAATAAATGGCAGGTGACATTCTTATAGTTGCTACATGCATGCAGCAATTGTCCATAAGCAACAGTAAAAGCTGCTACAGTAAATTTAGAAAACTAGCTGACTTTGTAAAAAATTTACAAAAACAAAATTAGACATTATGTCTAATTTGCAAAAGCAAAAACCCATCAACACCAAATCTATATAAAAAAAAAAAGAACCTTTAAGCTTCACTATGAGACTACTATTCAAACAAAGCCGTGACTATAAGGGAACTTACAAAATAAACGAACCCAGCTCCCTTGCCAGAGTGTGCTAGCACAGTGTATGATTAACAAATAAGGTAGTACTTTCTGGATTTCTGTTTAATGAAAGCTGAGTGAAAGACATGCAATGGGACAAAGCAACACGTGCATAGTGGATTACATATGTGTTGGCTTCAGGTGTCCGTGCAGGCAACAACCTGTGTGGCATGGTCGCTGGCGCCACCGACCAATGGGGTGGTGAACTGCCTGCCAAATGAGGAGAACACTGGCTATCGTTGCCTGGCCACCTGCAACAACGGTTTCAAGTTCACAGATGGGGAACAGGCCAAGACCTACGAGTGTGCCAACAAGGAGCAGTGGAGCCCAAGCTCCATCATCCCGGACTGTGTTCCTGAAGGTGAGATATGAACCTACCGTAATATCCCGAGAGATAGGCTACCTAAAATCGTAAGCAAATCAGAAAAGAATAAGGAGTGAGCTAACTTTCAATGTGGGATGAAAAAAAAAGTTGAGAAAAAGCTAGTTTTAGATTTTGTGACCTGCGAAACGTGTGATCGCAGAAAGGGGCGATGAGCCAAAGACGACCGTCCATTCCAGTTAGCAATGTTCGCTTATATTCCTTCGTGGCTCAGTAATGCCATTTCTACCAATGTTGCCATTGTACAAGGCCTTGCTATTAGAAGTGGGCTATCTTTCGGTGCTTTTAGAAAAATAGCAAATCATGCCAAAACTAGGGGTGGGTCATCTTTCGGGGAGGGAGTGGGGAGGCAACTTTGGGGATATTACGGTATTGCAAAATTTTTTTTGAGAATGAGGAGTGGTGCTACGTGATCTGACGAGCTTGGTGATAATCAAGCAAGGTACAGATACAAAAATTTAGAGACCATTATAGCTTAGTAACATCCCTTCCCTTCCTTCCCCTTTAAGAAAACTTTATAGAGTTCCTTTCTTTAAAATATGATCTAATTCATCCCCAAGAAAATTGATTTTAGAAAATGACACATTGAAGCCAAGAGCTTCTCTGCAACTTGCAAACAGCACACTGAGTACTTTGGATTCATACTTCCGTTGATTTCAACCTATGCAGAAAACCAAAGGAAGGGCCAAATAATACAGTATGATAAGTTTTTGTCTCACTTCCTCAGCTCTGCCAAATACTGGTTTTCAGGGGCTTTCTAACTTTACGTCCCATTCGGTTATTACAGTTCATTCATATGCACATTTCGACTAAACATAGAGAGGTATGCTGCATACCCAAGTGAAAGATATTCTGGTAGCAACACAAAAATAAATACTCCACCAGCAATGTTGAGCTCAGTCAGCGACCTCATGCTATGTTCAAGGCCCTCACGACAGTGGGTGGCAGTAGTTTTGCCACCCACAAGTCTGGCAGACTCCTACTATGTCCAACCGACATCTATATTTTGCTCCCACTGAACAAAACGATTGGTTTTTGAAAATGCACGACGCCCCAGATTGTTGTGTTTGGCAGACTCGTGCGGCACTAAGCAACAGAACTGCATATTCCCTGCAAACAAAACCACTGCTCTGCAGCAGAGAAAGTGCAGAAAACAAAAGTTGAAGCAATTGCCCACTCCTCCTCCCCTCAACACCCTTTCAGATGTCCAGATTTCAAGAATTCCCGGGGAGAACTCCAGCTAAGCTCAACCAAATTCTGGATTCCTTCTGAAATGTTTAGGAGTCGTGGCGACAGGGGGGGCATGAAAACCCGACTTTCAAGAAGAACGGCCGCCAGTGTTTCTCAAACGCAGTTTTCATTATGCCACTTGCACAACAACGGCTAATTTCTGAAACATGTGAAAGCAAGAACTTTACAGAGCCGCAAAAATCTGCAGCACTGCATTACATTTCCTCCTGTGCCAACTGGCTGTCAAGAATGCAAGAGGGTCGTCTTTTCTGAGTCGCCCCCACTCTCTTCCCCAGACACCAACCAGGCTGCCTACGACGTGATTGCCTCGGTGGAGTACAGAGCGGGCGGAGCGTTGTCGGCAGTGTGCCTCAACCACTACGTCAGCTACGTATCCACCTACTACAGCTCCCTCAACCGGCTCCTTTCCGAGCGCTGCTCCGCCATCAATGTGCAGATGGACATCTCTTTCCACAACACCAGCATCAGGACAAGGGGCGAAAACGAGGTGCGTACTTCTCCAGCAGCCCTCCCTGAGATTTTATCTGCCTTACACTGCACCTACTAGTTCCTTCCCTGTTGAATTTTGAATGGGCATCACAAAGTTTGTTCAAACCTCAATTTGATGCATAATTAGCCGTACTACCGTAATATCCGGAGAGATGCCCCACGCACGAAACCCATATTTTTGGCACGATTTACCTATTTTTACTAATTGCACGGCCCTGGCCAATGGTGACCTCGACAGAAATGGTGTTACTTAGCTACGGAGGGAGATAAGCAAACACTGCTGACTGGGAACGACAGTCGAATTTGGTTCATCGCTTTTCCCTGCAATCACAATTTTCGCAGGTCACAAAATATAAAACTAGCACTTTTCAAATTTCTTTTTTTTTTTTTCTTTATATACACTAAAAGTTAACTACTTCTTATTTTCACCAAATTTACTTTTGGTTTTAAGCGGGCTATCTCTCAGTGTATTACGGTACTGTAAAATCATGAGCAAGCGCTAGAAATTTTGAGATGATCATGTAAAGCTGTTGGATGGGTACTCCCTAGGTTGTAAGCAGAAGTTACGAAGAATATGTAAAGATATGTCATTCGTGTATTTTCCAAATGTTACAAAATTGAAGGGAGGGCACTTATTGTGGAAAGGGCGGATGCTCAGTATCTTCCGGTAGGTTATCTAAGGGTTTGGAGTTGTCTCAATTAGGTACACAAGTGTCCATACAAGGCTATACAGGCGATATGAGTTCTCAATTTGATGCATAAGTAATCCCACAAGGTTATCTACCTATTGCAAAAAGAACCCTTTTCGTTGAAGTGTCCACTCATTTTTCAAAATTGGGAATTCTGCAAATTATATGTTAAGTGCCCGATTTGACCAGACAAGCACCCATGTCTGGATTAACCCATTTTCAGCGAAAGCGGGCTGGGCGCTCCCCTCGGAATTTTACGATAGGTGTTTCGAGTGCTGTCTGATACAGCAGGGCAGTTGGTAAAAGATCTGGTTGCAACGCAACGCACACCCTGGAGCAAAAGTCGTCGTAATAGCCAGCTTCGGCGTACCCGTTTTTGTGCGTACAAAAGCGACACTACCCGAAATGCAGATCACCATCGGATACACCCTGCGGATCGTGCCCGTGGTGCGCCAGCGCTTGCTGTACGACTTGTGCGGCTCCACCCTGGGCCTCATCTTCGACCTGAGTGTACCCAGCACCTCGGCGGTCATCGAGCCCATCCTCAACATCAGCGCCCAGAACGTGGGAGGCCAGTGCCCCACCATCCAGGCCATACGTTCAGCCGTCGACCGCGGCTTCAACTGCGAAGCAGGGGAGGTCCTCAACCAAGACGTTCAGGGACAAGTGCCACGCTGCCGTGAGTCTGTGTTTGAGTCTCCGGGGAAAGGCACACGCCATCTGGTGGGCCCAGTGCAGGGCGAACGCAGTCGGCAAAACTTATTATTTCAAAGAGTGATTTCCTGAGCTCTAGATATGGTGTCGGGAACCTCAGGCAACGAGGTTTTGCTTTGTCGCGAACTGTTTTGGCATTGCTGGAGGATGAAAAAACATTTCCTCTGACTTTGGATAAAGCTTCAGATGATTGGCAACAATGCTTTTAATCGAGCATCAAGATAGCTGAAGAGTCGTTACCTTGAGGCATACTATAAACCACTTATTTTTCTGCGGGTTCCAATTTTCACGACGCAGTGGGATCTCAATCAATACAGATTCCAATGTGTTTAAATTTTACCGGAATTGTTCGTGGGACCTATTTTTCGCGAATTGTAGGCGACAAGTGAAAATTAGGTCTTTGTAAAAATTAAGTTGTTTACAGCAAGTTATTTCGTTAGCGAAAAACATTTGCTCGAGCGATCTGGAAGTTTGAAGTGGCGACACTCAAACTTTAGATGCCACAAATGTATCCTCTATGTCTAGCCTGTCCAAAAGCGGACCCACAAAAATAAAAGTTCCTTATTTTTATTAATGCGAGATGGTACGTAAGGCACAAAATTCACAGTCAGTTTCCATGGTGCAAAAGCATCTCTGGAAGTAGAGAAAAGTGACAGTGAAGTTGGTGTGATTTTTAGATTTCCAAGAAAATGTAGACTGCCGTTTCTTGAATATACTTATATTAATTCTCGGTATTGATTTTGGTGAATTAGAAGAGGGTCTTTAGCCAGTGGAGTACCATAATGTTTCATCGTGGTGTAACGCACCCGCAGTTTAATAATGAAAATTCTCCCCCTAAATTTAGCTGAGAAACCGAGTTTGCTTGCTAAATCTAGCGGAGAAACTGGACTTCTCCGCTAAATTTAGCGGGGAATCGAATTGGTGTTGAGGTCACATAATGTCGATTTTCCCACTAATTCTACTAGCGTGGTTACGCCGACGCTGACGGCAACGCCGCTCAACCCGGAAACGGGCGCCTTTGAGGTTGCACTTGAAAAAAAAAAAAAGAAGCAATCTGCTTATTATGTAATATTGCCACAGAAAACATAAAATCAAAGTTGATAAGAGGGTTCCTTAAATATATTCTCCAAGATTTCCCTATGGTTGTTGGCATTAGGAATAGTTTTACCATTTCTCAACACTGGCTGAAATTTCTTAACAGGTTTAGAGCATAAGGAAGTCTGTAGAAATGGACTATATTTTAAAACCCATAAGAGGAGAAATGCAATGTCTTTTTTCCGTTAATATTTACCTCTAATATGCTCGAATGCAGTCCACTGCCCAGCCGGGACCTTTGCCTCTAAGGATGAGAAGTGCACATTCTGCAGCAGAGGCTTCTATCAGGACCTGACTCGTCAGTCTTCCTGCAAGCGTTGCCCCCTGGGAACCTACACACGAGACGAGGGAAGCAAGAGCCTCACCGAGTGCATCCGTGAGTACCCCTCTCTGCTTCTCGTGCAATGTGAACATCAGTGGACTGCACTCGCGTCACGTGACATTTTTATGTGCCAGCAACTCGTGACCGCTGCCAAGTTGTTGTGTGGAGCCTTATGGTTGATGTTGGCGACAGTTGTGCTTCTAAAACAGTTTTGTTTTTTCATTTTATATTTACCATTCAGAGACTGGGATGATGGAGCTTGGGCTCCACTGCTCAAGCTCCATCATAGGTCATCTTACGAAGCAGGTGCATGAAGCACCATCTCCACTCGGCAGGCCGGTAAAAGGAATTAACAGAGCTGGACACTTTAGTGCTGCATAACGAGAGTGAAGGACAGTACTATTAAAGGGGTAGTCCACAGGTTTTTTCATTGTCTCCGATTTGCTTCAAATTTTGCTAAACTAACCAGCAAACATCGCGAAAATAGTATCCCAAATATTAGGTCAAAATATTGTTTTTTTGCGAAGTTATTGAATTTACAGTTTTGGTCCTCATCGGGTTTTTCAGGCTCGAAGTCTCTACTGGCAACAATGAAAAAGTGACGTCAGTGGAAGGCAGGGGTTCACTCTTTGGGCTGTAGATTTTGTTTTAAACTGATTCGAAGCAGTTTCATGGTGTCAAATGAATGCTTGGGAAGCTCGCTGCAGTACCTGCACTCCAGCACGGAACAAATGATTGGCATATTCTATTTTTTGGCTGCTTGCTCGACTGGCAAGCCTGCCTGCCACTGACGTCACGGCACTGAAAAGTGCGCGTATATTTGAATGTTGGTTTTTGCGTCATTTTCATTTGCCGATTTCACAATACCTATTATGAATTTCGCGATTCTAAATAGCATACCTGAGAGAGTAAAGGCCGGGGAGTCAGAAAATATAGTTAGTTGAGGTAGCTCAAAAGATCGGTGGAGTACCCCTTTAAGCATAATTAATTTAATGGCCTTACATGTGGCAGATTGCTTTAAGTCAAATCAACAACGAATGACTGTCAATGTTTGTATAAAATTTTATGTGTAAGATACTTACATTATTACTATAAGCAGCACAAGTCCATTACAAACCACCAGGGTATGCATATACTGCATGAAAGCATTTTGTGGCATGCTGGAATGAATTGTACGCATTTGCATGCCGCCGAAAAAGAGGTTGTATGCAACTACTGTGTTTGAAAACTTGTATTTCTAAAGATATCTTTGTTTGACACGCAAAAAAATGTTCCTCTCGCAGCTGTCTGCGGCTTCGGCACCTACTCGCCGACGGGTCTGGTGCCCTGCCTCCAGTGCCCGGCCAACACATTTGCTGGAACTCCGCCAATGGATGGTTTCAAGGAGTGCCAGCGCTGCCCTGCAAACACCTTCACCTACACTCCTGGAGCAGACTCTCTCTCCTCGTGCAAACGTGAGTAATGAAGCCTTCCCTTTCTCAATAAGCAACCCCCTCGCCCCTAAAGAAAAATGGTGCTAGCATCAGCAAACGCTTTACAGCAAGCTATCTGCATTCACAGTCCTAAATGTGAAGCTCTCAATGCACCGAGAAACCAAGAGAGAGGAGGAGACGATGGTGCGCACGGACGTCAGCACACCAAGCTCCACTTGGAATGATTGGTGGGTCGACCTAAAGCTAGCTGACTTTGTCTCCACTGCACTTGTAGAACGTGTTAAAATGCGCAATGCTGACGTCTGGCATTTGGCTTTCGCATTCGAATGTGTTCGACGAGTGTGGTAAAGACAAAAGCCGCTAGCTTTAGGTCTTCCCACTAATAATTCAAATCAAAGCTCGGGGTTCTGTATTTACGCACTTATTTCCTCCTCTCCCTCGGTTTCTCGCCGCATAATTACACAAAAAAAGAAAAAGAATTAATTTTTTTAATTGCACTCGGGACGCGATGCAACCCCAGTGCAACTTACGACAAGGTAGGCTCAGTTAGTTGGCTTCGTTGACATTTATGCAGACATGGAACATGCACACTGAGCTCCATAAAGAATCAAAACAATTTCTTTAGCTTCAATGAATTTGGAGGTACCCAGAGTGGAAGGGAATTATTGGTCATGTATTTTTTTTGAGTGTATGTGTCTGCAACAAAAATGTTCAAACACTGACAAAAAAGTCTAGGAGTCGCAGTTAACTGGTGTCCTTCCTAATTGTTAGACCTTTTTAATACAAATGTCCGCTTTATTTCTCATGGACGGCAGCACGTTGTCCTCCCGGCACGTACTCGGAGACCGGTCTGGAGCCCTGCTCGCCATGCCCCGTCAACTTCTACCAGCCTCAGGACGGCCAGACCAGCTGCGTCAAGTGCGCTCCCAACCAGAAGACTGCCAGACCGGGGGCTCTCAGCCCCGAGGCATGCTCTCCCGGTGCGACGACCTTTTAGTATGCTTATTGACGGTCAAAGACTTCTATACTCCATTCACCCTTAAGGAGTGTGAGATTCCCTCTTTTAAACGTTTTTCTGCAGAATGTGTGCTGGCACTAGAAGGGCACGTCTTAAAGCCAGGAGCATGGGCTAGCTCGCATTTGTTGATTTGGCTGCAGTCTCAGCTTAAGGGCGAATGAAATATGGTAAAGATAAAACATTCTGTGATAAGGATCGACACAAGTCTCCCATTTCCAATGTATTAGAGATTGTGATACCGCAAGATTCTCCCCTTTTTTTCCCTCACGTGCTCAGTCAGGGTTTTCAGTTTTTAATGCAGAATGCATTTTAACGAAAAAAAATTTGGGATTTGCGTAGCCACACCATACTGTCGTTGGCTATAGTCGGCTGGCTAACATCCTGCAAAATTTAATGCGACACCACTATGGTTGTGACACGTAGTGACAACAACCATGTGGTTGTTGTCACTACGGGTTATGTGGTCATGTGGCTGCTGCCACTACAAGTCGCATCATAACTTGACCACATGACGTGCGACAGGTTGCACCAAGTCGCCAGAGGTCACCGTGTTACATTACGATGGCACATAAAACCAGGACTCGGTACAGTGACATCAGGTTGCCCATATTTGCATGTATCCCGGGTGCTTACGCATTCCGCACACCGAACAATGGGGTGGTAGATCAAAAAGGCATCTTAGCTTTTCAGACAAATACTTGTTGGTCTTAGCTCACACTCAGTAAGGACATCTTCTTAACCGCACAACTCTTCTTGGCACTCCGTTCCCCACAGTGCACTGCAACCCGAGCATCTGCAAGAACGGAGGCCTCTGCGTGGCCCAGAACCATGAGGCTCTCTGCTACTGCCCGGCGGGCTTCACTGGCCAGTTCTGCGAGACCGACATGAACGAGTGTGACAGCATGCCCTGCTACAACGGCGGCACCTGCCTGGACCACCCGCAGGGATACACCTGCAAGTGTGCCCCAGGTAAAGACAGTGACGCCTGCTTTTTTTTGACCCGTCCGTTACGAGACGAAGCTATGTCGCTGGATTTTGCTTGCCTATGCTGATGCTTTGAGATAGTTACTCTGGAAGCATAGAAAAATGTGTGAAATTAGCAGACTGCTCGGACGTTTACGAGAAGTATCTTACAGGCATAAAACTTAATTTCATCTGTTCCATGTTCCCTCTCTTGACCTCCTGCTACTTAAAAGGGTAGGGAAACGAAATTCCAGTGCTCATTTTCTAGCTTGAATGTGTTGCATGTTGCACCTTAAGCTCAAAAACACCAGCCTTCCGTTAAAAGGCACAAGAAAACTAATTTTGAAGCTAAATAAACAATCTTTCAATGTGCACCTGGTGGATGCATGAGGAGCCTATTTGGTTGGTAATCTAGCAATGTTGGGGAAGTTGCTACGTAGTCAAGACGTAGCAGATTCCTTCGGAGCTGCTACGTCTAGATTCTAGATTTCTTCGACCACGATACAAAGCCCTGCAAGTAGGTAAATAGTAGATGAGAAACATCTCCTATTTTCCACCCTTCATGCCCGACCAACCACACCGAAAGCGCCTTTGCACGTACACAAACGGGCCTTCTTTCTGTTTGTGCACAGGCTACAGTGGCCTGCAGTGCCAGCTGGAGAAGAGCGACTGCCTGAACAACACCTGCCCTGACCGCGCCATGTGCCAGGACATGCCCGGCATTGGTACCGTCAACTGTCTGTGCCGCTCCGGCTACGAGGGACCCACATGCAACATCACCGTCAACCCTTGCACCGTCGGGGACAGCCCCTGCGCCAACGGAGGCCTCTGCATTCCCCTGCTGCAGGGCCGCTACAAGTGCCAGTGCCCGCCAGGATGGGCCGGACCCATGTGCCAAGAGAATGTCGGTGGGTTCCATAGCATTTTCTGGGAGCTTCTAAGCTACTCTGAGCAGCCTCCGGTTCTATGGAGATTGAGTTCTTTCTGAGGACTTCAGAAATTGTGAAGAAAGTTTGATGACACTTTGTACCCAATACTGACTTGGACAAGCTTGAGAGGCAATAAAAGGTTCCAGAAAAGGGATGCGTACGGTAAAAAGACACTCACAAGGTATTTATACTCGCCGAGGTTTTTATTTGAACATGACCTATAAAAGTCCAACTACCCAGAACACAATTTGCGGCTCAAAATGCATTGTCTTTCCGCCCGAAAAGAGCGAGTCGAGAAATGGCCGGTTTCAGTCGCACTCACTCTAGTTTTCATGGTCACGTGGCGTCCAAACTATGTGTACCAAGTATATTCAAAATCGTGGGTCATCTAAGGTACATATTAAATATTAAAAACAGAAACAAATATGAACCCTATTTTTGTGGCCTCCAAAAAGCTGCAAATACATTTACCGAAAACAAAAATGTGGCACAGATCACGGGAAGCACACATCTGTCTCAATATTGCGACGTTCAGTGGTTTGAACGACAGCACATGATGGACAAACGTTGCAACATATGTGGGGTCGTTACTTCGGAACTGTCATCCGTGGTACCGGCCAATCGACCTTCAAGCTCAGAACAACGAAGGGGAAGGGATATAAGTGCAAAAATATCACACGACAAGCGATTCACACAACTTCGTCTTCGTCTGCGTCACATGCCAAAAAAGTGGAGAAAAAAAAAAATGTGGTTGGGTGTAGCCATGCGATTTCCGACCATCAGCTTCCGTGGACGTGTTTCGGTTTCGGTTTCGAGCAGTTCAACAATGCACGTGTAACATCTGTTTGTCACAATATTTTCACTTCATAATAATGGGTGAAACGTGTGGCAGTTGGTTCATATACTTTCTAAAATTTCACGAGTAAGGTTGAGTTACGCCACAAAATGGCACTAACATGACAATGAACTGCATACATGTCTTATACTCAATACAAAGAAAGCGAAACACAAACGGGGGTTTGTGTTTTGCTTTTTTTGTATTGAGTATTAACCCAACACGCTCATCAAACTCATCATGTCTTTTACCTTCTCTTATTCGTGGAAGTATGAATATGCTTCATATGTCGGCAAGCTCTTTCAAAACTCTGAGCATTGTTTGCAAGGATGTCACCTCCCTGGAGGACGGTTCCAATCACCAGACCACCAATAAAGTTGGTGAGCCACGAAATTGAAGTAGTGATGTAGAGATGTGGGCAAGTTGGTTCCAGTTACTGGGGTGGCAAAATGTGTCCGTCAGATATCTGTACATCTACGTAAAAAATTACAGAAAGATCCATTGGGGGATTTTTAGGGAATGCGTTAGCATGACCCTTGGGAAACACCACACACATGTACCCCTTTGGGAATCGCTAACGCTGACCCCTTCACTTCTCTGTCTTGACTTTCTCTCTTGCTTCCTCTATTTTTTACTGCCTCTGTTTGGTCTTGTTACAGGGTCAGTGCTAGCATTTCCTAAAGGGGGACATGTGTGGCGTTTTAACAAGGGTCAGGCTAACACATTCTCTAAGAATCCACCAATGGATCTTCCTCTAATTTTTTTCACCCCCTTTTCTGTACTCTGCCTGTCACAGCATGTCGACGCCTTTGGATACAGCCATCCATACCACTTGTGGAAAGAACCACATCCATACCACTCGTGGAAGGAACCACATCCATATCACTCGTGGAGGGAAGCACATCCATTGTTTTAACAACACACACATCGAAGCCCATGCACCACTACTACGGAAACCCAGAGCGAAGAACAACCGGCGATGGGAGAGCGGCAGCTGAGCACGCCCGCATTCCACCGCGCTGCAGTGCATTCTTCTCTCTGGTTTTGCGCCAGCTGTGCGCAAGACTGACGAAAATGAAAGGCCTCGTTTTGACAAAAACCCGGCGGTGTCTGTCAGTTTGTCAGTGGCAGGGAGAGAGGGAGAAGTTGACATGTGCCAACGTCAGCGCTTCGGTCTAAGGCACGCGTAACCCTCTCCCCCTCCTTCTCCTTCTCTCTCCAGCGTTGACAAACGAAAGACACCGCCAAGTTTTTGTCAAAACAAGCGTTCTAATGCTAACGCATAAAAAAAATAGAATTTATGAATTTGCATTGATTACGTTGAGGCCAGGTTGTTTTCTTCGTTCGGGTTTTCTTTCAATAAATGTTAGTTGTGAACCAGCGCTCGTCCAATCTGATACCTTTTCACGTATCCCACGTCTTCCTTCTGCATGCTGCGCATTTCTCCCACATGCCGCCTGCTTCACAACTGCCGCTCCCTTGCAGACGACTGTGCCGAGAACCCTTGCCTACTGGGCGCCAACTGCACCGACCTGGTAAACGACTTTGTGTGCGACTGCCCCCCGGGCTTCACGGGCAAGCGGTGCCACCAGAAAGTGGACCTGTGCGGGGTGGACCCCTGCGTGCACGGGGTGTGCGTCGACCGCCTCTTCTACAGCGAGTGCCTCTGCCAGCCCGGCTGGGAGGGGCAGACCTGCGAGCGCAACGTGGACGACTGCCTCAGCAGTCCCTGCGCCAATAACGGCGTCTGCATCGACGCCGTGGACGGGTTCCGCTGCCAGTGCGACACCGGCTACACGGGATCTCGGTGCCAGCACACCATCGACGACTGCGAGTCTTCGCCCTGCCAGAACGGGGGCTCCTGCTTCGACCAGGTATGGGCTCTTCGAGGACGGCCCATCGGCGTGCTCGCATTTGTTGTTTTTTTAAATGGAGCACGTGCGATTACCTAGGTTGAAATGTGTGTTGTCACTCTTTTTTTCATCCACTGTCTCCGGTTTCAAATGTGTGTGAGGATTGCCTCGCTCATCTTGATTACACCTCTTTATTAGCTGAGAAGAGTAAGAAGCTGTCATACCCGTATATTTATGCGAGTAATGCTGCTACGTTTCTTTCTAAGCAGTTCTTCTTAATAACAGGCTCTATAACAGATATACTTCAGCCATTTCTATGAAATACAGAGTGAATAACTCTAGGTTACCTTTTGTTGGATAATAAAAACTTTCAAAACAGCAAGTTCAGTAGCAGTTTTTTTGGTACAAATAACTGGGGGAGATGAATCAAGGAAGAGAAAGCAAAATCGGACAGGCAATGGGCCAGCACCTGTCCTGTCTTACTTTCTTGTCCTCGTCCCATTTGCACTACTTTATTTGTACCGAAAAATGCACCAACTAGCCCAGCGACGTACTTGATTCAATAACAGTTTTGTATCCAACTCTCCAGTGCCATCACAATCAGTTTGTTCCGTTGATTTGGTTTATAAAATAGTGAAGAAGCTTGGTAGACGTGCGAGTATTACGCAATATTCAGAGATGGAAACACAACCTCCTGTTGCAGATTGAAGGGTTCATCTGCCAGTGCAGACCAGGCTATGTGGGGCTCCAATGCGAAGCGGAAGTGGACGAGTGCATCAGCAGCCCCTGTTATCCGACAGGCACCGAGCGATGTGTGGATACAGACAACTCCTACAAGTGCATCTGCAACCCTGGTTACACTGGCGAACTGTGCGAGGCAAGTCGTCGTGGCTCATCACTTTCGTCCGACTTCTCTTTAAAACACTGCTTCTCAAACATTTTTAAAATTTTTTTTAACGAGGTACACATTGCTTTTGTGGACACAAATGATCGTCGTACAAAAATTTAAACAAAAAAGAAATGAGGAAGCGCTTGTAAGAGATTGAAACCATTATGCCTAGATCGTTGTGAATCTGACGCTGAAAAACTGCTATCTGTATAAGAAAGGATGGTTAATCTTAAACCAGAACGTTTTATCAGTTGATTTTAATGGAATTCTGTGACGTTTAGCTGTAACGAACAAGCCAATACCAATAAGTGTTATGCCCACAGGAAACAATATAAAAATACTTCAGACTCCCGGTATTATTCAAAACTACTATTCGAAAATTTGAATAATTTCACAACACTACAATAAATGCTTTCAACATTTTTTTTTATTTCTTCCTTTTTTTTCTGGTACAGGTAAACATAAACGAGTGCGAGTCCAACCCATGCCTGAATGACGGCAAGTGCACAGACTCTATCAACGGCTACAAGTGCTACTGTCCGCCCGGCTGGACGGGAGAGCGTTGCGAGGTGGACGTTGGTGGTTGTTCTTCAGATCCTTGCCTCAATGATGCGCGGTGCATAGACCTCTTCGAAGACTACTTCTGCGTGTAAGTCCCTTAGTTTACTTTACTTACTCATCCTTTTTTAAGAAAGGCTGAACTTCAAACTCAGAGGTACATTCATTTCCTGCCAGTCTTAGTACAATGAGGCATTGTGCTAGAAGGCATTTATGCATGTAGTTTACTACTGCATGATGCATGTTAAAAAACATAAGCTAGCAGCTCTACGGTACACTGGCCAAGCTGCTGCTCTACAGTGGAGACAACAGAGACTGCTCAACAAATGTGACCTGAAGACGATTTTGCAATTAAAAATTATTTTTGAAATAATACAAGAACGAGACGCAAAAAAGTCCGAGGACACCCAAACACCTCATATGAGTTGTGAATGAAAAATCATGAATGTCGTTCTTCCGCTCCCTTAATTCATCTGTGGCGTAGTGGTGTGGACAGCCATGTTTCCCCGGCCGAAGGCCGAGCGCGCTCTCTCGTGAAGTGGCCGCGCCGCGCTGAGCTTGGCCGTGCCCTTGCCCAAGCGGGGTCTGCCACCAGGCCCGAATCGCTCTTATCGGCAGTCGGGCCACTGTGTGCGCTGCGCTGCCAAGGAGAGGGCTTCTCTGGTGGTGTTTTATGCAACTACGCTGCACGAGAGCGAATGGGAGCCTCGTTCCTCGACGACGCGCGCCAGCCAATAGAAGCATAACCCATCAGAAATCGGTTTAACTTGGTTCTATTGGGAAAGGAAATTTTAGGTGCCGTTTGGCCAATGTTTGGCGTGGTTTCAAAACTTGTCACGTCGGTTTGCTCCATGGGACCCCCAGTTAATGCTTTCACATTAAAAAAAGAACAGCCCACGAACTAAGGCTTGCTTATTCTAGCTGATTCATCTCACAAATCGATTAGGTGTCTGTAAAAAACTGACCCTATCAAACTGTAGAAAAACAAATGGTGTAAACTCAGGCAAGGCTGCATCGTACAAATGAGACATTTCACATCTGCCCAATGGGCTTTGTCCACAATTCGGATCTCCAAAATGGTTTTTCTGTCTTGGGTAGAATCTAGGCATGTGCGAATAGTGGATTTTGAGTTTGAAGTGAATTCTAAAATAATACCAGCTGAACTCATGAAGGTTGTTCCCAAGCTTTCACTTGTCCATTTCTAAGCTAATTCTAATCTATCTATATTATTTGACTGTGGCCTTAGAAAGTCCAATGCCTATATACATTGGGATGGCAATTGAACAACACATTTTACACAAAATTGGACCCATAGAGATGTCCAGCTATACCTAATCGAGGGGATTTATAAATTTTCTTTCTATATGCAAATACCTTTCTTCAGTCACGAATGATTAACGTGGGTTGTCAGGGCCTCTCTGCTCAACCTATATTCGTGCATAATAACTAGTTTAATCTTAAAAATTTTACTGCAATGTAGATATCAACATTCACAAAGTTTCAATTTCTTTTTAAAAACACCACCCCACCTTGAAAGTGTGTTTTTCTCCTAAGCACGCAGCTGCAGTATTTGTACTTTTCTAAATGTTCATTGCGGCATTTCAGCCCTTTGAGTGAGTTTGTCACCGAGCACTGGTGATTTGCGGAGAAGCAACAGCCGCGGAGGCCAGCTCCGCGAGTGTTGCTTCTCCACAGTGCCTCGATGCTTGGTAAGAAGCGCATTCAATGTGGCTAAGCTACCGCGATCAACACTTCGAAAAATACAAGTATCACAGTTCACCTTCAAGCGAATATCGAATTGCATATTAGTATTCGAAACTACTATTCTAAAATTCTAACATTTGCTCAACACTAGTACAATCCATTTCCCTGACATCCAACATCGCAGCAACCTCAGAATATGTGTTAAAAAAATAAAAAAAGGTCCTGGCAACGGTGATAGAAGCTTCAAGAAGAATTCCCTAATCCCTACTTCCTTCCCGTCGCAGCTGCCCTTCGGGAACTGATGGCAAGCGCTGCCAGACCTCCCCCCAACGGTGCATTGGCAACCCATGCACGCATGGAGGGACCTGTAGAGACTTTGGCAGTGGCCTCAACTGCACGTGCCCCGCGGGCTACAGCGGTCATGGCTGCCAGTACGAGCACAAGGCGTGTGCCGACGTGTGCCGCAATGGTGCCACCTGCCACGAGGTGGGGGGCACCTACCACTGCACGTGCGCACCGGGATTCACGGGCCCCCACTGCGAGGACGACATCCAGGACTGCACCCCGTCCTCCTGCCCACCCAGCGCCACCTGTGTTGACCTCACGGGAAGCTTCTACTGCAAGTGTCCCTTCAACCTCACGGGAGAGGACTGCCGCAAACGTAAGTGTTCTTACGGCTGGCCAGATATTTGTTTTAAACGAAAAAGTGCAGGCTTGTGCATCTTGGTTTAGAGTGTGGCTCTGCAAATCTATTGTAACGCTATTGGTTCAGAAGCTTGTTGAGCCCTTTCACTGTAAGCTTCTGTTTATAGTGATTTTCATTAAGTAGATACAACCTAGGAATTGACCGACACTTCACATAATGTAACCAAAGGTACTGTTGTAGAAGGATATTCCATTTTACAGGCAAAAGGTACAAGACACAACTGCAAAAACGGTTTTGAAGCTCTCTGGGAAAAGCATAACACATGTCTAAGAAAACATGCACACCTACTAAACACATATGTGCATCTAGCTTTCTATTTCAGTCATCCAAAAAACAAAAACCATGCAACTTGCTACGAAATATCTTTAAGAAGTTAATCGGCTTGTAGTACAACCGGTTTAACACTCGGATAAATTATTTAGTGTTGATTTCATTTCTGCAAGTGCAATCCAATAAAAGAGCATATTTATAACATACCCCAATTTCCTTGCTGATGCAGCCATCAACATAGACTACGACCTGTACATCAACGACGAAAGCCGCTCGTCAAGTGCAGCTCTTGCCACATCCTTTGAACTGGGGTCCAACAGCCTAACCATCGCCATGTGGATTCAGTACAACACGCCCAGTTCCATTGGATCATTCTTCACCCTCTACAGTGTCGAGTATGAAGACAATCCCAATCCTACTATTGCTCTGGCTTTTACAATGCGTTGTTTTAAATTGTGTTAAACTCATAATCTTTGCTATAGTCATATAACACGAAAAACATACCAAATAGGTTCAGCCCCCATAAAATCGTAACAGAAATGAAGCTGAAAAATGTAGGAAAAGTATGCTACTCTAACCCAAAATTGAAGTTCACATTAAAAAAAAAAAAAGGAAGCAAACATACAATTATTTGAGATTTCACAAACGGTGTGGGGTTCAAATCCATGTACCACATGAGAAGTTGCGGTGATTTCAGAAACATCATGTCTATGCTGAGACAATTATGCATAAAAAAAAGGCAGCCTATCTCCAATCTACCCCTCTACATTGGAAATATCTTGTTATTACCCACCCTATAAGGTTTAATGCCATTTCCTGATTTTAAATGGTACTGCTCAAAGATACATTAACAACCTCAATTTCCTGCAAGGCAGAAGATCATATTCTAGGAGGAGCTGGAGGGGTCAATGAGAGAGAGGGAGTTAAAGTGGAGAAAGCACGCAAAAGTGGAAAGTGCTAAGTATCTGTCAGTCTTTAAAGCCAGACCAAAACAAGCTGCTGGAGATGCTACCCAATCAGTGAAGCAAAGCACACACTACATCGCTAAAACCTAAAGTAAATGAGGTTCTCTCTGTACAGGTCACCCTACCTACCGGTTGGAAAGCGCAAGCTGGTCATGGCAGATGACACGGGCATCATGGTATCGCTGTTCCCAGACCTGACCTCGGACATCTACATCCCCTACTTAGACAACGTGCCCATCAACGACGGACAGTGGCACCATCTGGTGGTAATCTGGGACGGCAACCAGGGCACCCTCACACTCATCACGGACACCGCTGTGGCTGGCATGGTCACAGGCTACATTCACGATGAACAACTGCCAGATTTGTACGTAACAGTGTCTTCCTATGCTAAGAAAGGCAGACAAATGGAATCATTTGTCTGCCTTCACTGTGCTTCTATTGCTTCTTCCTTAGCTGTGGCTTGTCTCGTGCACCTACAAATCGTTATCCGTCTAGTGTCCGGCCTCTCTTTTGCACACTGGAACAGGGTCCAGATAAGCTCAGAACATGCCACAGTAATAAGTTTTGAAACCAATCTTGTTTTATATGTAGTTGGAGCAAACTCCAGGGGCCCTAACCTACATGAAGGGACAAAGAGACCGGGACATTGTTGCATGCTGCAAATGGTCAGCACCACGCCGCTGACCAATCGGAGCAGGCGGCAATATCCCGAGCTCTTTGTCCCGCTTCGTCCCACCGTGTAGATTAGGGCCCCAGCATACCAAGTATAAGCAGAACTATATATTTTTCAACATTTAAAGTGAACAAAATGTCCACATATAGAGTCAACCCTCATAAAGCGTGGAGATCCGATGTGACAGCTGTGAAGGGCCGGGAGAGGCCCACGTGGCAAGAGCGCATGAAATGTAGGACAAGGAGGACAAATGTAGGACAAGGAGGACAAAGTGAACAATAAAGGATCCAGGGTACTGGGAATGGTCTGGGTGTCTTCTGGTCTCCCGGTTTTACTTCCACAACGTTCAGCACTTGCTCGTTCTTCTCAAAATTGCCAAAATATGTATACGAGCCCAGATTTAGGAGACATATATTCCGCTAGTATTTCATTTCTCGTGCTAAATAAATGAAAGGTTAGCCAGCCATATTCAAAGTTAATTTGAAATTAAGTTCCCTTCAAGATGATGTAATCAGGTAGGAACAAACTCATGTGCACAAAGCAGATAAAGAGATACCGTCGCCTAGGCTGAACAATTTCTGTCACAAATGGTACTTCAATCATCATGCGTCCAAAATCTTGAATTGACTGAACCAGTGGAAAGATAAATCTGTTGTTGAGGCCTACCTCTCAAAAGGAAAAACTTGGTTTGCAGCGGATGGGTCAGCCTGGGCGCCCCTCTCAATGAAGAAGACAAAGCAACCGCTGGCAGTGGCTTCCACGGACGCATCAGCAGGGTCAATGTCTGGAATCGTGCACTGGACTTCACCTCCGAGATTCCGCACCAGTTCCGCAGCTGCAAGAACGCCCCGGTTCTATTTGACGGGCTGCTGCTCAGGTGGACTGGCTACGATAGGTCAGTAACTCTCTCTCTCAATCAGTGTTTAGTCCGCAACAGATTGAACAGTGGCAGCTTTTAGCAGGGAAGTACAATCATAGGCTACAGCTGAGATCTCGTTATATTGTGGAAGAGACAATAACCATGTCCAAAACAAAAGAATGTTTGGAGAATCTAACGCTGCCGGAGCAAAGCCCAACTCCAATCATGTTAAGCAATGAGAGTTCCGTAAAGAGTTGCGAGCTGAATATGTTCATTACGTGTTTAATTATTCCATACTGCAGCCATGCTTTTATGTTATGATATGCTCCTTTCTATCCACCTTTATTTCTACTCTCTTAGCACACAGAGAAAACTACTAAACTGCTTCGCACTTTTGTTCTAGGGTGGACGGCACTGTAGAAAGGCAAGGCCCGGGTAAGTGTGGCCAGCGTGTGTGCGGCATTGGCTTCACGGGCGACGAGTGCCGTGTCCGTCATCAAGACAAGACGCCCCCCAAGACTGTCTATTGCCCTCCCGACATGTGGGTGGTGACTCCCAACAACTCGGTCGTTCTCCAGTGGGAAGAGCCCCGGTTTTCGGACGACTACGGCACGCTTCGTGTGTATGAACGAAACAATGTTAGGACAGGTCAGTTCACGGCCAAGTACCATTAATTTTCATTTGGCATGTGAATGCTCATATCAGGAAATCAGTGAGAAGTATTTGAATAAAATTGGTCGCTCTTTTGCAGGACAAGCGTTTATGAAGGGAACGTACGACTTATCCTACGTCGCACTCGACGAGGCTGGAAACGCGGCCCAGTGCGACTTCAGGATACACGTCCTTAGTAAGACAACTTTTGCAGCTGCTTACAGACTCTCGCAAGTGCAAGGATGAAGAAGTCCATAGGAGCGGCTAAGCATATACTCCTCCCTATTGCAGATGAATTCTGTCCTCTGCCGACGCCTCCGCTGGGTGGTCAGCGCCACTGCTCTGACTGGGGACCGGGTAGCAGGTTCAAGATGTGTACCATCAGCTGTGAGGATGGCCAGGAATTCAGCCAGCCCATCCCGGAGTTCTATGTGTGCGGAGCAGAAGGCTTCTGGCGACCCAGTGACAGCCCTGGAGAACAGCTGACGTTCCCTGCTTGCTCGCGTAAGCTGCTTTGAGTTTGGTCGCTGGTAATTAAAAGCAAACTATAGAAAGAAAATACTGTGCTACGCTAGTGGCACCTCTAGCGACATCTGTAGAGCTTGTTGGATGCAAAAATGAGATAGCATCAACCTAAGTTAGCGGAAATGAAACATACTATCTTAATTAAACTACCATAATAGGAGATATGCAAAATGCATGGCGCCAACTATTAGGCATGAGAAGAACTGTATCCGCCATCTTAATTAGGTCGAGAAAAGCGGCCAGACGGTTTGGTGCGCGCTGGCATGTGCTCCACAATCTTCTTTTCCCACCAGCTGGATGCCATTAAATTGCTGTGTACTACCTGTCTGCAAGCAATGTGGTGTCACCGACAGCAATGGGAACAATTGTATGTGTCACAAAGGCGAACCTAATTTAAAAATACTATTCAAGTGATAAGGACAACGTTGAGTGGTCCTTGAACAGTTAGCACAAGGAAACCATTGCCGGTTTTTCCACTTTTACCTTGACACATGAAAGCCTATAGCTACAACTATGCATGTTTTGAGGACTCTTTGGAGAAAGCAAAATGGGTGGCAAAACATTACGTTTTTCGATTTGCTGTTCTTCGAAGATAACGCAAAAAAGTGTGGATGTCATGTTCGCACGAACAGTCCCGTGATCTGTACACTTAGCAGCGTGATCATAAGGATGCAATCTATCGCTAATGCAGTGTACTGCAGGAAAGAGCACAGCTGTTTTCAACAGCACAGGAGTTATGTACCTTGGGGACTGCAACCTTGCAGGATGTAATTCTAACGGCACCATCCTGATGACTTCTCTACCGTGATGCATTCGCAATAAGTCCCTTAAATTGCGGCAATGTTCTGATAGTGAAGCGCTCCATTGCTTGTAAGCTCCTTTGTTACCCTTCGGTGGCTGTGAGCGCTGGTAACCCACACCGCAAAGCTACTGCTCCTACAGCAAGCCTTACTCACAGCAAAGTGGGAGCCTGTTGGGAGCATGCATTTCCTACAAATGATTTTACCGTTTCGCGTCTCTGCAACTTGTCAATTCACTGAAATGCCACAATGACGTCCTAAATGCAAATAAACTTCAAAGCCGTCTTCAGTGCCGGCGCAGCTGCGAGCACAACGCTTTTGAAAGTGTGTGCGCGTGTTCTCATGCAAACAGCGAATTCTGCAGAGCCACGCCCTCAAACTCGTGCCTTCAGGTGCACTGAGCACAATTTGTGAGATGGGACATACAGTGCAAAAGTAGTGGTGTGCCTGCAAAGTAAATGTGGCGACTCAATCTGAAGTAGGGTGCTCCTGATTTCAAATGAGCACGCGTACAAGCGATCTGTTTCTAGATCATGACGTTGTTTCTAAAATAGCCTTTTTAGTAAATGCCACCTCTTGGTCCATGTTCATGTATGCAACAGTGTTTACGTATACCTTGAGTTGCAGACGTTCGTCGACACCGATGAAAGCAGCGTGTATGTTTCGACGGCGAGCATGTATGACTTGCTCTGCTGGCGAGACGACGTCTCTGTCGACGTGCACAAGTTTGCGAACGTATCATCAGAAAGGACAGGTAGATTAAAGCTTCTAGACTGTTTCCCCACATGCTATGGTCTGACGTCAAAAAATGCCATCCTTACGTCATTCCTCTGGCGGGTTGCACGGCTGATCAACACGCGGTGCTCCAGCTCTCCGAGTTCAATCTAAAAAAGATGGCCAACCGGATTTTTCGTGCTCGTGTTGCCAAAGTTCCGAGCAATTTCGCATATCTTCTATTACCCAACTCTAATGCACAAAATAATTTTAGAGCGCAGCTCTTAGGCGCCCGTTTCCAACTTGAGCGGTGTTGGCATCGCCGTCGGTGCCGTCGCGTAACTGTGCGGTGCATTATGGGAAGCGTCTCATAATGCACCACGGTGACGCGCGCGCTGCATTATGGGATGTTTCCCATAATGCACTGCACGGAAGGGAGGAGGAGGAGGAGGAAGGGGGGAAGGAGGAAGAGGGGAAGGAGGCGGGCGAGGAGCACGGGAGGAGTAGATAAGGAAAGAGGAGGAGAAGGTAGGGATGAGGAGGAGGGGTATACCCTTCCCCCCTCCTCCTCCTCAAGAGCTGCGCTCTAATTTGGCATTACAGGGAATTCATTTTTTTAGAAAAATTTACCTAGAAACGGCCTGCGCATTTGAATTAAATATAAATCCCAAAATAGGGGCATGCTATAATCATTATTCATGGGTATAAAAACTGGGCGTGCATTGAAATCAAGAGGCATAAACATGGTATACTGTAATCGCTGAATGCTATTTGAGCATTGAAATAAAACAGCTGCCTTTCCTCCCTCGACTGCAGCAAAGAGGCCCGCGCAGCGTATTTTCCGCCTCAACATGAACTTCCCGTCGTCGGTCGTCTGCTCCGACTCTGGCAAGAAGATCCTGCACTCCCGTATCCTCGACAGCCTTCTTCAGGTGAGCAAGGATCCTAGCACCAGAGCGAGTCCTCTCAGCATGAGAGCGACACTTAATGGTGGTGAATGTTTGCCAGTACAAACATTAAAAATGGTTGCACATGCCGCATGCAGGTGAACCGCAACTGGCGCATCTGCGTGGACCAGTCCCCTGGGTCGTGTAATGGCATCCAAGTCAAGGTGGGCTGCAACAAGCACCCACGCATTGTTCGACGCCAGCTGGATGACAACGACGTGTACAATGTGGAGGTCTCCTTCCCGGCCCACAAGTAAGTCTTTACCAGCATTGCTCGGTGTTCTTTGCTACTCAGAAATATGAATTGAAACCTCTTTGTTGAGCATTGGCAGAAACATTTCGAATTTTTTGTCTCAGCAACTTCTTGAGTTTCGACTCAGTTCAAGGAGATTAACCAATTAGACCAATATCCCAATATTTTCACACTTCATTTGAATAACCGTTTCTCTCTTGTCACTTGCAAATCCCATGTTTTAATTTGGCTGAGTCATTTTATCAAAAACTGCTCACAGAGATTGATTCTTTAGCTCTGCACAAATAACAAATATGTTTGGCTTTTCATTAGTATTTTTATTTTATCACTATCAAACCACCTAAATATCAAGGTCGTTGAATTGGGTGTCTAAAATACTGTATTGCTAAACACTTCATATTTTATTAAAAAAAGTATTAGGGTACAACAATCAAGCCTCATTTCGGGGGATCATATTTGTTGCTATGTTCTATTAATATTACAATATTAAAAATTAAGGTAAAATTGCAACTGATTGTAGGCAATCTTGAATAGGCACTTTAACCCCTTGCCTTCTAATAATGGGTGCCACACGTGCCGCCCCTTATAAAGCCTGACCACGAGTGTGACTCACGTTTTGGTTTCTGCACTTGTTTAGCGCGCTCTCTGGCAGATGACAAAACCATCCATGTTGTTCCATTTACCTTGGTCAATTTACTCATTTGTTTTGCTGTTTGACAGACAGAGAGAATGCTCCATTTAGCCGAGAAAAAAAAGCAGTCGCTTGTGAGCGTTTATGCTAAAACAATATGACTTTGGTGCAGAGGTCCACTTTAGCCGACAAAAAGATACAAAACTTTCTTTTTGAATGGGACGAGTGCTCAGGCGTATGTGACGACGAATCCTTCGGCCTTTCCGATTTTTAGGAATTGGACGATAGTTTGATGGGCAGTGACAGGAGAAATGAAAACGATGTGAATCCAAGCATTCTATCAACTTCGGCGCCTGCATGTCAGTGGGACTTGGACCAGAAGTCCTGATTTAGAGCAAGATATGAAACCTGGAAATCGAGAAAATATTTTTGTCTCATTTTAATGCAAAGTCCCCGTTCAAAACAAAATTTTGCTGTACGTCTCTTGAAAAAAAAAATTAGTAGGCAAGGGGTTAATGTTACTTGTGAACAGTCTTGGGTAGTAACGTGTTACTAGTAATGTGTTACTGTAATTTTGTTACTTTTTTGGTAACTTGTAACTGTAACGAGTTATTTTCTTAAAATGTAACTTGTAACTGTAGTTCTATTACTTTTTTCTGAGGTAACGATGAAAGTAATGACGTTACTTTTGTCGTTACTTTCCAGTGTTTTATGAATAATATATCACTGAACGAGTACAATTTAGATATTCCTTGCACTTTTCAAATCGTCTATTTATTCCGACATTTCGAGTGTCAAGTTGGCCTTGCACAAACTTCTGCATACGTTCTTTCTCTCGAGTCACGACCCGAATATAGCCACGTGTAGATTTCATGAAAAAAAATCTAGATATCTTTACTAATGCACTTGTACTTTGTGACTGAACACTTACATGTTAGTGTCTTGAAGCACTATCTATGTCGTGGTTTTTCTTTTTTTTGTGTGTGTGTGTGTGAAAACGCTTTTTAATAGGGTGAATCAACCATGAAACAATGATACACGCGGAGGGCACTGCGCATGTTTCGTATTTTGATTACCACCAGTACACCACACTGCGCATGTTTCGTATTTTGATGTAAAATTTCTGGCGTAAAAATTTTCAAACACTAATTTCGAAAAGCAACTTCTGCTAAGTTACAATATGAAGTAAAAAGCATACTTTTTTTAATTTTATGCAATAAAACTTGGTGAGGGGCGTTTTCTAGTTTTTCCTAATTTTTTTGTGTTATAGAAAAATAACTGAAAAGTAACGTCGTTACTTTTTAAAACTGTAACTGTAACGAGTTACTCTTTTGTTGCGGTAACTGTAACGGTAACTTCGCTACTTTTTTCTGAAAGTAACTCTAACTGTAACGAATTACTTTTTGAAAGTAACTTACCCAAGACTGCTTGTGAAGTATGCAAGGTGATTACTTTGACTCCAACTAAGTGTTTTCCAACGCTAAATGCTCTATGCCTAACTCAAAATACAGTAACATTGGAGTAATCTTTCAGTGATATGTCATGTCCATGCAATGGGCAAGAACATTGCATATATCCAGATTTTACTTTTTTCTTTTGCCAAAAGCTCTTCTCATCCGAATATCCTTGCTGGTACCATACCTTTCTTTTAGTTATTTAAAACACATATAAATAGCTTGAATGGCATTGATAAATATGGTACCCATCTCTTTCCTGTGCAATGCATAGTTTCCAAGAGAAAAGTTTAGCCTGCATTTCGCAAAACAGCCTGTATGATAGCGAGCTCTTGCATTCGACAATATCCGTCAGCACCTCCCTACAAAGAACCCATGTCCCCCATATGACCAACAGTGACCCAGTGGTGAATGTCAACACCCAAGAGAAGTCAACAGTCAAGAAGATAGTGGAGAATGCTGTCCTGCAGCAGAGTGCCTTTGATGTGCGGGACACCCTACCCAATGTCTCTCCGGACTTAACATCCCTCAACATGGTCACCGACTATGCATGCCCGGCGGGAGAAGTCGTTGTTGCACCATTCTGTGGTGAGTACTAGGATGAGTTCCTGATGGTGTAAAGAAAATAAACGAACAGACGATTTGTTGTATCATAAAAAAATTACATTTTATGGAATGCGGTTTATATAGAATGGCAAAATAGTGTTCCTGCTGGGCCAGACAGAAATGAGCAGGAAAATAGAAATAAAAGAGCAACTAATTGAATTGGCAGAAGTGTGACATTGATGAATTCTGCAACCAACCTCAGTTGCTTTTAAACATAATTGAGGATTCAACTGCGCTAACATGAGCAGCTGCACCTTGCCCAGCAAATAGAAATGAGAAATTGGTACCCAAGGTATGCCATCTGGAAGCCAGGAATTATTACAAAAATAAAAGCACCTACATCAATTCTTCTTTTAACTATGCTCTAAAAAGTTTTCAAGATTTTTTTTTTTTTTTTTATTCAGACATATTATGTTTGAGGGCAAAGTTCTGAGACAATGTAAGAAAACCCATGGGTGCCCATATCCTCAAGCAGGCTCAAAACCTGCCAAAGTCTTGTACTCACAACCTTCACTCCTGAACAGCAACACACTATACAATCAAGTGATAGGTTGTATATTTGGTCATGTCTCCGTCACTCAACCAAATTACAAAGTCCAACAAGTAGACAAAGCAAGATCGACGTTTAACTCCTGCTCCTTCACTCTGAATGGTCCAGTGAAATGCTCCCTGGGCACCTACTACAACAATGCCACCCAGACGTGCCGATCATGTCCAGTGGGATTCTATCAGAACGATGTAGGCCAGCCATCCTGCAAGCCTTGCCCCACCATCGCTGGCAAGCAGGGAGTTACGTCGGCCCCTGGAGCACGCTCCGCTGGCCAGTGCAAAGGTGAGCTTCTTTCCTCAAATGCCCTTTGGTCTTCTCTGCATATGTCAGATGCCTTATACTGAGTTACAGGGAAACTGAAGTGGTTCTGTATTTAAGAAAAAAACACTTAAATCGTCTTTATTTGGCCTCCAGGATTATGAATATCAAAACTGTATTTCAGATTGATGAGCCAAGTTGCCACAATAGCGCTTTAAAAGTCGCGCTGAAGCCCCTCCTTTTTGTCGCGTTCAATGCGAGAAGGGAATCATGACGTAACACACCGAAATCTCACCGTTTCTGCACTTTCTGCAAGCCTTACCCAAGCAGTCAAAATCGCTACTTTGCGGTCCCTCACAAGCAGCATGCATAAGGCAGCTGAAACCTCTGGGTATGACATCACACCCAGTGTTTGATTTTTCGGTTTTTCTAGTATCTATTGATATGTTCAACTCAAATGCTTGTGATATTTAAATTTATAAGACAAAATTATGCTACAATTTACCTCTAGGTCTTTTTTTTTCATGAACCTCTTCAGCTTCCCTTTAATCATGTGATATGCAGCCCAGAGAAGAGATGCAGATGTGTAAATAGCTCTCAACATATAATACAAACTAAGTATGAATGAACATAGTAAGAAACTAAAGACCACAGCAGGAGAGCAAACAGTGTAAAAATGACAGGGGTAAGATATCGCTTAAAAGGGATTCAATATGAATGTCGCTTCTTTTCTTTAACGCATTGGGTATTAGTACCTTTTATATGGTGTAGCCATCATGAGTTAATTTCAGGACTGCAAAGTCCCTTAGCTTTGTATACAGTGCAATCCACTTATAACGATAATGAGAAAACATACAAATTTAACATTATAACCAATTATCATTGCATCTGGACTAGAAACTAATCAGTTCTAGTCTAGAAACTCTAGAAATTGATTGTTATAAGCAGTACATCGTTATATGTGGTATCGACACAAGTGGATCGCACTGTAGTGTGCAAAAATAATCCAACATCATCCTGAAGATAATTTAGACTATCCCCTCAACCTCTCGTAATAATGCACAGAGATCTTTGGCTATGTCCTGCTTACATTGCTGTGATATGCCACGTGCAGAACGGTGCTCAGCTGGCAAATTCTTCGATGAACCTCTGGGACTGTGCCGTTCCTGTGGCTATGGGCTCTATCAACACCGTGAGGGCTCCTTCTCATGCCAGTCCTGTGGGCCAGGTCTCACCACAAGAACCAACGAGGCAGTTTCAGTTCAGGAGTGCAGAGGTAAGGACAACAAATCTTGGCTACATTTGTGCCATCACAGCAGACCTTTGACCTCTCAGGAACACGTATAACAGTAAGATATGAAGCTATGAATATCTGCTGTGGTATGCCATTCTTGCAATCACCTCACAAAGATTTCATTAACCCATCGCCACCTCAAGGTTTGCGCTGCTATATAAGTATTATATTTGGTTATGTGCGGGATTTGAAAAGCCAGAGATCTAGAACCTTTCTCGTCGCCATAAAGACAGATCCACCATTAGTAGCAAACCCAGATGAAACAATGAAACATAAAGAGAGACAAAACATGACAAGAGCCCACACCATGGAGCAATAACCCCGAATGAGACAGGCTTGTTTTTTGTCGTTTGTCCCTGCAGAGGAGTGTGCCGCGGGACTGCAGCTCTCCCTGACTGGCCAATGCGACCCCTGCCCCAGAGGATCCTACAGAACCAGAGGCATGGCATCCTGCCACCAGTGCCCGCCGGGCAGGACAACTCCAAACTTTGGATCGATCAGCATCGACCAGTGCTCCCTCGGTAAGCACCCAGTCCTCACAATAGAATGCTCGTTCGTCTCAAATTCTAGGGTGGATGGAAGCACCCTAACTGGCCGAGAATAAACAGAAAGAAGACAAACGAAGATCCCAGACTAACTGTGTGGTGCCATATAGGACCAAAATTGGCTGATTTCTCACAAAAGAACGAGTAGACGCCAACATGAAAAAATATTTAGCAAAGGCAAACACCTCAGCGACCTAAAACCTAGACTCGGCAGTATGGCATATTGTCTGTAGGACAGGGTCGGGTCTGCAGTAGGGCTCGGCAATTTAGTGATTAACCTTCTAATTATTCGATTAATGCTTTAATTGCAATACTTTTTTTTTTAACCAGCTAAACAATTGGTTTCGCAGTTGGACAAATATGTGAAAAAATAAAAATGCCCTTTCCTTTTAGGGGCAGCACTGTTGTCTTTCACTTTCATGGTAAAGAACTTTAGCATTCCATATAACTGTCATCCAGGGCAATTATAGTTAAGCTTATAATAATAGTGTAAAATATTTAATATTTAAAATTGTTTGCCTGGTTTAATGGTGGGCATCACACCGTCCAGTTTCAAATGAGGCTGTACATTCCGCCACGATTACATAGTAAAAATGTCAAATTCTATACATATTTTTCTTCAAATACTATGGCTGGCGGTTGACACAACCAGCTATAGCCGATTCAATAAGTGATTAAAGGGTAGCAATTAATCGGGTTAAAAATTTTAACCAATGCCCAGCTCTAGTATCGGGGTTGTTCGCATTGTGCTCCCGTGCGCTCGGTCACCGCCTGTTTACCGTCTGCTTGCAGAGGTGTGTCGCGTGGGCCACTACCTCAACGGCACGAACGAGCAGTGCATGCCATGCCCAAAGGGCAGCTACCAGGACGAGGAGCAGCGGGACCTGGAGTGCAAGGCATGCCCCACAGACACCACCACGGACGGCGTGGGCTCCACAAGCCGCAGCCAATGCTCCGACCCCTGCCTGGTCAACGGGGAGCTCAGGGACTGCGAGGAGCACGCCTTTTGCGTCTTCGTCGAGGAGAAGCAGGACCACGAATGCCGCTGCATGCCTCGCTTCAGGCCCAACAACGACTCGGGAGAGTGTGTCGGTATGTGTTTGTGGGCGGGCTGCACGGCTAAAAGCTGCTTCGCGCGTTTGCTTTTGAGTGTGTTGTGCTCGTTTGTAACCATTAATGACGAGAGTGCATGCTGGTGCCACCTATCAGGCAAACCTCAACCCTTAGAACCATGGAGGTAGGAAGCTTCTGGAGGTAACATGAGGCCACCAGAGGTGAAGCTAGAAGTGTGGAGGGAGGGACACACCCCCAACGATGACCAAAACCAAGAGACGCTATTGGACGAAAAAGAGAGCTGACTCGGCATCAACAGCTGTTTCGGTTAAACTCAGGCACACACCCCCAGGGGGGGTGCAGAGTGCGTGCATAACTTGGCATATTTCTCATGAAACAAAACCTACCAACAACGTGGATTCCGATTATTTTTCTCGTCCAGAATTAATAGAGTCCCTGAGACATCCGCCATTCTGTTCCACACGAAGTCGACATAGCTACTCACAACATAGTTGTTCTCTCTCTGGAGATGGCTACTCAACAAAACGAAGAAAGGAAATCCTAACATTTCTGATTACAAGATGGACCACTTATGATTGTATTTTTACCAATGCTAGAGCTATCCAAACTCCCCTCCCAAGACCCCCCCCCCCCCCTGACTTCAAAGGAACACGACACCCCAAAGGTCGTATTTTTTTTTTATTGTCTAAAACGATGCAAGTTGTAGTCATAGCCACACAAAAAAAAAAAAAAAAATGCATCGCAAAAAAGAAAATTTTTTACGCGCGCGCGCGCCTTTTTATTTTTACCGTTTTCCTCTGTCACTCCTCACCTCCTCGCTTCTTTTGATTTGTGATGTCAAAAATCCTGAAATTTAGAAGCTTTGTAGGCGACATTTCTATAACATTTAATAACGGCAATCGCAAAACATGCTTTTTAACGCAATTGCGAATGCACTACGGTTCTCCTTTTTGAAATACCGAAAATCGAAGTCCGGTGTGATGTCATCTTTTAGATTGGTATCCTCCCTTGGAAAACATGCTGCCTGGGCAGGCAACAGCACTCAAAACCGTTTTTTTTTTTTGTTTTTTGTTTTTTTCGGTCTGCCGGCCTTCTTATTTGCCGCCCCTTTCCTTCTTGCTTTGGGTCGCGATGGCAACAGCACGGAGTCGTGAAAGAAAGTGGACTCTCAGGACTCCGTAACATTTGCCGTCGTCGCACCGGTGCGAATCGCGCGGGAACTTCGAATTCCATATTTGAAAATGGCTTTTTTACTTCACAAATACTGAATTCCCAAGTTTTGAACTTTGAGGGTAATGTCTCGGCATCGCTTTCGATCGTTTCGGAGAATAAAAAAAAAAATTATTTTGATGTGTCAGTGCCCCTTTAAGCACTTGGGAAGAGAGACAGAAAAAAAAATATTTCTGCTCAGCTTGACTTGTTGAGTGAGCACTTTGTAAGAACTAAAAATGTCTTTACTGACCTTAGAATCGCTGGTCTAAAGAAACAGCTAAAGCAAATAAACATTGGTATTTTGCAGTTCAGAGGGTTTGGGCTGGTTGTTTTGGCTGCAACATTTTTTTATATTCTCAGGGAGCTTTGAAACTGATACCAGATTCTGCGACTACACCATGTTCCAGGTGTTTGCGAGGACTACTGCGAAAACGGAGGCCGTTGCGAAATCAGCCAGGACACCAGCGAGCCACGATGCGCGTGCCAGGGCAACTTCTATGGCGACCGGTGTGAAAAGAAATCGGAGTTTGTCTACATTGTGGGAGGCATTGCCGGAGCAGTCATCTTTGTTATCCTCATCGTCCTCCTTATCTGGATGATCTGCGTCAGGTGCGTGTCTTTCGGCCTTCTTGTAGCAGTAGAAAATCGAGCTGACTGAAGATGTGCTGAGACTAAAGATGTGCCACTCAGAAGTGCAGCAGCTTACAGAACACACCTTCATGAACATCAAACCACTGGTGTTCCAGACAAAAACTGCTCAGAATTTTTATCTTGCTGCCCGCTCTCGAAAACTATCTGAAGCATTGCTTGCATTTAGATGTGCCCCAAGTTACTACAAATGATAATCAATCAAGCAAAGTATATAAGCAACTATACAAAGAAAACAAAGCATGATCTGAGGATTGACACTGATATATGGAGAGAAAACCTGCAATCCACTAGAGTTCCTGCAGTTTTCATGTGCCAATTCTGCATTGTCTTCAACTGCAAAGCAATTCAATCCTAGAATAAAATTAAGTGCAAGTGTTAAACTATGCAAATGGTCACAATATAGGCTGTTGTTTTCAGTTTGAAGGGCAACTGTTGTGTTTTTATTCATTTATTTAAATGATGCAGTGGCTCATATATCTAAGCCATAGCCCCCCAGGTATGGTTACATATAAACATGATTTTTAGCAAATATTGCATTCAGGAGCAGCTGCCAGCAGAATGGATTGTATGAACAAGCTGTGTGGTAGCCGAGCCCAGGTGGGATGGTTCAATTTGAGCAGAATTTTCAGCAGAGTTACTCTTCTAAGCTTTAAGATTTTTACTGTACTAACGAATAGCCTCCCTTTATAATAGTTTATAAGAAACTGCAGCATTATTTCAGGTATCAAAGGGTGGCCTCCCCAAAAAGTCACTTAAAACCATCTAAGCAAATTATAAATGCATTTTGTAGGAGTGTATCTCACAGTAGAAGTTCATCAACTTTCATGCACCTCAATTGTGGCAATCTGGTGCTCCCCTTCTGTACAGAACGTCATGGAAGAATAAGCCCAAGAAGTTGCCCCAGCCCCCTCCCATGGACATCAGCGGATCCCAGTCCAACTTCTACTATGGAGCACCCGCACCGTATGCCGAAAGTATAGCGCCTTCTCACCACAGCACTTACGCCCATTATTACGACGATGACGACGACGGATGGGAAATGCCAAACTTCTACAACGAAACCTACATGAAAGGTTTGTGTAAGCCTGTCTAACGAAATTCCCCAATCCTACCTCCCATATTCAGAAAACATCTAACAGACTTGCAATGTGTGTACTTATCTCTTTGTCCCATGTAGTTTACACTTTCATCCTCCGAACTGTTTGCAAACATGCTAGTTTAAATTTTCATACTTCTGGGGAGTATATGTTATATGGCCAACTTGCATACCAGCATTGTAAAATGAGCATAATGAGCATTGCTCATAAGTCTTGCTCCATCTACATAAGTACTGTGCATAAGCCCTTACTACTTCTATGTCAAAGATGACTGCTGTTGCATGGGAAGACTGACACTTAGTGACAAGCCTGACGTTTGAGTGCAGGTTTCAGTTAGTTACATTACGAGATAACATAATGGAAATTTATCATCAGATTTAGCTTCCTGAAAAAGTGTTCCCAAAATAAAACAACATTTTTTTGTCCCTAGACGGACTACACAACGGCAAGAGCGGGACCTTGGGCCGCAGCAATGCGAGCATCTATGGCACCAAAGAAGACCTGTATGACAGGTTGCGCCGGCATCAGTACCAGGGCAGCAAAAAAGGTGAGCCCTTGCTCTGTGCTGTCTCGCACATTATCTGGAGCTTCCAGGCCAGAGCTAAACCCATTGTAAAAATAAAAACAAAAAAAACAAGCTGAGTCATTTCAGTTCATAAAGGTCAGAGGTCCCACAAGATGCAACAGCTGCTGTGAAGGTTTTGAGGGTTATAAAAGCTTCTTTTTGCGTAGTTTCGCAGTGTTACGAGTGCAACAGGATGTAAAACATAAATGATCCTACACATACATAGTTAAAGCTGATTTCTCCTGCATACTTCCTTCCCACATCTCTCTCTCTCCGCATCCTTAACTCTGCTTTCTACTGACTTTGTTTCACTGCCCGCCTGCAAAAATTAGTTTCCGATCTTTCAAGTCCATTTTGTCCAATTTGTGATCAAGCTTTTCACGTATGTGACCAACTCGAGCAGCGATGCCTGGTCGCCAGATGAAAATGACAAGCATTCGTAAATTGATTGTTGCAATTACTAGAGCTCCAAAAATAGTGAAACTTGATGTATATACTAAGCAGCCCATGAGCATTACATTTCAAGAATAATCTATCCGTTTAAGTTTCGCTTTTTACCCCTTTAAAGCTTTGACATTTCTTGCAGGAATGATCTCATAGCTTAAGGAAATGCAGTACTTAACCTAAGACTAAATCCTGATTCTTTGTCAGCAAGTCAAAGTGTTGTGAAAGTCACCAGCAAAAGTTTCAGAAGTTCTAACAAATCAAATTTCCAAACATACAAGTGCAGCTTCCTAATCTGATGTTTTCTTTTCAGACACAAGTGACAGTGAAGACCAAGGACAATAGAGTTATCCATCCTCATGAAAAAAGATCACCATCCAGCATCCTGGAACACACTTCTCATTTACGTCTCCTTGATATGCTCCTATTTTATTTGAAGAAGCAGCTTTCTCATCGAACCCTATAGGCCGTCCAAGCCACCAACCGCATGACCGTGCCAGAACCACTACCAGTGCTTCCACATTCTACAACCAAATCCATTTCAATGTGTGCAGAATACGACACAGTCAGCACAAACACGATCACCATGTTTTTCTATTTTTCTGTCACTGCCGAACGACTGCCATCAGATATACTGGCATAGTGGAATCTGTTCATCCTGGACCCTAACTGGCAGCAAATTTTTTTTTCGTTCGACATTAAGCTGTATGAATAAAGAGTGAAAAGCATGAATGTCGTGTTTGCGCCAACAGTGTCATGCCTTGCACCTCTGTGGCAACCTAGTGCTTCGGCATTTATGAAACTATCAGTGCTGCTGTTTTTACATTGTTTTTTTCTTTTACACATCAAGCTACTGACTCTGAAAGAAGGTAGCAGAATGTTGCGTTCTCCTTTTCCAACTGTTTTGTTACGCTTAGTTTATTTAATTGAACTTATAAAAGAGAGCTTTTTCTCCCTCGATGGCGTGGCAAACAGTGATGTCTATGCTCAACCCGTTTGTTATTCCCAGGGAACACGCCGTCCTATGGACTATGCCAACTGATCAAAGTTGAGACTAAAACCCACGTTGTGGGATAGTGTTTGATGCGAGATGCCCCAATAATTTCGGTCACAAGAAGGAGAGGTGTATATAATAGCCTATTTTATTGCCAACAGGGGGTCTACTACAACTTCTGTGTAGATAGGTTTCTCAAAACTCTTGATTGTGCCACTTCAGCTAATTCCAGTCTTTACAAGATGTGTTTCTGTTTCTGTAAATATTGTGGTAAAAAAAAAGGTGTGCCCATTTTCCTTTTGTACTGAGCTTGCAGTCCCTGCTGTGAGCAGTCAATGACACTGTTGATGGGTGACTATTGAGTATTTGATGGGGTTGACGAACTAAAAAAATAGTAGTGGGGGCTGTTTCTTAAGGTGGTAAGCGTCAAATATGTGTTGCCTGGAGTAACAGTTAATGTAATGATGTACTCCAGTTTGTGATGCAACTTCTTTACGAGCAGATTTAACACTCTGACGCACATGCTAGGTGTAAGACTGTTTTCTGTGCACGTTTTTGTGCACTGTAGCTAAACACAGTTTTGAGTCCCCCTTTTATTTTTTTCATCGTCTTGGTTGAGAATGATTGGTCCACTAAACTATCGCCATGTTACTATGCCGTGTGCGTGCGTATGTATGTATGTTGTACAGCAAATCTTGTTTGATTTTTTTTTTCTTGATGAGTTGTATCACCCCAAAGTATGGGTATGGAGTGAGACAATAAAATATTTTTTTTTAGAAGTAACCACATCTTGATGCGTTACGAATGCCACTTCAAACAACGTGATCGAGCTTGAGGTGACAAATCCAACAGAGCTATTGCAAACCACTTTAGAAGAGATTTTTGCAGTCAAAAACCGCAATCACATAGTGCCAATGTAATAAAATTGGTTTACTCACGTTAAAGGTGCACTCGACGTAAAATGCGTAGCGAAACACGCCGACACAGGCACCTGCCAAGCCGCTTCAAAGACGCCGCGCCGACCGCCTCACCAAACTGGAACAATACGGACTATTTTCATAATAGCTCGAAAGAAAATAGGTCTTCTATTAAAAGTACTTAAAAATACACTATCCTTAAAACATTTATAAAAATTATTGATAATAAACTATAAATACTTTATTAGTTAACTTCACTGTATTTTTTTTAGAAAATATGCTATATAAAAATGGCAGTCTCAACGGCGGATGAATACACTGAACGCCCATGCAAAACGAGATGCTGGTATAAAACAGTGAGGCGCAGAATTCTTTGAGCAAAGTTTACAGGGGCGCGAGGGGATGCAAATAAGACATGGAGGCATTAGAAATAACTTCGACACACTCTTCCGAATTTGACGGCTCCAGCATCGTTGAGGATGACAGCGATTCAACGAACGCATTTGTGGAACGAGTTCGCGTTGACCGACGCAAACTTGAAGAGATGCTCCAAGGTAAGCGCGGCTTCCCAAGAACTTTTTGAAACTCCGCTGTCACCGTCAAACTTTTTTTTCTGATGAAACATCGTAGCATACCGCTTTCAGCATTGTTAGGGTTAGCAACAGGTGTATCATGTGACAGCAGCGTTACATACCCTGCGAACAGAGCCTTGCTCGCTGTGGGTTGTCGGATTATTATTACCTGTTGCGGCTGACAGAGCATCGACTTCACTACAGAAATGGCGCGAAATCCAAATATCCACTTTTTCATGGGAGTTTGCGCTTTTCTTGAAGGGGTGTAACACGAATCGTATTGGCAAGCACTACTCGGTCCTGATGTGAAATTCCTTTGCGAGTTTTGAAAACAAGGTGAACAGTGGTTCGCAACCCGCAACAGATTTTAACGAGATTGGCTCTGCAGCTAGCACGTGAGAGCCTTCAATGTGTCAGCGTCGTTCGCAAACTGAATCCCAGACAAAAAAACGTGGGTGTAAGCGTCGTAAAGACAAAAACGTCGTTCGCTTGTGGCTTGCCCTCCCGACCCATCGCATTCCAGTAAGTCACCGGCAGAGCGAGTTCAAGCCGTAATTGGGCCCTACGTACGAATGGTGGTGGTGAAACTATGTTTTTTTAGCTACGAATGAGATTGAGTTGTTTTACGACGACACTAACGACTTGACCGATGGTTTCTGGTGCTGAAATCCAAAGCGACCCACTCAATCATTGGGTTGCTCGACTGAACCTGAGTGTAGACAGGCTCTTCTAGAAGCTGTAGTATTTTTTTCTTATCACCATACGTGATCTAACTGCGCGTGTGAATCAAGTTCTCACCGTGGCGGAGCATCTGGTTTACATTAACTTGGAAGTCTTGAAACTTTTCCGAGCAGAATTGTCTAAATCCCTGCTTTCTCAGCGCCAGTCTGGCAGGTCTCCACCCCCTTATTTTTTTTTTTGTGGCAGGCACATTGTGTCTCGACCACGAAGTTTACGAGCCTTCGAGAATCATGTGCTGTTGACCCCCGTGGTGACGGGTGCTCATCGGCATGCTCTTCTTGCTTGCGGCGGCTTCGTTCAGCTGTGCTGCTTGCTTGCCGCGTCCCTTCGTCGTCGTCGCTACGAGTCCGTTTGTACCGTTCACTACTTTGTAGAGGCCTTCACACCACTTCCTCTCGACCGAGGACCCGCTCGCCAAAGTAAATAAACAGTGCGCTCCTCGTTCTCTCTCTCTCTGGCTGAAAGTTCGCAGATGCGTTTTCCAGACTTTCTTGTTTCCCTCCATTAGTCGGCCCCGCGGCTAGGTTTTGTGCCCGGCTTTTTTTCTTGGTCGGAATTGGTTAATTTTGTGTACGAAACTTCTATTTAAAAAAAAAAAAAAAAAAAAGACGTCGAAGTTTTTGCGTGTTGTGCGTGCCGTGCACCGGGTAATCTCGGTGAAAAGAGTTTTGATCTTCAACGCAAGCAGGCAATTAATCGTTTAGGGAATGTTGGTGCAAGTCCCCGGGCGAATTAAAAATGATGTTAGGTTATCTGCGAATGTTGTAACAGTTTCCTGTGAACACCCGTCCGGTATAGCGCTTGCTTAACTTCAGAGGGCTACATGACGCCCACTTCAAAATTGGCTACGCCATTATAATCGCGACACCTAATCTAGTTTCGGGATGCCTGCTTTCGCTCTCGGTATCAAAGGCATTTCGTTTCCGTCTTGTTGCTTCTGTGCATGCAAGGCTCTTGGTTTGGTTTCTATATATGCCATCTGGTTCCCGCACAGAGGTATCCACTTGTACGGGCCGAAGTAAACCACTCACGTTTTACTGCAGCTCGCATTTGGATTTTCAGATAGTAGCAGCAGTTCATAAGGTGCTTTTATGATATTTAATTCGAGCACGCACGATCAAAGCTCGCGCTTTTAACGTTATCGTGGTGCACGCCTATGCAGTGACTTTGTGTCATTTTGCAAACAAGAGCATCGAAAAATGACACGATGATTGTAAGCAGCTCGCACGTTCCCTTATCTCTTGAACGCTCGCTCTGATGGAATGAGGGGAAGGGCGCTTTAACAACACACATAACCGAAAAAAAAAAGTCTCTTGTCCTTTTTGTGACCCGCCCCCTCGGATGCGTTGGGTGGGTGAGGGCACCCCAGCGTCTGACGAAGTCCATGTGCCCGCCGCCGAACCAGCCGAACGACCCGCGCGGTTTCCAAAGTATCGTGTGACGTTCCGAGTAAGTTGCCCCGCTAAGTTCGACTGTTTCGTCCGCTTTGTTAGTCTCCCCCTTTTATTTTTCTTCATACTTTGTAGCTTTATTTGGAGAGTTGGTGATTTGTGTTGGACGCAGACCTCGTGCTGTGTGTGGGCTTTGTTTTCTCCGAAGTTTTTCTGTTTTAGTGTGTGGTGGTGTTTTTGTGCGGTGGTGGGTAGCGTGCCAGTGCGGACCGATGGCTCCTGTCTGGTGGTGGTCTGTCTCGCACGCCTGTGGTGTTACTGACCGACTGCTCTTCTGAGTTGCGATTCTGCTGTTTGTGTCGTTTTAGAGACCGACTCTGGAGAGCCGACGATGGCCGATGGATTTTTTAGGCGGGTGGGTGGTCTCCTTTTTTAGAAACTAGAGCATTTCGCGACTCGGTGACTGTGCGCGGCTTGGCTAACCGACTGCGGTGGTTGTAGATTATGGAAACGACGGGTACTCTCATCTCCTGGCCGACCAAGCTGAAAATCGGAGCAAAGTCCAAAAAGGGTGAGTAGGTGAATCGCTTTTCATTCTTAATTTCGACAGTTTCTCCTCTCTAGAATTTGGAGATTACTTAAAAAGGATATTCTTATTTATATATGCCTTCTTCAGCCAGGAGACCGTGTTACAGATCAGAAGTCTCGGGTGCAAAATGCAGGCGCACCAATTAACCTGTGAATGTGTTTCGGTCACGCTAATGGCCGTGAATATAAATACGCTAGATCCCACAAAGGAGGCGCCACCAGAGGCGCAGCTTTGAGCGCGAGCTTTGCAGTACGTTTGTGCGCGAGCACTCGCGCAGGGGAAGTACCGAAACACTGCCGTGTCTACTACAATACTACGGGTAAGGTTTCCGAGATATCCAGTTTTGCACATGTTAGTAACATAGGGTGGATTGTACGTAGTATCGAAAGTGAATCGGATTTACTGAATTGCTGAGCTTTCGAACACACGCGCAATTTTGATGTGTGCTGATTAGAACCCCTAAAGCCGGTGTGGGGTCACACTGCTCGTGCATCACAAGAAAGGCAGTCTGCGAACACCGCAGTATCCCTGGTTCGAATGCCGCGTGCCCAAGTTTCTCCTTGAATTCACTGCCACGCGTCATTCGAAGTACGGATTTCACGGTGACTCGCGTTCGAATCTGTTTACAGATTGTCTTTTGTACGATGGTATAAACAATGTAATCCCGGCTTTCTTTTTTTTTTTTTTCACGCTGACGACATTTGCTAAATTAAAAATTTATTTTCTTTGCGCGGAACGGTTTTTTTTTTTCCAAAATTTTTTTTAATAACGTTCCTGTAGGAGTGTTTCCTTTGCGGGAGCACAAGTATATCAGGAAAGCATGTAGGATCACTGACATGAGCATACCAACCGGGGGGGGAAGGGGGGGGGGGGCGGCGGCAAGGGGGCACTTGCCTCCCCCCCCCCCCCAGCTCTCAGACTGGGGGGAAGGGGCAAGGTATGGTGTTTTGACCCCCCCCCCCCCCCCCCCCTTTCCTGAAACAGCCGCCACTGGGCAGGGCAAACACTGACCGGCGGCGCCCGAGGGCACCGCCCCCCGGCCCCGGAGGGGGGGGGGGGGGGGGGAGGAGGGGGTTGGTTGGTTTGTCCCCCCACTCAAGAACAAGTTGATACGCCGCTGATCACTGACTTTGGCATAATTCAAGATCTTCAGGGGTTTTCTTTTAGATGTTTTCGACACGTAATACGTGTTGATGTGTGATTAGGTGGGCGAGCCTATTTTAAAGTTGTTCTTCGTACCTTGTCCGTAAATGCTGGAAGTGAAATGCGCGGCGTGAAATATTTCTGCATGAACAAATGACCAATCGAGTTCAGAGTGCAGTTTCCGACTTGTCTTCGGTCAGATTAAGGTTGAGGCTTATCCTCTCGAAAGTTGTCGTAGGTGAAATGTTTGAATAAGGTCTCTGTGTCATCTGTGCTGTGTCATCTATGTCGCTAAATGAATTTCTGGAGCGTATCACTGATATTGTTGTATGTGCTACAAATTAAAACCCCTATAGCGTGTGTAAAGAAATGTTTCAAAACTACGAAGTGATCAGTTTCGTAAACTGCCGAAATTACGAAGCATCTCAACATACTTGCAACCTTTGTGTATGATTGCATCTAAGCGTACACCCGTGAGCGATATGAAGGTGATCAGCCCTCCTCTTGCTTTTGACGCTCCTGCAAGTTTTGGAACAAGACCCATTTGAGATGTTGAGTTAGGGAGCCGTAAAACAGGCAAGAAACCAGGTAAGGTGTTCACCTTGACATTGCCGGCGGGTGTACATGTTTGTTGTTCTTTTTTTTTTTCACCCCTGTAATAGCTTTGTGCAAGGGCTGACAGTATCAATAAATGTAATGAATGTAAGCTAGCGTTCGGTTAGGGTCTTATCGCGATTCAGAATAGCACAATTTGTTAGGCTAGGTCAATCGAGCACACAAGCCAAACTTGGGTCGGCTCGCGCTGAAGGTGGGGGCGGGGATGCAACAAGGCGAGCTTGTTCGTACGTCCGGGATATGATGGCGCCTATCTCGCCGAATTCTCGTGGCGCCTTCCACAATAAAAACGCAGCTGAGCCTGAGGGGCAGCGCAGCGTCTTGGAACAAGGCAGCCGTTGGCGGATGACTTCCCCCGCGAATAATGTCGGCCGCTTGTTCTGGCTGTTCTAGCCCGAGCCGCGTAGTGGAGTGCATCGCGCGGCAGACGTCGCTTGGCCTCCTCCTCTCCCGCTTGTTCCTTGCTTGTTTTTGGGGGGTCTGCTCTGTTCGTGGAGCCGCGTTGTTCGTCGTGCCGCCGGCGACTTCTTCCGTTCGACAATTACTGCGGGGAATGAAAAGCTAGAGAAAACTTTGCCTTTCGTCTTCCCCTTCCCTCTCCGTTTCGTCCCCCTGGCTCGCGATCTCCCGACACATTGCTGCTCCGACAAGAGGTTCCCTCTCTGTCAGTTCGTTCATCTTTCGCGCGTCGTCGAAGTGGTTTCGTCTTATTCTCTACTGCCAGTTTTGAAAGGTTAGCCTCGAGCTGCGTTAGTTCCTACACTGTCGGTCTTCAAAGGAGTAATCTGCAGCTGAAATGATCCGTCGGTCCATTAGCTGCAGAGCCTGCATCGATATACTCGAAACACGATCCGTTCAGCAAAAATTACAGGTGCTGTTCTACAAAGCTCTATAAACATCTCGACATGCGGAAATGATATCGCGTAATATCGTTAGATTCGCTACGCTGTGGGAGACGCCGTAGACCCCAGATTAGCAGTTGTACCGTTACACCAGACGCCACGGGGAGGCGGGTTGCGACAACTTCCCATTGGCTTAAAGGGATACTGAACCGAAGTTTGGATTTCGCTAAGTAAGGCTGCAGAAGTGTTGAATGGGACACTACGAACTCCAAAACATCACTCGTACATCGATATCTCAAACGGAAGGCCGTACTTTTGGAAAAGAAGGGCGCGATCAAGCGAGGTCTTTGACGTAACTGTCCTCCTGGAGAATTTGAGAATGAGGAGAAGTGGCCTCGCTTCTCTCCTCCTCGCTTCGGTTCACCAGCTTGACGGGACGTAGCGAGGAGGAGAGAGAATGGGAATCGTGACGTGCCTTGTCTCGTCGGCCGGGTTCAATCCCACACTTCTTTTCCAAAAAATTACGGCGATCCGTGTGAGTGATATTTTTGGTTTTGCAGCTTCCCGCCGATCCGCACGGCCTTGTTTAGTGAGCTCGAAATTTCGGTTCAGTATCCCTTTAAACTTTCGCGCAAGTTTAACTTCGGGATCATCGATCGTGTCAGTTGCGAGCTTTTCTGCGGTCCTTTTCTCCCTCTGTGCGAGGAAGGGGGTTTGTGCGTCGTTATCGCGCGCCGCACGTGCAGCATCCGTGGAGAGGAGGTTGAGGAATGAGGTGCGCCAAAGGGACCGCCGGTCTGCCGTGCCTGTCGTCGCTCGCTCGTCATTCATTCGAGGAAAAAAGGACCTACAGAGGGGAGCAGGCATTCGGTTACCGGAAATGAGAAATACAGAGCTCCCCCTTCCCCGTCTTTCTCTCCTCTCTGTTATTCTAAGGCACGCTGCGTGTTTCCTTGTTTCGGTTCCAAAGTTTCGCTTTTTCTTTTTCGAAGCTCGAATGTAAAGTCGCCTCATTTAGCAATTCTTTTGACGTTATCGTAAGATTCGTCACCGGACTGCACCAGTATCGTATAGTGCTAGATTTTCTGAAGTCCAGCACTGAGGCTTTGTGGCGCCACGTGGAGCGGATTGTCTGGCTCTCGTGCAGACAACTCTCGATCCTAGCTCTTCGAACCTCCTTTCTTTTTTTCAAAACAAAAGGCGCGCTAACAGAATCGAACGGTTAGTAGACTGAGGTTCCTGTCATCCTGCAAACGCAGATGCAGCGTTTTGAACGTATTGCTCTTGCGGTCGTCGGGGCCTAAGAGTCTGTTCGGTTTTTTTTTTTTTTTTTTTTTTTTTTTTTTCCCATTTGTTTATTTTGGAGCTGGATTCTGTTAGCTCTACCTCCCAGGACGAGTGAAAGATTACGGCGTTGTTAAGAAACACGTTTGTCGTGTAGCTTCACGGTAAAACATTTTCTTTACCCAGATATAAAGGTGTTTAATATGGTCGCGACCCTACGAACTTTTTTTTTTTATATAGAAACACGAGCATGGTGAGGTCGGACGCAGTTCGTTTTCGGCGGCTTTTGAGGACGTTCACTACCACGCTGATTTTGGGACAACGACTTGTACTCGCGAAGGTGCTGCGCTGCGTACTTCGAAGGTTCTAACCTATAAAATCGGCCACGTAAGACCTCTAGGACCATAAACAAAACCTGGCGTTTCACATTCCAGCAAAATGCGAGTTGTGGGAAAAAGAAAAGTTCGTTTCTTTCTAAATCGTTAATTCCGGTAACGACGATGCATGCTCAAAGGCGTCGTCTGCGTATCGGATACCGTTGTCGGAACGGTCTACTAGAAATCCTTATTAGGGAGTTTTAGGGGACAGTTTTTGCACGTCCGATACGATATACAATGGACCCTCTGGTACGAACTGCGCATATGAGTCTTCTGTGGTAGCGCGTGCGCAGTGCGTACCGGAGGGCCCGGACGTGCAAAAACTGTTCCCTAAAACTCTCTTAGCTCGGGTCCCTCTACTGTCGGGCCTTTACGGTAAGCTGGTGCAGATTTTCGCAACCTTTTACCGATTAGGTATAACGACGACCTGTGTTCGTAGGCTCAATCCGTTGAGTGCGCTTCTCCCCGAGCACTGGTGCATTGCGGAGAGGCGACAACCACGAAGTGGACACCGCGATTTTCCGTATCTCGCTCAGCCGTGGCGCAGCTGCGTGCTTACGGGAAAAACTTGCTTTCAGAGCGGGATGGTACGCGCATCGGACGTTTGAATAAAATTAACTTCGTGCATGTTGATGTTGCAACTGCTTCCTTGCAGTAAAGTTTAGAAGAGAACTACGGCTTATTAGTGTTCTGCGAATGTTCGAATTTACGAATAGTAGTTTCCGATACGTTGTTCGACATTAGCTTCGAGATGAACTGTGATATCCGTTCTTTTCGAGGTGTTGATCGCGGCGAGTTAGCTCCGTTGAGTGCGCTTCATACCGAGCATCTGTGCACTGCGGGGAAGCAATACCCGCGGAGCTCGCCGGCTCCGCGGGTATTGCTTCCTCGCAGTGCACAGCTGCTCGGTGAGAAGCGCACTCAACGGGGCTGTCCCGCCGCGATTATGCTCGAGTATTATGCAGCGATGTCTTGACAACCCATGGTCATCATTCGTGCTTGTTTTGTTAAAATATTTGCATATAGCGAGCGGGTTTACAAACCTCCTCGATTAGATTAGCTGCAACAATTTTGTTAACGTGGCAAAGTTCATAAAGATAGCTATACTGACGTTAACGGAGCTTCGAAGTGGACAAGTGGAAGGTTGGGAACAACCTTCACGAGTTCAGCTGAATTTTCGTTTAGGCATGGTGCACGGTAGTGAAAGGCTTGGAGAAACTATTCAATTAGAAAATGTTTGGCCAAAACCACTATTCGCTGTGAAGTCAAAATGCACCATTCGCAAATGACTAAAAATAAATGTTAGGCTGCAATGCCCAACATGATTTTTTTTTGCTTGTCATGTTGAATAGGTTTTTGACTATTCAAGGACACATTCAGTAAACAGATTAATTCTTTTATTTATTCCTTATTCCTGGTGGTCCTGCAGTGCCATTGGGCATTATCGCAGGGGGCAAATAAACATGAGAAAAAAACATTTCACCATTTGTGACACCAACAATTTTACAAGACGAGGTGTTCCAGTCCTTAAAGGGATACTTCAACGAAATTTGAAATATTCCCGTCGTGTTCAAAACTAGGTTGAATATGATCCACAATATCCGTAAATGACAATCGCACGTTTGTATTTTGAGCCTGGTGGCTGTATTTTTCGTTATAAACGGCCCACTCTGGCAAGCGCTCGAAGAAGGCCCAGCGGAGACCACGTGACATCCAACGCAATCGTGACGTAGGTCGTCTCAGGACGAGCAAAGCTACGGCGAGGCTGACGTCGAGAGGATGGCCTAGTCGTTCCAGCCACCGAAGCGGCTGCTTTTGTACAAATTTTGAGTGACGGGTTAATCTTCTATAATCTTGTAGGGGGACAATAGCGATTTCTGTGACACACAAAAGGCATTCTCGGGAAGAGGGGAGTTCCTCCTGCCCCTCTTCTCTCGTCGTGGCCGGAGGCGAGACAACCTCCATCACTAGCTGCCAAGGTTGCTAGACGGGCATTACAAGCGAGGCGTTAGCGACATCCACCAGGTGCTCTTTGCTAATCGTTTAATTCGTTTTAAAATTCCTTTTCGTGACTTTTTTAACAAGATATTGGTATGTTCGATTTGATGGTGCTTTTTTTGAACACATATAGACCAAAAAATGAGCGCCGAAATTTCGTTGTAGTGTCCCTTTAATGGTTGTCACGAAAAACAAATTTTTGCCCAATTCAGTCTTGGTCCAAAGTTCCTGTATTTTACGTTTGTGATCTTTTCTTTTTGATATGTAATCTGGACGTAATAAATAGGATGTGCTATTAAATTCCTGTTGTATTATGACTGGCACTGTATAAAAACTCCAGGCGCAAATGTTTTCGTCGTGCCAATAGATACCATCCCAACTCTAGTCATGCTGGTGTCACTCTCAAAACAGTCGTATTGTGTTGAAACGAATCAAGCTGCACGATTCGGAATTTGTTCTAGTAGTACAAGAACGTGGTTTGACCTATGACGTCTATGACCTCTGAAGGGTCATAGACGCCGCAGGGTTACCCCAAAACTGGTCGTACAGAGTCGAGTAATCTGTAGCTTGGACAAATATAAGCTTGTGCAAAAGACAATTTCTGTGGAAGTTCGACTTGAGAAGGTGTATTTAAAGCCCACATGTCAGATTTTGTTTCATATCAGAATGCCTATTTATGTGTAAAATGCCATATGCGCATATTCATGTGAAAAATGTATTGTCTTTTAATCAAGTTAAAGGGCAACTCCACTTCATTTTTGGTATTGAGAAAACTATGCAGCCCTCTTCGGTATCATATAGGAAGACCCCATGTCAAATATTACTATCTAATTCAGTCTATATATTTAATGAACTGGCCAGCAAACTTTCAAATGAGCCAAGTTGCCGAAGTCTGCCAACTCTAGCGTGCGATGTGAGGCGCAATCATCGGCGCGGTCAATGCGACGGAGTTGGAGCGGCCAACATTGGGCCACTACGTCAGAGGCATGTCTACGTCATTCTCACGTTTTGTTTGTTTTTACTTCTCGGAGCGAAATTGAATGATGACGTCGTGAGTTTCTCCTCCCGGCGTTGGCTCAACGGCGTCCAAGTGATCACCGTAACGTGGATGTGCTAGTTTGTGCTGCCCTGCGTGTTTATCAATCTTGTTCTCTATGTCCGGTTTCTCTGCTCCCCCTCTCCTCTTTCGTCTTCTCCCCTTCCCCCCGGGCCATCACCGTCCGCGCCATGCGAAGCGACCTGCCCGCGTCGCGTGTCCTGTTTCTCGCCCCCACAAACGTCAAAAGACCACTTGGTTTGTACGTGACGTGGCCATGACTCGGACAACACGACAGGCTAACTCAAATTTCAGCATACCATAGTATATTTGGAGCATACGAGATTGGAGTCTCCTTGCCCTGCAATAGCTCTTTTTACTGCTCTGAAAGGTGGTGTGAAATCTCCTACCAATTGCACTGGTGTCTGTGACTCGCTGGTAGCATGGTTTGGCCAACCTCATAAATTTTTTATATTAGCTGATGTAAACAAAAACATATCGCCCAACCAGCAGGAAGCCCAAAGTCATAGGCCAGTTCCATTCATTACTAGCAATGTCGGTACTTAAGATTTTCTCAGTTACCACTCACTGTTGAAAGACACTAAAGTATATCCACACTCCAGTTTTCATATTTTCACTTAAAATTGAGTAACATATTTCCTTGCTTTGTACATAATTGGAAACCTAAGCGTGTACTAGCTGAAACTTTTTCATGATGTTAGCCTCACAGTTGGTGCAGAGGCACATATAATTTGGTATTGATATGTGAGACTAATCAGCACAATGACCGACATTTGACTCTTCAAAGCGGACGTCATTAATAAGGCATATGCCGAGGGGCATGTACTAGCTCGCTCACCAGGATTACAACCATTGCAGGTGCCACAAATTGTGTGCATTTTTTTATGAACAAAATGTAAGAGTGCAAGTAAGCTCTTGAATGTTCATAGCAAAAATTGGGTCTCCTAAATAAGTATTTAAGAGACCCAACTTTAGTATTTTTCACCGCATATTTTGTTATTCATTTCTAGCACAGGAAATGTTTAAATTCTGGGTTTTTGACTATGAAGTGCTGCGGTAGCTGCCTCACCAATCTGGCGTACACATAGAGTTCAACGTAAACAAACCTTGGTGGTTTAGATTTGGAAATGGAACAAATTTAAATTTGTGCCTGGAAGCCTTGCAGTAAATGGAACCAACTGAAATCTGTACCTGAAAGTCTTGCAGTAGGTGGAACCAATTTAAATCTGTGCCTGGTATCCTTTTAGCGAGTCAAAACTATTTAAATTGATGACCTGCAAGTTTAGTAGTTTGCAAGGCTTAACCCTACATGGGCCCGCAAGTTAAGTTGTACAGGATTTTTTTTTCTTACTCCCATACACAAGAGTGTTCCTCTGAAACCTTGTGTGCGACAAACTTTCAACAGATCCTCATGTGAAAGTCAGTGGACTGCCAGAGGCCATTGTCAAGGCCAGGGAAGACATTCTTGAGCTACTGGACACAAAGGTGGAGTGTTTGGCCTCCTCCGCTAGCATCTGTGCTGTAATTAACATCTTCCCTTTCTCTCTCTCTCCTACTCTTCTAGAGGAACAGGGTGACCTTGAAGATGGACGTGTCCTTCACAGACCACTCCTACATCATTGGCAAGGGGGGTCGCAACATCCAGCAAGTGATGGACGACACGGGCTGCCACATTCACTTTCCGGACTCTAACCGCAACAACCATTCCGACAAAAGCAATCAGGCGAGTCTAAAATGCCAGCTCTCTTGCCATTTTTCTTGCTTCACTGATTGTCCTTCCCCCTGTTCTATATTTTTATTCCTAGTGTTCCCGTTTTCACAAAGCAACCCAATGGCCAAATGCCAACTTCAATGCCCGGTTTCTTTCACAAGCATTCGTAATTGGTTTTCTTATTGCAGGTGTCTATAGCCGGTCAGCCTGCAGGCGTCGAGAGGGCTCGCGCTAACATCAGGGTGAGCAGCGATGCTTTTCCTCAGCTTCATTGACTTCGATTATGATTGTTTGCTGACTTGACTGAGTATCCATTCAACATGCTGTTTTTGAGTCCCAGAGTTGGCTTCACACTAATTCTTTTGGTAAGTGGTGATGTGTCAAAGGGCCTTAAAGGGACTATGAAGGCAAAGTTTCCTTCGACGACTGAAATGAGTGCCAGACTTGTCTCGGACACTGTTGACTCAGTTCTAGCCCAAACGGATGTTTGGGTGCCGCACCATTTATCTTTATTCGATTACTACCGCGTAAAAAGATGTGGTAATAATTACGCTGGGAACGGTGGCCTAGACCTTCCCAAGATGGCGGTATAAACATTGACTAAAGTTCGCTTGGCATTGCGGCAAGTTGGGCGGAGGGTCTGGAGAGTGTCCCGCTGTGGGGCGGCGACCCAGGTGTCGGGGGCATGGGGCCAGTCTCAAACACCCTTGTAAAGCGCCAATCGAGAGTTTCGCTTCCTGAGAAGCATGTCCCGTTCCGCCAGCCTAAGCTCGCTGAACAGGAGCTCAAACTCGTTCGCGAGCGTGCCATTGTCCATTTCTTTTCAGGTTGTCGAGTCCGACAACAACTAATATGGCCGCCCTTCACAGACCGCCATGTGCTATAGTTAGGGGTTCTGTGTTTTTGGTACATACTGATAAACACTGAAAATTAACCCTGGAGGCAGTTTTTTCTGAATCGACCCCGAATTTAATCTGTTCTTGAAGAAAAAACTCCAGCCTGATGGTAAAAATTTTCTACCATACTTTTTTTCCGTTGATTCGGAACACAGTTGCACTGATCTGTCCTTGGGGTTCCTTTTTATCGAAACCACATTCCTAGCCCCGTTGCCTTCTCTTGTCTTTACTAGCATTATCGAGAAAAAAAATAATAAATGATCACTTTAAATTTTTTCTTCAGTAATTAAACATCCACTTTACGACACTAGTCCAATGAACACTGATTTCTCTCCGGCATCTAAATTGATCAGCAAAAAACAGATTCAGAAGAAAAAGAAAAAAAAACGGATAAATAACCCTTTGAATTTGAAGAAAAATAACTACTGAAAACATTGAATATAGCCAACTGCAAGCACTGTGATGAGCGTCCACTAAATCCTACCGAAAACCAATGGTGCTCCTCCACGTCACTTCAAAATGTTTGTTTTGGTTTAGCAAATTTATTTGTAGGCACAAAAAGAACAGTCGAAGTTCTAGAGAAAATTGAGTGGCATGCTAGGGCCCCACTGTGTTCGAGAAAAACTTCTAAAAAATTTGAAATTGCTTTTATGGCCCAAGTTGTAGTGCTGGATTTTGTGTAAGGCAGAGACCGGCAGCAGCTTTGCAGTGGCGTTCGGTCGGGGGTCTCGTGCGCAATCGGTGAAGACTCTATACTCTGTTCACCTCTGAGCCGAGACTGCAGTGGTGGTTAAGTCCTCGTTGGACCAGTCGTGTGTCTCTCTCTCTCCACGCTCCTGCCCATATCCGTGCACACAGCCGGGTCGGGCGATGACAGGGAGCCAGTTGATTGGTCCGGCGGGCAAGTGGCTCCCTCTGCAGTCTCAGCTTAAAGGTGAACGTAGTATAGTGCTGCATTGGTGTTCGCTGGCAGTCGTGTCCAATCGGCGAGGTCATAGATTCCCGCTGACTGCTGACACAGTACTTGTGCAACTGCTTCTGTCACTGGAGTCCAAAACTGGAAATGGTTAGGTGCCAGCCATATAACACATCCTGTGTGAAAGGACATATGCAAAGGAAAATACCTTTCTTTTAAACAGCTGGTTGGGAAAAGGAAGTAATGAAACCAATTTACAATGAAAAATAAATTTTTGGAGCTATATTTACGGCACTACACGAATTTGTAGTTGACGCTCGCGGGCGCCGCGGAAAAGTGGCTAGTTAGGTGGTAGCTTCATAGTCTTGGCAAGTTTCATAATTAAAAAGATATTGTTTATCACCTACAAACAGTTTGTCTACACGAAGTTTGTAAGTACCTTCCTGTGTACGCGCAAAGTCTAGCCGTTTCTTTCTCGCACGCTGCACATTTCTCGGGAAATCCTCTCCAACAGAAATTTTTTTATTTTTTAGCTTGTAGGATGACCGTAGCACAGCTTCCTTATGTTTAAAGAAAGCAAACTTTACAACAGGGGGGGTCTTTTCTTATCTGGGTTAAACCTGCCAATCCGATGAGTCCTGTCTATTTTATCGGGGTTAATCTGAATGCCAAGTTTATCGTTACATACGTCCAAAACAAGTTACTCCAACTCTGCCCATGTTTCCCTGGTCGCATCTTCTAGCCCAAAAAAAAGTAGGTTAGATTAACGGGAACGACTTCCGCTCGAGGGTGGTTGGGACCGACATAGTCTGCCCAGTCTTTCGTAAGAGGATAATCTTTTTATAACTTCCTTTCCTGCACAAAATTAGATACAGTTGCAACAACACTTCTACCCTCTCCCCTTCTGGGGACTCCTCCTTGCAGGACCTGCTTCCAATGGTGGTATCTTTCGACCTGCCCATGGGAAGCTACCCACAGCCGCCCCTGGACCCCGGCTCCCTGGCCCTGCAGGGCATCCAGAAGAGCCACGGCATCACGGTGACCTTCCGCCGCGTCCACGCCACACTCACCGTAGTCTTCGTCAAGGGCAGCCGGCGCCATGCGGACAGGCTACGGCAGGGCCTGAACGTGCTCGCGGACTACCTCACGGGAGGGTCGAGGGTAAGCATTCACTCAACTCCCCCCAAAGAAATTTTTTAAGTCTGCCTGGCATCACAAACTGAAATTTTTCTGGAAATGAAACTTTTTGGGGGCAATCTTTATTTAAAATACTGCCGGCCTTTAAGCCCACTCTCGGGGTACAGGCAACAATAGCTCTTATGGAAGCGCGGCGTAATATAGTATGAAAACGCAGTACAGAATGAGGATATGTAATATGATACATCAATGCATAGCCACACAGTACACAATTAGTTATTATGGCACTTGTGTAAATATTCAGTCTCTTTCTCTGGACTTGTTTTAGTGATTCTGAAACATTCTTCGGTTTCATGCTCCACGTCCAAAGTAGAAGCACGTTTCGAAATTTCTTGAGTCTAGGTTTGTCTCGTAACTTAACTACATGTGCCATTAAAATATTTTTTCTTCTGGGGGAAAGTTTTTCATAACATCCAACCTATTTGAGTACAAAAAAAAAAATGGGGGCGGAGGGAGTTTGGTGTTTTTCCAAAAGGCTGCCATGGTGTCTTCTGTGCGTCTGAACATCTTTCTTCTCTTTAAAACTGCAAGGGTGGGGAAAATGGGACTCTGGGTGACCCACGGCCTGCCCCACAGTACTAAGAGGGAACAAGGGTGCACATTCTTTGTTCGAAGGGTAAGGGATAAAATGCTTGGGGTAAAAGTTTGAATGATCTCTGAAGATTCCTGGGGTAAACTTTGCATGATCCCTGAAGATTCCTCTACTTGAAGTCTTAACTCTAGGTTGCTTCAGTCGCTTTGAGGCGAAGTACCTCTTGACGGATCCCCAGTTGGCTCATTTGAATCCTGGCCAAGGTGCCCGCAACTGACGGTGGCTTATTGCAGAGAAGAGGCCACATGACGGATTTCAGTTGCATGTCAACCAATTCCAGGAGTTCTGTATCGACTCTCGATCTTTCACCGGCGCATACCAGATGTTTTTGTCGGTTTGGGATGTGAATTCCCAACACCTGTTTATAACCTTGACTTTGGGAACTTTTTCGGACAATCTCTTAACGGAAAGTCTCCCCGCAGGAAATCTTCTCTAGCATTGAAATCATCTTCCTGTCGCACAGTTTCTTCAGAATTTCTTAGTCACAGACTACCTTTTTTAGTGTGGCAAAACCATTTCAAGAATTTATGCCTTGTTCACACATGCGGAAAACTCCCTCACCAACAACAGAGTTTGGTTTGCGAAGAAAGACTGCTGTTCAGATTCGTTGCCACCTGCCAGTGTTCACGCGGCTCTAATCTCTCACAAAAAAGAATCGCTGGCTCTTGCAGTCTTAAAAAAAAAAAAAAAAAATTGTTCTTGCGCTTTTTTTTGCAGTTGACACTTCACTGCTACGCAATATAAAATTGCAAACAGCCTACAGTGCAGAGAGAATGCCCGGCATTCTCTGGGCATTGCAAGAATGCAGTAATAAAACAAAGCAAATAAGAGACGTGTGAATAACCCTCGCGCGCCAACTTGGCTAACCAGATTATTTGTGGGCACAGTCTTATTTGTTCGAATGCCTCTTGTTGAAGAGCGTCTAAGCCTTATTTCTGCTGACTTGACCCAAATGATGCCAGCTCCAGTTGTAAATCCAACTTGAGTGTCTCGGCCAAGAGTCGACGTCGGCAACTGCCATTTCCTCTACGAATACCGATCGGCTACTGCAGCATGGACATGAAAAATTTATCTTTGACAGATTGTTTGCTATCTCCGTCAAATACTCCGGCGGTGGCAAGCGGATTTCGGCTTCCGGCATCGCATTCTGTGCGTAGATTCACCCACAGGCCCACAAACGCACCTGTGGCGTCACCCCGACAAATTATAGAAGTTTCCTGCTTCTTTGGCTTTTTGCAAGCATCCGTCGTTCTTTCCCCCAGCAAGCTCCTCCGAGCCTGGTGACTCTGACCACGGAGATCGCACCCCAGCACCACAGCTTTGTGATGGGACGGAACAGCTGCAACCTCCAGCACATCTCCAGGCTGACTGGCTGCATGATCACCTTCCCGGACCCAAGCTTGACGCTTGGCCCCTCATCAATGCTCGGCCCTTCCTCGATGCTGCCACCGCCCTTCCTGGGCTCTCTGGGGAACGGAGGGATGCTCCAGAACTTTGCTCCTGCTCTGGCCGGGCCCTCCAAGTCAACCGTCCAAATTGTGGGCCACTTCGATGCGGTCTACGCAGCCTGGCTGGAGCTGATGGTAATGATTTTTGTTGGTGGCAACAATGCGCGACTGTTGGCCCAAATGTGGTCTCGAGCTTGACTTAAAAAAATCTGTGCCAAGAACACTGGATAAAAAGCCTTCAACAGGAAGCTTGGCTGGGTTTGGTGTTCCTGCACGTGCAAAACACATCCCACTTCTCGCAGGCGGCATAGAAACAAGCATTGCTTCATGCTTCCACCGTGTCATTCCTATGCACTGATTAGGTTTCTGCCGTTGAAAAATTGTTTTGCTTTAATATGTAACATTGATTTTACGCTGCAGTGTCAGAAATTTATGGTGGTCCGCGTGCTCAACTACAAAAAGGACTTCCTTTCATCCGCCATTTTGCTTGGTCAGCGCATAGTTCGCTGGAGTCGAGAGTAGCTCGTCTGCTTGCTCAGGTTAATGCACTCAGCCATTTTGGACGAACCAGACTCACTCATGGCTAAGTTTGAGGGTCTGCCAACAAATGGCAGCACTAATGTTTTTAAATTGTGCTCCCTCCCATTCTGTGTATGGCTAGAAACGAATTTTAAGGCAACAAATGCAATTTCGAAGACGACAGTTAAGCAGTTGAGGGTCAGGAATTCCCCCAAACTAAAAACGGTTAAGGGCTTAAGTAGAGCATTTCAGCTGTCTGTGTAAGAGGAGTGTTTTTGTAAATCACTTCGTTGCAAATAGTCGCACATGCTAAACTAAAAACGCCGAATAAAGGACAAAGATGTAGACAAGAGAATGTGCACTTTCAGATGAAGGCTTATTGAGTCAAACACTCACTTATAATATCTTCTTTCTGGTTATTCATTTTGAAAAAGAACTGTCGGGTGCATTGATAAGGCGCTTGCTTTCCCCTTGCTTTCTGATGCAGAATGCATCTTCAAGTACTTCGGCAGTTTTATTTCCATACCTTCAAGAATTGTTTTGTGCTAATTATGGGTCACAAGAGCACCTGTCCCGGTGCAATGCCAGATTGGCCGGCAGGGACTGTTTTACTGACCATGAATGTTAGCTTGCTACCATGCATAACCATGCATGTTATCTTATCAGTGGCACGTGGAATATTTTGGCTAAGTGCTGAAAATGGCCCACGTCGATATGGCATGCTATCGACGGCACGAAAATGTAAAGTGTCCCACTGGCAGCTTTTGCTGTAAATAAATTGGAGAAGGAATTGGAAAAAAAACTTGTCAGACTAACTCGGCAGAGGCTCGAAAAGTCTCACGTTGATTCAAATATCTGCCATCTTTGAGAGGCTGATTATATTTTTGTCTAAAACTAAAGGTGTTCGGTCTGCAAGGTCACCGTGGGTGGTCGGGGCTGTGCTACTATGCTGCTAGAGGTGCCGGGAGAAATGTAGGCAGATGGCTAACATTTTCAAATGTAGCAGGCTTGCTGAATGATGCATATGAGGGTCTGGGATTAAATTGAATTTATTTGTCTAACTCTGATGCTGTTTACAAAACAAATTTAGTAAATATAGTGGAAGAGTGAATTCTAGCGACATAGTTATCTCTGGTTTTATTTTTGGTGGCATGGCTTCTAATAGCCTTGTCATAATGAAATAGTTTTGGTGGTAACTATTTTGTTTTATAATTCCTTGTGTTTTTTTCTTTTATCTTGCATAACCAATGTAGTGGATCAGGAGTTGGAAATCGGAAGTGAGAATTTGTTTTAATGGGCATCTCTTTGTAGTACGTTGAAGGGAAATACTGCTAATGATTGACTGAATGAATGTTTCATTATCACCGTTTTTGACAGCTGAGCTGTTAAGGGCTGGTTTTCTCAAGATCGTGCCTGCCAGCAAATAAATGTAAACACAACACTCCGGACAGCTACCGCCGTCGCTTATAGATGGCAACAACCTTTCCAGCCTTTCCACTCTGGCTTGCTGACTTGTGGCCGGCCATTACTTCATTACCAGCTTAGTATAGCTTCGCTGGTCTTTCTTCACCAGAGTGGAAAGTCTGAAAGTTTTTGTATGGGTTCAGGATATCTTTGATGTCGGAGCTATAGCTTATTACCTAGCCTTAGCCTAGTAGCGTATTTCTAATATTTTATACAACTGTTCCTGCCCTTAGTCTTAGGAAAGTGTGAAAGTTCTGGTGTTTTGTTTATTACCCGCAACAGAAGGCATTATCTTCCTTTACCTAATGGTACTGTTCTTATTTTTGCTTTCAGGGTTGGCTTCCGCTAGTACTCATGTTTGACTTGAAAGAGGGACAGGACATTGATATGCGTGAGTGCCAGAAGAGTTGAGGTTCAGACCATTGCGCATTTGCCCTAAAGCTGCTTTCCCTTCATCCCCAATTCCACTCCAGTCACAATTTCTAGACTTATGGACCAGCTGAACGTAAACATTGGGATCAAGCCCAAGCCCAAACGAAACTGCAAGGTAAGGCTTTGTTGAAGCTGCGGTCGGTGGGGCCAGCGTCCACGCTTGGGTTTTTGTTTGCAGTGCATCGTAGTGCGCTGTGCAGAGAGAGACTCTCGACACCTCTTCGAGGTGCGACGCATTCTCTTGGATCTCGCAACGGACGAGCTCGGGATGACTCCTGAGGATCAGGTCTCTTACTCGGCCGCCTCTGCGCTGCTCTTCAGCAAGGGGAGTCTTCAGGAGCAAATCTGGAGGGAGATTAAGGGTAGGTGCAAAGGGGAGAAATCTCTCTTCTCGCCGACAGAAAAACTGCTACATGCGCGACAGTACTGACATTGGCGATAGGGCATGTCATGTGCGTGAACTTGACTGTGATGAAATTTCCCTGGAATGGCAACAATGATTTACATAGTTTGTACTAACTTCTGTAGTCTTTGGAAGGAAAACTGCACACTGTGAGCCCAGAAAATTCACACTTGGGTCAAGGGGTTTTAATTTATTGAACGCCAATATGAAGTTTAGGCTGCTTGGAGCGAAGCTTCAGTCTTAATATACCAATCAAGCTCCCATGCAAAAGTTGGGAGAGAATTGCAAAAAATGGGATGGACGCTTGTTAGGTCCTGGAGCAGGAAAGCAGAAGCTTGGGCACATCGTAGGGTAGGCCCCCGTTTGATCAGACTGAACGGCATTGCAGCAGTCCAGGGGTCTGGCAAAATTCAAAATTTTTAAAGCAGCTGCACCACTCTCGGTAAGCCTGCTTTGCACCAGTAGTCTTGGGTCAATCTTTGCCACTTGCACCAACTTGCCAAAGGAGCAGCTGTCGTAGAGGAGCCCCTTGTTTAGGTTGATGGGTCCAAATTTACTGGAGAGGGGGTTGATATGTCTTTTGCCTATATTTCAGATGATTCCAAGGTACTGCATGCTCGGTATTTTACGGGTGGGTGTCGGTGAACATATACCTCAAATGAATGGAAAGTTACACTGCTGGGAAGCGTTTGAACTCTACTTAGGGATGCCTTACCCTGATGCCTACTAGCACAAGTGCAGATATCGCCAACCATTCAACACTAGGTACTGTCTTATTGGTGTTGGTACGGCACTCAACCTTAGGACAACCTACAAGCAGGTATCCACTTTTTCAGAGTATGGATCCTTAATTATCTGGCATGTGGTGCCCTTGTGGAAGTTGTTCCTTCTCCGCTGACTGCAGAGTCTCATCAGCAGCAGAGTGCCAACCAGCAGCAGCAGCTCTTGCTGAGCATGCTGATGAGTGCGGCTCCAGGCCAGTTCTACCCCCAGCAGAGGCAGCCTCCACAGCCACCCATACAGGCTGCATTGTTGCCCCTGCTGCTCAGCCAGCTGTCAATGGGACACAAGTCTGGACAGGTCAGCCACGTCTTGGGGCAAAAGAACAGCTTTTGTTTTTTAGTATCGTATGCACAACAATAGCAAATCCGAATACTAGTAGTTTTATGAAAATATTAAGGTTTTTGAATGTTTGAGATAATGGGGTTGTGCAAATAGTGCTTTTGCACTTTGAAGAAAATGATTTATTTGGCTTTTTTCAGAGTGAAGCAAATATTTCGCAACTATCGTTTTTGAGGTGGCATATACAGAACTTCAGCAATCCGTACCGAAAGGTTGGCTAACGGACTTTTCAGATGTGCTTTCCTAAGCTCTTGGGAAGATGTTCAGTAACAGATGTAAAGGTGTAGACTTGTTGCTCCAAACTTAACAATTTCGCATACCATGGTTGCGAGATTGAAATTCGAAATAACCCTACCGATTTTCACTTCAAAGACGAGCACAAAAGGAGTAAAATAAATCTAGGAAAGATGACACTGGCAACAGATAACCAATTTACAAGGAGGGTATTTTCCCACTGATACAACTAAAGAATCCTGGAAAAATTGTTAGGGCTAGCTGGGTGCTTGCCCAGTCATTGTCCACTATCTTGCCAATACAAAAGTGAATTCATTTGTCTGCGAAGTGTTTACGTGGGCAGTTGCTGCTACTATGAAGAGCCTGGTCACCTATCTTGTGGCATAAGTTTGAATAGAGGCAGCCTGAGCTATCTTCCGGTGTTCCTCTATTTTTGCCATCAATATGATTAAACTGAAATTAGGAGGGTTATGTTTTGTTCCCCTGCAGCTGGGACAGTTCTGGGCTCCTCCTTCTGGCAACTCATGCCACTTCTCCAACTGGAAAGACGTGGAGCGTGTTCGCAGCCCCGAAGACGGCAGCTTGTGCAGCCGGAGCAGCGGAGTCTCTTGCACCAGCCCCAGTTCCAGGGAGAGCCCCATCGACTATGGTGAGTGGCTCGGACCGGAGGCCTGCTCAAGGCTTCATGCAATTTAACTGTAATCTTTGTCATTGTATGTTTTGACGGGTTATTGTTACAATTAAAGACTTGAGCGTATTGGTGATCTAAATTGACTTAAAATGTGGATGTTTCTTTCGTTTTAAGTCAATTGTTATAACTTCGTGATTTACTGGATTTTGATGTATGTATATTTTGTATGTCTTGAGTTTCTGTGCAGCAGTTTTTTCCCCCCTTTGTTTTGTTGTTTTATTTGCAAACATTGTTTTGTGTAGTGTTTTTTTTTTTTCTGCCCACCTTGGTTTAGATTTTGAAGGTTTGCAGTATGTACTAAATACAATAAAATGACAGCATACAATGGCAGCGGACTTTGGTTGTATCCCTTTGCAGGCTATGGCTCTGTCTCGTGCAACAATGTCGAAGACCTTCGGCGCCGGCTAAGTCCGGATAACCCTCCCTACCGTAGCTGGGAGGCGGGTCAGGTGGCAAGGAATAGCGCCAATTCTTCCCGGGAAGACCTCTGGAGGCAGGGGCACCACCACCCGGTGGCGGCCAAGGCAGCCACCAGCCAGCACACACCTCTAAAGGAGTGCAACACGGCCAACGATGGGTCAGTGTTGATGTTCCTCCAACGCTAGTCGCTCATCTGCATCTTTCGTCGGTTGCCTCGCCTTCTCGGGTCCCTAAGCCTGTTTAATTTAGTTTCGGCGGCTGTCTACCCAGAATACGGAGTTTGCCCTTGCCTTTCTCCTCCAGGCACCAGACTCTTCTCCTAAAACATTGGTTCGAGAGACCTTTGTTTCGCCTGGTCTTTGGCCCTTTTTCGATTGCTATCGTGCATGACTGCTAGTATTTTTGCAACCTTGGGTCAGACCGCGGCCAGTTTGGAATTGTGTCCTTGCGTACGGTACATCTACATGCATTGTGTGTGGTGAAGTGAAAGTTTAGGTCCCGGCCTCGTGTAATACTGTCACTCTGATCGTAGTAGCAGTTTGTCCTGCAGCACACAGTGTCTTTATAAATGGATTTGTACTAGAAACATTGTTTAATACACCTAGATTTAGCAGGTGTATGTATATTTTTAGGCAGTGCTATGAATGCCATTCTCCTAAGCTCATTAAACACTTGTTTTACTTGTCCTCTGGTAAGGCTGTTATACTAAGCAGTTTTTTTTTCCCCACAACTGCCATCCGAATTTCCATAGTATAAAATGTATCATTTAAAGTTCTGTGAACAAAACAATAACTGATCTTAAAGGGACACTGACAGGGTATTTATGCTCGCGGAGTTTTTTAGTTGTACATGACATATGAGAGCCCAACTACCCAGAACACAATTTGCGGCTCGAAATTCAGCTTCTTTCCGCCCGAAAAACGCCGATCAAGAACTGGCCGGTTCGAGTCTCGCTCACTCTTTTCCGTGGTCACGGGCCGTTTTCTAAGGCTTCGACGCAACCACCAAATTTAATCAAAGTCGTTGGTAATTGGGTGGTCCTCCGGCACCATAATAAAACGCCTGGCAAAAAATGAAATTTTTTTTGAGGGGTGTCGGTGTCCCTTTAAGGTAGAAGTTACCCCTTGTAACTCTGACAACGGGGCGGGGAACTAAAGATGTCTTCGATGTGCAGCCTCCCTCCCTGGCCGCCAAACGAGGCCATGCACAATGTGCATGTGCCTTGAGCATGCTTCTTGTCCCACAGGTGGTCCAAAGGTGCTTCGTACCAGAAAAGCGTTGGTCCTGTGGGCTGCGAGAGGAAAGTGACCTTCAGCAGTCCCCTGCCCCACTTGGACTACGAGGGCAGGAAGCTCCTGGCAACCAAAGGTGCCTCAACCATGTTTCATTGGTACTTGTTTGAGTGTGTGGCAATTTAAACTAACAAGACTGAAACAAGGGAATGGGCACAACTTCTTAATTCTCTGCTTTCACACTTGCCTGGTTAAAAATTTTCAAAGAAAATGCGGCTTTTATTTCAACCTATCCAAAACATTTTTTTATTAATGATCTTAAAAAGCTTATACAAGCAGCTCTTAAATTTTTTTTTTTAATTATGTATTCTATATAAGTGGTAAAACAGTAGCATTCATTTGAATAAACAATTCTTTAAACATCTATCCAATTAGTTTTTCAGACCCCATCTTTTATGCTAAATTTTTGTGCCCTGTTGATAAAAGTTCTACTAGTGGAAAGCTGGGGTGATTGGAATCTTCATTACTATATCCTTGTATTGTGAGAATTGTGAAAGAATTCTTCAGTAGCATAGGTAACAGCCACTTTTGCTTAGTTTTGGAAAACTCTGCTGGTTACGGAACCCCGGGAGGAATAACTTGTGCACATGACCCAGCTTATGATGCAATTTGTCCATCATGCGCATTTGTGCAATAATGCAACAGTTGCCAACCAATTTTTGGGATGCTGATAATTCAGACTTGTTCGATATTTCGGAAGGAACAGTGACCTACCCGATAGAAATAGTGCATATTCACGACCAATGTTTCGGACAGCTTGAAGTCCAAAAGTTAATTTTTCTGACAAAACCGTTGCGAGCGACCAGCGGGAAACACCACCGAGAAGCTGCCATTTTAGATTCTGTGTTGGCTGCACATGGATTGGCTTGGTTTGGCAGCACCACTTGAGTACTGCAAAGTTCTACCGCTAGGTGATGCTTTGCTACAGCTTTTTGTTTTCTCCAGCAGCGTCATCATCATTGTTACCATTTTGCTTTGTTCATTCCCCATTCTGCAGTCGTGGACTTGCATTTCTCATCTTGTTATGGTGAATTATATTTTTGGACTACGCTGGCTTGGACATCATGGCCCCATTTGTTCTTCCACTGCCACGAAGTGTCGCTAAGGAGCCCGGAAAGTACTCGATTGCAACGCTAGAAAAGAAGGCAACGATTCTCGAGCTAATAGAAAGTGGCCGAACGCAAGCGGAGGCGTAACCTGAAGCAAGGCACTATTGACAGCTTTTTAAGCCCCGCTTTCTTAATCAGCCGATTTTTTAAACTGCTTTATTATTCAGACATTTTTTTTCAGTCCCTGCAAGGTCCAAAAAATCTGTTGGCGACTAGTGGATTTTGAGTTTAAAGCAGAGTGTGATTTTGACCGAATATTTTCTAATCTAATGTTGAATAGTTTATTAAGCCCTTCACTACTGCACAATGCTTAAACGAAAACCCAGCTGAACTCGTAAAGGTTGTTCCCAAGCTTCTACTTGTCCATTTGTAGGCTAAGTTATTTTTAATCATCTATATTTAGACTGGCCTCGAAAAATTTAATGTCTATGTTGGGACCCGCCACTTGGCGGGTTCTTGTTGTGACATACATACAGTAGCAAGAATCCATTGGCCGCTTTGTTGATAGCACGAGGTTGAGGTGTATTGTACACAATTTATGTTTCATTCGTTAATTTGAATGAGTGTTTAGGTTTGCCTTTGACCTAATTCTTTGGATGTACTTTTCATCAAAATTAACATCAAGCAGCGCGACAACAGCGGCGTCGTGGCCTACGGAACAGGACCCAGTGGCCCAGCTAACCCAGTTTCGTGTCATTGTACTGACCACGACAAAATTGGTTGTCGTTGTGGCTTTGGCCGGCTTATCAAGTGGGTAGATTCTGAACAACATGGTTCCCAAAGCAACTTCCATTTTTTAGTTTGTTGGAAACAAAGCAAATAGAAACCAGTTGCAAAGATTACAGAGCAGACGTTCAACTTGGCATTCCGATTGACAGTTTTTCTTCGTAGTTTACTCGGGCACTTTTAGGCACCCACGCGAAACATAGCGTATGTACCATATGATTTGAGGGTAATCCTTAGCATGTTTATTTGAGCTTGACGTCCCAGAAGGTAGCAAATAGAATTGACGAGGGCATCCGCCATCACCGCACAACACTCTAATGATGACGGGGAGGACGATGAGATAAGACATCTTCTAACTGGAAGCAAGTCATGCCTCCATCACACCGACACAGGTTTTCAAAAACGGATCACCCAGCTATGCAACTCTGGGTATCCAGGTGTCTTCCTAGGAGACGTGTGTGAAACCATATGCATGAAGTTCGCCAAGTGCTGAGCGACAAAAGCAGACAACACAAGAGAACATTGCGGCAACCCCTGCTTCCACGGTGTCACCCACAGACCCAAAAGACTGCCGCGCGACAGGATGGCCAAGTCGTGTGCTTGGCACACCAAACAAAGCAAACTCTATGTGCCGCAGAGTAAATCGAGCCGACCTGTAACACCGCGCACAGGACTCAATACGCGACGTGCATAACTGGTGATGTGTACCAGATTCCAATGTCACGTGGGGTATTCTACATCAGGCAAATGGGCCACTGCATTAACGACAGTCTGAGAGCATGCAGCGTCGCTGAAAGGCACAGCGGCTGGGTATCTTCCAGGCCATTGCCGCAAGTGCAGGTACACTCTCCGGCAATATGAAAGACCCACTGGGAGCGCGTGGCCGAGGCGGTGGCTGGCGGGGGCGCTGCGAGCCCTCCGGGCAATTCCATTCTGCTTCGAGGGGAGGACGCTCACTCGGGCTCAGATAAAGCGAAACGTGCTTATCAGTTTGTGCCGAGTGCCGAATGAGCGTCCTCCCCTCGAAGCAGAATGGAACTGCCCGGAGCGCTCGCAGCGCCCCCACCAGCCACCGCCTCGGCCACGCGCTCCCAGTGGGTCTTTCATATCGCCGGAGACTGTACACTTAACAATGCTTCCATTCTTACAAGACACACAAATGCCTCTACTTAAGATTCTAGAGGCCTCGGACATTAAGAAAAGTGTGACTGGATGTATAAGCATACCCTCCATCACAAAAAAAAAAATATGGGTTGTGTTTATGTTTATACAGCTTAGAACTTGATCTGCCTCGACGGGCGACGAGTCTCCCAGCTGTAGATGAACAATTTAGCCAGTGCAGTACAACTGCTAGCTTGGGGTCTTTAACGTGCATCACGCAGTAGTGATGCACGACCGCACGCCGGTACAATGCTCATCTAGATCGAAACTGGCAAAGGTGGGGATTGAACTTAGGATCCCCGAGTTCTGCAGCACGAGACCCCTCCATCTGTCAGCAAAAAATAAGGTTTTTGCAGTGGCCTGTCTCTGTGAAGGAAAATTAGAGGGATGGTGTTTTACAGGTGTTAAGTGAGTTGATGCGAGGAAGAAATATGTAATGGATCATTAAGTAATTTAATTTAATGGCAGTATTTTGTGTGCAAATTAAAAAGATGAGGTTAACGAATTTGGGTTAAGGTGATTCAGTAAAAAATCGCAGTTGATATTCAGCAGTATGTATGTCCATTTCTTTTCTGTGTTTCCATTCCTAACGTTCTCGCTGAACTTTTCTTGCGTGTGTTGAATAATTTGAATACACAGTGAATTAGTTACTCTAGAGATAACAGGGACCACAAGAAAAAAATTTTTTTTCATGGGCTCACTACTGCTTAGAACACATTCATAAAGAATAAAAGGTGTATCGCCTTTTCTTCATCATAGTGTTGATCAGGCTCAAATTTCTTTTCCTCATCAACTCCTCATTTTTTTATCCGGAACAGATGGTCATCTCTTATGGATTGTACAAAAAATAATTGTGGAAAAAGAAAGCTGCATGTACTTTGACAAGGTGACAATGAGTAGCATAATTTCCTTTTTACAGCAATGCAAGAACCCGTGGGATCAACGAAGCGGGTCCCCTCAAGCACCTGGTCTGGCTTTGGCTTCTCAAAGTCCATGCCAGAGTCTGTGATCAAGGAGAAGTTCCAAACATGCGGGCTTGGTGCTTCGGCTGGTACTCATGCCCCAAAGCTGGAGGATCCCAAGGTGCGTTCATGCTCACCCAGTCGTTCTGTGCTAAGCCCTATGGAAATTCCTTTTGTTCACTTACCGCATCGGAGTTCAGTAATTTTCGAGATGAGTTCTAGTTAATAAGGGGGCACACTGGCTAGAGTTTAAACTTCTGAACTACTCAAGTGAGCGGAATGAAACTTGCAGGGGTGTTTTAACTTCAGACGTAGGTGTACAGTGCAAACTTTCAGCTCTCCAAGACAACTTTACATACCTGCATAAGATCTGTTGCTCCTTGTTGAGAAATCTGATATGCGAATGAAGCTATTAAGCATAATTTTAACTCCTTAAGTATAATGTGGGGGATCTGGGACTTCACTCTATCTAGTTTTTGTAACTCAAATGTAAATATTTCCGGAAGAGTGATTACCTCAAAATGGAGATGCATATCTGTCCGATGTCAATTATTGAAAACATAGTTCTTTTTCAATGAGGACTTAAAAATGTAAAATAAAGTAGATAGCTCGATAGCCCAGTAAATTTCAGTTCAGAAACATCTTGATTGTGGTATCAGAATACTTTTACCTTTGAGCAAAAGATTCCTTCGTATGAAATTCGCAGCAAAAACGAACTGAGAAAAATGCATTCAAACATTGAACACCTTTACTTCGTTACTGCCTCACAATGTGTTCAATATATTTTATATCAATGGAACTATTTGGCGCAAAGTTCTGAAATTTAGTGTAAGGGTGTATAATTAGTTTCTAAAACCAAAAACCTCAGAATTGAAGACTTGTTACAGAAAGAATAAACAGAAAGGACGGACAAGGACGGACTTTTTGCATTGCTGCAAAAGGGAAATTATGCTACTCGTTTTCACCTTGTCAAAGTACATGCAGCTTGCTTTTTTCCACAATTATTTTTTGTACAATCCATAAGAGATGACCATCTGTTCCGGATAAAAAATGAGGAGTTGATGAGGAAAAGAAATTGGAGCCTGATCCATCCTTTGTTTATTCTTTCTGTAACTAGTCGTCAAAACCAATGCACTCACGTTCAACTGTCTCAAAATTGAAAAATGTTTTCCAAAAAATTTTGAAACTTAAAGGGCAATTCCGCTTCTTTTCCAGTAGTGCAAAACTATACAGTTCTCTTTGTTATCATCTACTAAACCCCCATGGCAAATATTACGACGAAATTCCGCCTAGAAGTTCATTAAAATCGCTGTCAAAGTTTGACAAGCACGCATCCGCTGGTTTTGGATGAGACGTGCGGGCCAGACAACACTGCCCGGCTGCATTTCCGTTTCCTCCAAATTCCTTCTCCCAGCATGTCCGTGACGTCATCAAGCGTGTGCAGCTTCTTTTTTTTTTTTTTTCAATTCTGCTTTCTTTCCCGGCGCTCGACTATTGATACTACTGATAAGCCGATCGCCTCGTTGAGCGCGGCTTGTGTTACATCGCATACTTTTTTGAACACCAAGTAAAAGGAGGAGAGGGAAGCTGCTTTTGTAAGAATTTTGAGTGACAGGTTAATCTTCTATAATCTTCTGGGAAGAGAATAGCGACGCCTGTGCTAATCCAGGAGGCACAAAGGAGGATCCTGATAAGGGGAGCTCCTTCTTCTCCTTGTATATCACATGGGTGTACATGCTTAGTGATGCCGAATATACAATGTTGTCCGGCTTTGCCACCGTTTCGGTTTCGGTTTGTGACCATGGCTAGAGTAAAATAACACAAAAAATATTTTATTTTTCGCGAAACAAAGGATTGGGGATTGTTTTTGAGTGCTTCAAAAAGCAAAATCGGCCACTATCTCAAAATTTTTGAAATTAAGCGGAGTTGCCCTTTAAACCCATGTCCCCCCCCCCCCCCCCCCCCCCCTTAAATGGATTTGGGGTATTAGTTTTTCTGCCATTTTATTTCTAAGTCTTCCACTGGTGCAGCATTTTTTTATAATCTCCTTGTAGATTTTACTCATTAACTTAATTATGATACTTTTTTGTAACTTCCACAATTTCATTGTATTGAGGATAAACTCTTTTTGCAGGCATGTCTGTCCATGGACCAAACCAGTCCTAGCAAGGTGTGGTCCAGCCAAGGGGATAGCTGCCTGGGAGCCACTGGAGGTACAAGCAACTGTGATGCAGTGAATAACCACGGTATGAAAACACTAGTGCAGTCTCCTCTTTGCTTTGTTACGATTGTGGCAGCAACTTAGCTTGTAATTTCACAGGCAAAGCTGGATGTGAACGCCAAGGGTTAGCTGCTTTGTTAGATTCGTTTTTCACTGCCATAAAAGTTGCTGCAACCAAACTAATATAGCCCTACATAGACGCACATAATGTAAGGTTAAGGCCTGCATTAGATAGGACAGCTGCATTTACCAGTTCATTAAATTCACAAGTTTCCACTGTTTGACCTTATATTATGATAACCGCTGCTGATGCATGTAGTAGTCTAGTTCAATGCGCTCCAACTCAACAGCCCGAGAGAATACTGGACAAACCCATCAACCTCGAAGGGCTCTAATATAATCTGGGGCATAGAATTTCATGTATGCAAGTAAAGGGAATCGACTCTAGGCATGACTCTCCACTGGTTGTATTCATTCTCTCAAGCAACTGCTTGCACTGCATGTAGTTGCCTGTTCTGTGTGCAAAGGGACCACCTTGTCCATTTCAGAGAGCGCCTTCAGCTTCAGCAACTTTTTTGACGCGGTTGGGGCTCGCCCCTTGGGCCACGACCAGCTTTTCCACGACATTCCTCACTTGTTCAACCACCTGAGCCTGGGCAAGTATGTGGACATCTTCCTGCAGAACGAGGTACGTGCTACTTCAATAGCAACCTTCAATCCTTCAGATAGCCAAATTGTTCAAGTTTGCCCATATAGCACTGAAATATTGCTTTTCCTGCAGATACCCAGACAGTTCAGGTACTGTTTGTAGTGCTGAAATGCTGCTTTTCTTTGCCACCCTTCTAGATTGATCTGCAAACATTCCTGGTCATGACTGACTCTGACCTCCAGCAGCTCTGTATTCCCTATGGTGCGAGGAAAAAAATGCTGCTTGCCATATCTGGTGGGTTTCCTTGTTCATCTCGCCTTCCCTCCCATTCTTTAGTTGCTCTCTTTTCCTGAAGAACCTGCAGGCAAAAGTCTGCCATGGTTGCATAGCCACATGCTCCAGCCTTGAACCTTTATGAAGTGCAGCTGCTGGCATGGAAATGAGTTTTGATGGGGAATCGGAAACTTCAAAATGCGCCCAAATTGAGTGCTTTTTAGAAATGCCTTAAAATGCTCGGCATGCCATATATATTTTTTTGTCAAGTGTGCCAAGTTAATGGTTTTTGATGTTGGCCAGTTTCCAATCGACACCATACCTATAAATTAACTAGTTTAAAAGGTAATTACTCAAAAGTATTGGAGCAACCAGTTGTACCATAAGTTGATGATTTTTCTAAATAGACCCTCTGGCAGAAACTAATAGGACATTTTTGTGTGCGATGCATACTTCTTGCAGCAGCGATTTGGCCTGCGTATTACATGTTACGGCAAAGCATTGCATCTAAAGTTTAGAAATAGTGTTAAAAATTGTGTTTTTTGAGCCAACGACCATACGATGTGTGGAAACATGAGCAACAAAATGGCATGTTAGCTATGTAGAAAGGTTAAACAGATATCAAAACATTATTTAATCTTGAAATAATACTAAGTTAATAGTGATAACAGAATACTTATTTATTGGCATTCTTTTATTAGTTTGATGCCACTACATCACCTGGGAGGGATAGTTTCGATTTCAAACGTACCCGGCCTTCTATTGTTTAGTAACCAGAGTACACATGCTGCTTGTCCCGCTACGGCTCGCCTTTGTTACGGAATGTTGTGGAACCTCGTTGTGGATTAGGATTATAATAAAACGAAGTGAAGCAAAAAGAATCCTAGGAGAATTTGAACCCATAACTTTGTGAAGCCAGTAGCACGTGACCTGTCGGCACATCCGTTTTGGGCCATTATTTTTGTGGGTGTAGCCGTACAGCTTTGTACCATACTTTCCGGACTATAAGTCGTACCCTTGTACAAGTCGCACATTCGTATATTGAGCCGCTTTCGTGGAAAAGTTGGACCTCTTTGCAGCAAAAGGACATAAAACTCGCAAAATGAGAAGGTAGTCGGCTTTATTTGAGTGAACACATGCCGGGCGAGCTAAAGTTTTAATGATCTAGACACTTGTGAACCAAGCTTTAGACCACTACACCTAGCCGAGGCAGAGCCAAGAGACGACGCGAGCATCGATGCTCAGGCAGAAAGATAAACCTTGACATGCATTTTTTTTTTTTTGGTACTTCTAAAAGATTGGATAGGCACAATCCCTTCTACATGTAGCAGCATGGCTGGAGCATGGCAGAAAAAGTTAATCTAACGGAAACTAAGACTTGAAAAAATATTCTGCAATGAGTGCATACCAGCCAGCCCACTTCCCTTTCAGTGTTACTGGACTGAAGCAAGACTACGGTACCATGGCTGAATTAGGCAACGTCGATAACATGCTGTAAAAGCTTTCACTGTCTTGCCTATCCACGTTGAGCTGCTTTACGAACACCGTAAAATTTCTCTTTCAGAGTTGGTTATGAAAAGTGTAGAAGAGTGCAGCAACAGCAGTGCCTCCTGGAGGGGCACTGCTGTTGCCAAAAATATTTCATTATGACAAGGCTATTAGAAGTCATGCCACCAAAAATAAAACCAGAGATAACTATGCCACTAGAATCCATTCTTCCTCTATATTTACTAAATTTGCTTTGTAAACAGCATACTGGGTTCCCCCCAGTATGCTGAGCAGTATACCGGAACCCAGCAAACTGGGTTCCGAGGAACACAGGGGTTCCGCGAGCTGGGGTCATGGGTTCCGTGAACAACCAAATTGCAACACCCCTCCCCCCCCCCCCCCATGCCGGAAGCTGCGCGGCAGGACCATGCAAAGCGCCTTCATCTCACTTTGTACCGACATCGCGATTGATATGGTGGGAATATATGGGAAGCAACACAAGCAAAATTGCCTACAATTGTGCATCTGTTGCTTCTCGGTTGGCAAATATAGGGGGGGGTAGGGTTCCGCGGCAGTTTTTGAGGCTTCCTGGGGTTCCGCGAGACCAAAAAGTTTGAGAACCTCTGGTTTACAGGAAACACATACCCGAATTGAACTACGATTGGTTATATAGTAAAATGGGTTGTACTGCATATGCAGTGTGCATGTAATCGACGCTTGGAGTATGTTTTGATTTAGTAATTGGAAACAACTGTCTGTGCATAGGACTCACAAATTATTGTATTTGTTTCACGCAAAAGGTAATTTTAGATTCATATTTACTCCATCTGGGAAACAGCATTGAACCGCATACTCAGTTTATGCAATTGCCACCAAACCTGTTGCCACTACAAAGTTTCTCAAGGTTATGCGCCTTTGGAGAGTAGTCATAGTGCGTGCCCGCCCAGTCTAGCACAGGAACATTAGAACATGTGCGGCGACTATTGGCCATACAGACACATGCGCAGAAACACAAAAACGAGAAACTGATCTGCAAGAATGACACACCACACCACACCACACACACACCTACCCACCAAGAACAGTAGCTATAAATGCGCACCAATGGGTACAACAGGTTGGATAACAAAATTGGGTCTAATACGGCCAAAAGGAAGTTTCAATAAAGTCAATTGTAAAGAATAACAGGGAGCCAGCTAAGCCACAGGATCGGGAGCGAACTTGGAATCAACGGGCTTTTATTTAAATATTGTCAAATTCAATTGTTTTTTGTTTTTAATGTATAATAGCTTTATTGTTATCGACAAAAGTGGGAAGCATAGAGTAAAAGGATGAATGATTGGATGGATAGATGGTAGCTGGAGCACCCTTTATAACGGGCGGTAGCTTGTGCCACCTAACCAGAATCAATGAGGGCTTTGCGGACCCCAGCGGGTCCACGGAACCCTATTCGAGAACCCCTCCCCTATTAGCTTAAATGTTGCTGTATAGTTTCTTTCGATAGACAGCAGTTGGTCTGCCCATGCAATGTCTGAAACTTGCGCTCCTTCCCTCTAGACCTCAACTCCCAGAAATCCGGGCTTTCGAGAAGCTTCCAGGCGGCTCCCGGCGCGGAGCGTCGTACTTCTGGCACCTCTCCGCCAAGGACCCTTGTTGATCCCTGCTGGTGATTGGGGCCATTCTTGGTCATTGGGTCCATCCCTGCTGACTGGGCCAACTGCCTCAAGAGCTGCAGCCAACTTAATTTATCTGACAGCACACCCCTTTTAACTTATAACCTAAATGAATACCAAAGATCTGGTTTCCTAGTCCCGTAGGTAGATTAGAAAAAAAAAAAAAGCATGTAGGCAAAGTGTTTGTACAGAACTCTATGTTCCGCAGTTAAAGCGCAGGTAATTATTAGACACTACACTAATTACCAGTCAAGAGATTGTGTTAAATTGTTTGTTTTTGTGTTCTCTTACCTTCAGAAAGGCTTTTTGTTTGTTCGTTTTTGCTTGAAAAACCCCATTAACCTGGGAAAACCAAATGTATTTTTTCTGGTGGAGGCAGCTTAGTTTGTTATTTTTTTAAGGGGTTTTGTGCAATAATGGGTCTCGTGTATGTTTTGACATGTACGTACGACTGTTCAGCGAAGAAACCCGAGCTGTGTGCTACTTCTAGTATTTTTTTTTATGGATTTGCGCTCGAATGTTTTGAGAGTACAACAGGCCCCTACCCTGTTCAAACTGACTGCCTCGGTAGTACCTGCAGGTTCCCTCAAGTCTAGCAGAGGCCTTTGTTTTTAGCTCTATATAATGCTCCCGTTTCCCAGTTGGCACGTTACAAGTCCCCAGCGTTCGTATTTATTTAGGAACAGTTTTTTTCTTTGGAAACTGACAATTAACCGCTAAGCTTAAGCAACGAGGTTTTATATTCCAACAGCACCGATCTCCCTCGCGCTCCTGAACTTTTTCTGCGGCTTTGCCGCACCGTTTTTGTCGGGTAGGACAGCTGCAGGAAAGAGTCCCATTATGCTCAGCCCGCACGCACGCACTACTGTGTAGTTGCGACTTTTATGCTCCGTACAACCTTTTTAAGAGACTGGACTTGCCATTTTTACACCTTGGGAAGCATTTACAGTGGTGATATTTACCCTTTTTTTTTCTTTTTGTGTTCATTAATGTGTTCTTTTTGAACCTAAAATAGGTTCAACTTTGAGTGCCAAAAGTTGTATTACGTGACAAGCCGTGGTCTGCAGCATGTTTCTCTCGCAGTGTTTTTATATAATTTTTCGTACTGCCGCGTTTGAGAAATTTTTTTTTTTCTATAGGCTTGCCAGGCTATCTAGTCGAACAAAGTTTGTATATTTTTGTATTTTCATACAGTTTAATTCTAAAATAAACAGTTTTATAATTACGTTGTGTTCGTTATGTGCATGAACAAAGGTGTTGACACCATTTGTTTTCCCAATTTCGGTGAATGCACAAATGACAAGTGTATGAAAACTTACATCTTTGTTTAGGTGATACAGACCACATAGCCCTTCATGGCACTACATGCACCTAGATGTAAGCTGAACTGGATGATGTCCATAACGATTCAGTGGACTTGGTGATGAAGCAATCAAATACTGGGTCAGTTTAGAGCGCTGGAGGAAGTTCTTTCACCATGTGAAAAGGTTAAATTGCAATGTCGCGATAATGGGCCTATGTATTTACCAGCATACAGCATCTGCCATCTACTAATATCTGGTGGAGGCAAAGTTTCTAAACTGCTCCACGAACTACCGTCGCTCAAATAGAAATTGGACATAAAATTGCTGTGCTTGTTTGTGTACTGATACTAGTATACATAATGTACAACAGTTTGCATGAAGCCATTGGCGCATCCTTGCATTTTGCTCTTGCAGTGAATTGATGAGCACCATTTTCCCACTTTTAGATTATTGCCCCGAAATGAGCACTTCCTGCCATAAACTCTGGATGACGTCCTTTTGCTTCTATGGGAGAATTAACAAGGCGACCATTAGTTTCTGCTCAGTCGTGCTCTGTAATTTCATTGCGGTTTTGTTCTATGACTACTGATAATCCCCTCCCTCCTTTGCCCTCAAGGGTACATTAAATATACAGGGTGTTTTAATGCGCAAGCATAACTGTCCCATGGAGCGAGCCGATGTCATCAGCTTTGAAACTGCGCCAAACGGCACCTTAAAACCTTCTCCAAGTGAAGCCAGCTCCCAGCTATGAAACCATGCGAAAAGCCTAGCCAAATGGCCCCTAGTTTCCCCGATCCCAAAAGAGCGGAGTAAAGTTGATGGATTTCGGCTTTGGTCCCATTGCGCTGGTGCGCGTCGACGAGGCTCCCATTAGTCGCTGCACGTCTTTCTCAATGACCGCCACCCCATGGCACTGCGTGTCAGCAAGGCAACGGCTCCACTGCTCAACGCCTAAGGTCAGCACACGCGCTCGACCGTAGACGGAAGTACGCCGCAGACGAAAAGGGAGTGGAAGAGTGGTTGCATGCTTTTGCATCCACAACTAAGAAGTGCTTAGGTGTACCTCGATCTTTTTTTCTTTAGGCCATAGATTTGTCTTCAGGAAGCCATAAAGCTACATGGCCAGAGGGACACAATATAGGGGGATAATTGTCAGAATAAGTTTGATAAACGACTCTGTTCATTAGCTTTTATTAGTGCAAATAAACCTATGCTAACAACTAGAACTTGACAGTGTCATTGGAAACCACTAAATCGGTAAACTTCAGAAAGATTTGGATCGCATGAAACTCGTGGTGGTGCACTAAGGTAGCCACATGTGCAATAGGCTCGAAGCTGTTGGCACAGAAACGCAAGCCAAGTGTGCGGTAGTAGTATATCATCCGCATTTTTGCTCCACTAACCTTCCACCTGTTGCCTGGTTGTTAACTTTAATGCAGCACTGTGCTCCAAATCTTGCTAAAAGTCTAGTTTTTGATGATGCTTGGCAGGTTTCTGATTGAAACAGTGTTTATTTTCACTAATTAAAAAGCTGAACACTGTGGCTAATTATCCAACTTATTGCAACTATTAGCCTCCTATATTATGCCCCCTGGTCATACAACTCGTACAAGACAGAATAAAAGCAATTTGCTGCTTTTCAGCACAGACCCTCCAAAGTTCAACACGTGCACCAACAAGCGGATGCCGCGGACGAAAACCTCTTGCTGCTAACTCCGAAGCCAAAGATGCTCCGCCCAGAACTGCTGGGAGTGATTCGAAGAAATTAAAATTGCTTGGTGCCAAGCCCTTTGAGCATGGCGGATGTGGAATGCACTGAAAGCATACTCTTTGCATGTTTCCGCTGTCGCACAAGCTGGGTGGGGGAATGCGCTGTCATGCTGCAACAACACACCAAAGGTCGGCAAACCACGGCACAGCCCTTTGAGCTGACCAGACTCCAAATGTTCTCGAGTAGGTCACCATACAACCTGCTGTTGACACTGAATGCTCTGGGGATGTCATGTTTGGCTATCAGTTCTTTATGGTCCCAGAAGACCAAGAGCATGGCCCTGCCCGGAACTTTGGTATTTAATAACAAAAAGTGCCTTTCTTTTTTTTTTTTTTGCTTGCTTGGTTTCTGGCTGGGCATGGTGGATTCAACATTCATCCCCAGCGACAATGTGTTGAAGAATATCATTGCTCTCAGCTTCATAGTGTCAAAGTAGCATCTTGCACACATCCATGGTGCACCCCTTACTGTCTGGTAAAAGTTGTCTTGGAACCCACCTGGCAGACACTTATCATACTGCAGAATATCATGAATCATGTGGTGCACCGTGCCACGACTAATAGTAATATCCAATTCTTCAGCTATTCCGTTGATACGGACACAGCCATTTATGTGTACAAGCCACTCAACTTCCAATATTGTGTGCGTCGTCGTCAAAATGTGAGCCCAGCTGGAGTGAGGTGCATCAGTCGGACTTGACTCTACGCCTTTAAATTTTTTGTGCCACTTGTATGCCTGTCGAAGTGACATACAGGCGCCTCCATACTGCTTCAACCTCCTGCAACAAATATCCAGAGGCTTTTCGCCCTCTACCCAAAAAACGGATTTTGGAGCGCTGCTGCTCCCTTGTGCGCGCTTCTCAAGGGGACGACCAGTTCAAAAGTGCCGTGGTCAGGTGACATTTTCCATCGGAATGCTGGGCCAGCTTGCACAGCTTACATAAATAAAGGGCCAAACTATATTTGAAACGCAGCAGTCTGTCGAGGGATTTTTTTGTTTTTTATAACTAAATTTTGCTTACTTTTTTACTCTGCCTTGTACTACAAGGCTGCAACCAGGGTGTAAGATAGACAGGTGGGGAAACTGCCCATAGAAACCTACCGCAGCGCCGTGACCGGATTGTGTACTCGTCTGCTTGCGGGTTCCCTCGACTTGCGACAGATGGCGCTGCGGCGAGAGGAAAAAATCTGAATCGAATTTGCGTGGAACTTTATGGGAGAGTGCGCAAAATAAATCGAGAGCACGACAGTCTTCCATTGAAAATCCACGAGAAACCATCTCCGTCAGTTTAGCTGGTCGCCAACGGTCGCCCACCCGGAGTGAGAGTTCGCGGTGCCCCACATGGATGGCGCCACAGAAAGAGAAACCCGAGGGGGACACAATGCGGTCGCTCATTTGGCTCTCGTTTCCCCACCTGTCTATCTTACACCCTGGTTGCAACATTGGAAATGAGAAACCAAGGTACCGCTGAATGCAGCACATAATATCTGTGCTGGAAAGCTGGCCATGCAACATGAAATAGCTTTGGTACAAGAAGCCTGGAGCATGACATTTAATGCACGCTCCAGACCTTGCATATGAGTGCAATTTTGGTTCGGCCCTTGTTAGTTGTCTGTTTCCGCTTATTTGCTATCTATGTGATAGAGGTGCACATTGAAAGATTCATGTAACATTAGGTAGGTTATTTTTCTCGTACCTTGTCATACTTCCAATTTCAAATGGGCCGCTACGTGTGGTAAGCCGGCTTTGCTTTGTCTAATACTGGAAGTTTCATTTTTCAGTGTGCAAAAAAGCCCATTGCAAACTTAAATATATGATCTCCCTTGACCTGACATCCTCTAGGGGATATTCACGGGACACCATACTGTTGGATGTTGTTCACAGCGCATGCCTGAAACTAGCTCCCATTTCTCGTCATCCGAGAACAATGGTTGTGACTGTGTGGAATGGATGTTCAGTGTGCATTCTTGTGCATACCCCGCAGGCAGTGAAGACAGAGCTATGGGCACCCGTGCGCTCGCGGTCCTTGAGCACCGATCAAAGCTGTGCACGAAATTCTCCTGAAATGCCAGAAACAGATGTCCTCGAGCATCGTTTTGAGCATGCGCCACGAACAACGCCCAACAAAATGGCAACCTGTGAATACCCCTTGTATATCCCGTCGGTAGCCTCTGTTAAGCGTAATACACAAATACTCGTAAGGAAAGGGATGAACACATTTTGTATATTCGTGTCATGTTCAAAAGCTGCACAATCCAGTCCCGATTTAAGAGGTTGTATGAAATGTGATCTTGACACCAGACTGCTACCTTGTCTGGATACAAGACACAATTTAATCTGGAGCATAAATAGCTCGAACAGTATTCAAAGTGACCATTTTAAAGCATAAAAACAAGCTTTTTCAAGCTTATTACGTGCATATTTAATTTCTTATATCTACACTTGGCTTACAAACAGTTGCTCTACGATGGCGCCTGGTAACGAAAAACAAGCAATATATATACAACCGAAACTATGATGGCACCTCTCGAGAATTACGAAGAGGTTCGCACGGACACGTTTGCCATCGCCAGCCTCAATTTCCTCGCTTACAACTGCACAGCAAAACAAGATTGACCAGGGGTGATAAAAATGCGTCCCATTCTCGCGGGCAGTAAATTGGAAAACGTAACGGCTAATCTATATCTCCTCAAGATCAACAAAGGCAGAAACGAATTGCGTGGTAAGGCCCATGGCATTGCATTTGAACCATTCTGAAAGCAGCCAAAGGCTGGAAGTCCGGTTCTTCGGTCACTCGGAGCCTAATGTTCACAGTCTTGGCAGCACACTGCTGCGATCACAGTTGTGCGAGGGTCACAGTTTGCCTCGTGTAGCAGCTGGTGTTAGTCCAGATCAAGCGGCATCGGAAGCCGATGGTGAGCGAGCACTTTGGAGCTCTTCATCTTGGACAGGGCATTGGTGAAGTCGTCCATTGAGATGGGCCGCAGTGCGTCGTGGAAGATGTCCTCGTCGTCGGACCCTTCCTTCTGCTGACTGCAACCCGAGGGAACTTACGTTAAAAAGAGGCTCGAAAAATGCTCAAATACAAGTTGTTTTTTTTTTCTCTTCAACCTCCAATTAATTAGGTGAAATAAATGAGTGCCGAAAAAAGTTTTAATATACTCAAAATTTGGATACATATTCTAGATACTTCTCCACATAGTCACCGCACAGACTCAGGTCATTTTTAGGACTGTGCGAATATTCAAATTTTTGCATAGTAGTTTCGAATAATATGCTTTTCGATGTTTGCTTTAAGATGAACTGCGATACCCGTATTTTTTTAAGTGTTGATCCCGGCAGGTTAGCCTTGGTGAGCACCGGTGAACTGCGGAGAAGCAACACTCGCGGAGTTCGCCTACACGGCTCTTGCTTCTCCACAGTGCTTGGTAAGAAGCATGTGCAACGGGACTAACACACCGTAATCAACACTTCGAAACGTACAAATATCGTAGCCGCGTGCTCAGGAGAAAAGCACACTTCCAAAGCGGGACGGCACATACGCGGGCCTGGTGTTCTTAAACAAGAATAGAACCTTTGTAAATGTTGATATTGTGACGAAGACAACGATGCTGGGGCAGTGGCATGCTTGACCAATGCATGGCCTGACTTTTATATCAAACTCTTTCCATCTCATCGAAAGGACATGTCTGACATTTGCTGCATTCCAAACACCTTCATAACAATATTTACATTGCAGTAAAATTTTTAAAAGTAAACTGGCTATTATGCATGAGTATATGTTAGGAAGAAATGCCTTGACAACCCGCATTAATCCTTCGTGATTGAAGAAAATATATTAACGTTTATGCAGCTAGAATATTTGCAAATCCCCACAATTAGGTATAGCTGGGCATCTCTATAGGTTTAATTTTATGTAAAATGTGTCGTTTACTTGCCATCCCAATGTGGGTGTGGCATAGGACTTTTTAAGGCCACAGTTGATAAATAGAGTTAGATTAATATTAGCTTAGAAATGGACTAGTGGAAGCTTGGGAACAACCCTCACGAGTTTCGCTGGTTTTTTGTTTAAAAAGGCACTGACACATCAAAATTTTTTTTTTTTATTTTCCGAAACGATTGAAAACGATGCCGGGACATTACCCTCAAAATTTGAAATTTGGGAATTCAGTATTTGTGAAGTCAAAAAACAATTTCCAAATGCCGAATTCGAAGTTCCCGCGCGATCGGCGCCGGTGCCTTGACGTCAAATATTGCGGAGTCCTGAGAGTCCGCTTTCTTTCACCACTCCCTGCTGTTGCCATGGCGACCCAAAGCGAGCAGGAAAGGAGCGAGCGCCGGCGTTCCGGCGGACCGGTTTTGAGCGGTGTCGCCTGTTTTCCGTTGGAGGATACAACGGAGACGGCACCACAATGAACTCCTGATTTTTGGTATTTCAAAAGAAGGGCCGTAGTGCGTTCGCAATTGCGTTAAAAAACATGTTTTAGGATTGCCGTTGTTAAATGTTATAAAGATGTCGCCTACAAAGCTTCTAAATTTCATGATTCTTGACATCACGAATCAAAAGAAGCGAGGAGGCGAAGGCGGGAGAATCAAACGCCAAAAATAAAAAAAGGCGCGCGCGCGCGAAAAAATGTTTTTTTGCGATGCGGTTTTTTTTTGCGTGACAATAAACAATATTTAATAAACAATAAACAATTTAGACAATAAAAATATATACAACCTTTGGGGTGTCAGTGCCCCTTTAAGCGCAGGGCAGTAGTGAAAGGCTTAGAAAAACCATTCGGTATTCTATTTGATAATATTCGGCCAAAACCACTTTTCACTTTGAATACATTTCAAACCCAAAATCCTCTATTAGCTCATGCCTAGTAATTATAAAGACATGGCACAAGCTTCTCTAGGGTCTCCTAAGAGAAGGTTGCCGCTGGGGTTCTCAGTCCTTCCATCATGCATCAACGTCATATGTCAAGTTCAGCAAGTGTGTAGTATGCATCAATGTAAACACCCTAATCTTATTGCAAAAAATTGATGGCTAGTGGTACATGGTAGCCAAAGAGATTTTCTTTTTTTCTGGCGTCAATCTTGTCTAATATAAAACTAGATAGACTGACTCTACTGAGACAGGAGCTCAGAGTCTCCTTTAGTAGACGGAAAAAATCCCAAAACCTCTGTCCGAACAAGCGAAAATCGCCAGCAAGAAAGACAATAGTGTTTTTATTCTTGCTGACAAGATTTCTTCACTGAAATAAGTGCCACGGTCTCCACAATGCCATTTTTTAGTCTGGGGAATATTAGGACATGGTGGACATCAGCATCCAGAGAAATTTCGTGATTCTCCTTTATCTTTTGATCTGGGTAATGTCATGTTCTCGAACTTTCGCATTATACCACCACCGCTAGGCATCACATTTACACGGAGTTTCAGCTTCCCGCGATGCATACCAGTTGGCTTATGAGGGCTGAAAAACGGGGTTCCATTTTCTTAGTCGGATCCTGTACACTTAATAGATGTTGACTTAACTAGAAAAATTGATCCTACGCAGCTAAATAGCCAAAAATAACTTACTCATCAGCTTAGCCCCCCCCCCCCCCCCCCCCCCAAAAGAAAAAAAAAACTTGGTGTGTGGGCATGTGCCTGCACGTGCGACTTGCCTCTTTGTAGATGAGAAATTTAGCCAGTGCAGTATAACCGCCAGCCTGGGGTCTTTAATGTGCATCATGCAGTAGAGATACAAGACTGCACACTGGTACGATGATCATCCAGATCGAAAAGAGCAGGAATGAGGATTGAACCCAAGATCCCTGGGATCTGCTCAGCTTAGCTTATTCACTGGCTCTTAAAGGTGCACCAAATATGTTTCTAAGATTGTCTGTTCTTGGTGATAACTCATTCTACGGGATCTTAGCATCCCAGAAATCGAAAAATTATGCTGGTGCAACATCCATTTCAATACCAAAAATGTGATTCAAGTTTGTGCCATGCCCCTTCCTGAGCAGAAAAATCTGAAGCACAGAATCCAGCAGAGGCCCCGGCAACGTGACAATGGGCATGTGTCAGCCATTCGGAACTTGAGGCGCCGGCAGCAGAGGCGCCGCCGTCGTCTTTGCTAGATTCTGCGCTCCAGATTTTTCCGCTCAGAAAGGGGCGTGGCACAAACTTCTATCACATTTTCAGTAGGGAAAGAGACGTCGCACAAGCATAATTTTTCAATTTCTAGGATGCTTTGGGCGCGTAAGATAAGTTATCACCAAGAACAGACAATCTCCGAAACGTCTTTAGTGCACCTTAAAGAGTCTTACCTGGCAGAAAGAGCACTAAAGCTACGCCTTAAGCACACACATGCAAGATGCAAAATCGTACACAGCACAACCCAGTCAGCATTGAGACACGACCGTCACCTTTTCCAGTTTTTCTGAGACATAGTTAGAAGGCTGTCATCGGACCTAGTATCCGTTTGGTGGAATGAGCATAGTCTGGAGTTTGACACTAAAGCGGGGGAGTAAACAGCAAGAGCAGCAGGTATGGCATTCGAGCTAGTGCCCGTTGTGCAACCCAGCAACAGGGTTAAAAAGAGAAGGCCTCACCCCTCCCGTGCCTTCTCGTCCCTCAGGAGGTCTCGCACGCGGTAGAGCGCAGCGTTGCGGCACAGCTCTCTCAGGTCACTGCCGGAGAAACCCTCCGTCTGGCGGGCTATACTGGTAAGGTTCACGTCCTCGGAGAGCTGAGGAAACATCGCACAATGGGGAGCTGTCATGCACCACCCAATGTCTTGGGTAACGCAAACAGAGGTAATCGCTCTTGTTTGCCTACACGGATTAACAACAAAACAACCAGTTACAAGAGTCAACGAGCAAAGAATATTTCTGGCTCGTAAAACCACTACATAACGTAAACTCTCCTGGAAACAGACGTCAGTGTTGAAATTGGCCATGAATGAGCTCGCATTCATTGCTAGTCCGAGGCAAGCTAGTGATAAATGCTCGACATACGTATTAGACTCGTTATTATGCTCCATTTCACCTTACAACAGACTGCAGAGACTGCTACGAGCCATTGAAGCCAGTCCGACACCACAGCTCGCAGCGTCAGCTGTGGTCCATCCTAAGGTAAAACGGAGTAAAGTAGGAACAAGATTGCACGAGGGTAATGTAAAAGTCACATGCACATGGCATGTCATTTAGTTTTTCCTTATAGGCAGGCCTAATACTACTCAACTAATGCTTTGTTCATTATTTACTCAATACGATTTTCTAGTACTTAACTTAATTCTCAATGTCCCCTATCCTGCTTTCTTTTGCCACTTTCCTTACAACGAAAAGCTATGCAAAAAAATTAATACCAAATAAATAATAAGATCTGGTTAATTGCATCAGTGTGTCCATTAGGCAGATCCAAACATGCCAGATATACTGTCCAGAGCATATCTTTGCCACATCCTTAAATTCTGTCGCAAAAAAAAAACAAAAAAAAAACACTTTCTTTCATCTCGCAGTGTGCACACACCCTCTGCATTTCAATATGTTTGGTTGTTTGTGAAATGCTCCGCAAAGCTCTCGTCCCTGTTTTACCTCTTTCAAGGAGGAGCAGAAGGGAGAAGAGCGAACAGGGGAGAGAAGCCTTTGTATTTCACTCCATGGACCACAAGACTTTCTTTCTCCCTCTTTCATCCCAGAAAGTGTAATCGAGCACGACTACTAGTGCATGCAGGCACATGCATCAGTGAGTCATGCTACTAATGTGGCAGCCCGTATCATGGGAAACTGAATGATTAGAACCGAGACATTGCATCTACATCCTCAAAGGACGAAGCAATGAATGTGCCCCCTAAATAGATGTGCTTAAAATAAGATTGTTAATGGTGGCTACGAGAGGAGTACCATACTTACTCGATTCTAACATGCACCCAGTTTTTATACTGAAATATAGCGATTTCGACATGCTCCCGATTTCGTATCCAATTGTAACGCGAAAAAACTTTTTAGATGTATTATTCTAAACAAAAAAAAGGTGCACAGCAAAAACGGGTATGCCAACAACCCAGTATGCTAGGTCTTTAAACAATATAAAAAAACTTCCTTTGTTCATCCTTAAGAACTACGGCCAAAAATTCATGCGCAAATTCTAAAGAAAACAAAAAGTGTAGCTTTTACACGAGCATGTACCAATCTTAAAGGGGCGGTGCAACAATTTGCGGACTTTGGCTAATTAATTGCGGGAATCGATCCCAGCCACATATGAAACGAAGGACCGAAAACTATTCTTTCCTGCTTGCCCTAGTTTTCATTAAAAAAAAAAATAAAAGAAATTGGTATCTCTAGCACCCCTCAACTCAACATTGAAGCGGCACCAGCTTCGCCTGTGACGTCATTCGGAGTGGCGTTGGTTTCCGGTTGGGTTCTTCTGGCTTCCGTTTCCCCAGCGCTCGCCGGCTCGTCAGGCTCGCAGCTCTCCCGCTCTCCCGCCGATTCCCGACCAACATGGCGGCATGGGCGGACGGCCTGAGCGACGTCGAGCGCAAGATGCTTGCGTATAGTAAGTCAGTTGGACTTGTGCGGCGGGCAGTCGACGCAGCGGGCAGTCGAACTCGAGGTCGAGACACCAGGAACAATAACGATACCATGATACTACGGACCACGACCAACGCACTCCGTCGAGCGAGGGAAAGACAAAACGTCCGGGTTGCTCGTGTAGCCGCCGTAGGCGCCTCGGGCGTCGACGGATGATGGCGACGGCAGGTTTTGTTGACTTGCGGTAGATGGCGCCACAAATAATTCATACCCTTTTAGCGGCAACATTAGGCTTTTGAAGCGTTTCTGCATGCCTAAACAACAAGATTTTTTAAACTTAACCTTAAATCAAGCTTACAATTGCCTAACACTATCACTTACAAAAACCACTCCGAATGGCGTCACACCACAGGTTCCATTTGCGGCCACCATGTGGCCCCAGGTTGGGAAAAAAAGTGTTTTTTATTTTGCGATTACGCAGCGAAATAGAGGTATTTTGGGGTATGGTGGCACTTTTTCTCTTACTTATGCCAAAGTAAACAATATAAAAAATACAAGCTGCACATTCGTTCAGTGTTAAAATCATTGCACCGCCCCTTTAAAATGTTTTGGTAAGGCAGATAGGCTAGGATTAAAATTTTACTAATGTTGAAGTATCGGTAGCTTACCGCTTCAGTCTTCAGGATAAGTTGTACAATCCCAGCACGTTGCTGCAGGTTCTGGAAAATTAAAGTTTGCTTTCATTATTTGCATTAATAACCACAGTAAACAAAACTACTACCTTGACTCTCTTGTGCCACACCTGCAAAATACTAGTACTTGAAGAGTCACAAATTCATAGAATGCTGTTACAAGAATGCTTTCTGTTGCAACATTAGGACTACTCTACCAATCATTTCCTAGCATTGATGTTTCAGGCCACAAAATTACGTTGAAAAGCACATAATGGAATGTGAGAATAGGAGCGCAATAGAACAAAATGTTTGTTTCTGCCTGTCCCGCATTTTTAATATTCACTCTCGCAGCTGCAATGTAAAACATTCACTGCAGCTATGGGCAGCGACACACCGAAAAACTTCAGAAAGTGCGACAACACAGGAAGTTCATAAATATTCGTTAAAGGACATTCATCTTCTCTGGTCTTGATGTGGACAGCAAAACGGTTTAGATGAAACACAAAAGTAAGAAAAGAACGAAGACACCACTGACTAGTGACTGTTTTCATCCAGGGGTGTCGGAAGTGGTTGGATATATGTGGTGTGGTGTGGTGTGGTGTGGTGTGGTGTGGTGTGTGTGTGTGTGTGTAGGGGGGAATTCGGGAGTGGGATTTCCACCCTTTCCCCCAAACTGTTTGCTAGAAATGTCTTTGGGGTTAGGAATTTGTTCCCAAGCCCGAAGACTATACACCTGCCTAATTGCTGCAATACAATTTGCACGTGCATAAACAGCACAGGATATTAAATGTGTATACAGAGCCTCAGTTAATGGTGTGCGTGTTCATGATTTCCTCTACCCCCCCCCCCCCCCGCCCCCTTCTCTCCCCACCCCTGCCACGCATGTCCTGCATTTCACTAGCAGGAAGGTGGTCACCCTACAAACGAGTTTTCCTAAAATGAAATTTATGCCAAAAAGTGGAACAGAGAAGAATGAGTTCAAAGTGCACCTATTTCTACTTTTTTTTTAGCATTGGTGGAGCGAAAATAATAACAACAAAAAAATAACTAAGGGTCTGCCCCAAAACTTCCCGGAATCTCTTTGTTACAAATCATATATTCAATATTAGTTTACAATCTTTTCAGAACTTTTCAAAGTATTCTGCCCCTGCTTCGATGCACCCTTGCAAAAGCTTCACCCAATCATTGAAGGTGCCCTGGAAGCCGTCAATGGGAACCTCCATCAGTGAGGTCGTCGCAGCTGCTTTTACCGTCTACAGCGTCCCATGCCGAGTTCCTTTCAGGGTTCTTTTGATTCTTGGGAACAAAAAGGACTCCAGGTGTGCCAGATAGGGGCTGTACGGGACCTGGGGCGGCGTTGCCGCACCCATTTTGGCCAGCAAATCGGAGACGATGAGCGCAATGTGGCTTGACGTGTTGTCATGGTGCAAGATCCGATTGTTGTGAACTTCTTTTCGAACGCGTCGAACCCTGTTGCACAACCGTTTAAGCACTTCACAGTAAAGGTCCTTGTGGACTGTTTGTCCCTGTAGCACAAATTCAATGTGAACCACACCTTTTCTGTCAAAAAATACAGTGAGCATTGCCTTGATTCGCAATTTGTTCATCCTTGCTGCTCCGCTGCATTGATTCAGAATCATACTCAAAAATCCACATCTTGTCCCCTGTGATCACTCCGTCCAGAAATTCTGGGTCCGTTTTGTAGCGTTCATGCAATTCCTGGCACTTCAACAAACACACTTCCTCCATCTCACTCGTCAGGACTTTTGGCACCATTTTCGTGCAAACTTTCCTCATTTGAAGACCCTCTGTTAAAATACAATAAAATATTGTTTTGGGTATTCCACACTCCTCTGCAATCGTCCAACACTTAATCCCGGTCCTTGCCCAAAACTTGACGCACATTTTGCACAGAGTCGTCCGTTTGTGATGTCGACAGGCGTCCCGAGCGGTTGTCATCGTTGACGGACTCCTGACCTTCCCAGAATCTCTTGTGCCACACGAAAGTTTGGCTTTGTTTCATCGTGTCGTCACCGTAGGCTTTCCGAAGAATTTTGAGCGTCTCCGCCCCGTTTGTACCCAGTTTCACAGAAAACTTGATTGCATAACGCTGCTCCAAAAACTGGTCTATTTTTTTTTTCTTGGCAAGGGTGCAGTAGATATTTCTGCACAAAGCGTGACCTGCCTCAACAACTACCCGCAGGCAACTGAGACCAGTCTCGTTTCAAAGCTTAGATACCCTACTAACTTCTTCGCCCGAAGCCCTGCCCTGCCGTGACCGGCAGCATCGCCGACTACAAAAATTCATTCCAGGAAGTTTTGGGACACACTCTGTATGCAGTGTAAATCAACGAAACCTTCTGGGAATACTCTCTAGATGTTGGTGGACGTAAATATGGCAAATTTCAAAATCAACCCTCTTCGCAAAATACATCTATATATATATATTTTTTTTTTCTGGTAGTTTTTAAAAGAAGGTTCTCCAAGGGTTCTCCGTGGCGGGGAGGGAGGAATCCAGACAGCAGCATCTCTTACGGGCAGTCCCACGTGGAACATGGCGGGCATGCGCCTGAGGATGGCCTTGTCCACGTCGTGTGGCCTGTTGGTGGCCCCCATGACCACCACCTGGCAGCTGGGGTCCGTGATGAGGCCGTCCCACAGGCACATGAACTGGGCCTTCATCATGGCCGTCGCCTCGTGGTCCTGACTGTCCCGGGAACGCAGGAACGAGTCAATCTCGTCGATGAACACTATGCACGGCTGGATTTTCACCGCCTGCAACCACAAAAGTGACACAACCCAACCCCCCCCGGCAGGCGTTTTTTTACTGTTCTTTCGTCAGAGAGAGTTGGCCGACCGCGCCCGGAAAAGCTAGTCACGAGGATTTTACTGTTGCTGTCAATTTAAAACTCTCAAGACAATGAAAAAAAAAAAAAGTTTTTGTTTAGTGCTTAAATAGAATATACCTGCCACAAAAAAACACTTTCACTGAAACAAAGAAAAAAAAATCTTATTGCGAAAGATTTAGGTCGCGAGACTCATTTGGAGTATTGAGACTACTATATGTCACAACGTAACAAAATAGAAGCACATTTGGGAGTCACTCCTCATTCAAAGTGAGACACACAACAAAAATATTGAGCCAACTACTTTTGTTTTCTTTTTTTTTAAAGTTTGGTTTGTGGCATATGTCTGCCATTCAGTCGCTTAACCTTTTGACAGTCGTTGACATACATGTTTGGTGGCAATTACACATTTGGGAGTGCCCACTTAAATGAATGAATGCTAACGGCTGCACCCTTTATATTGGGCGGTAGCTTGTGCCACCTAGCCTAAAAGTTAAGAACCAAAAGTATGATTTCTTTCCTTTGCCAATTTGTTTACCCTCCGCAATTTGGTAACTATCACCAGGTGGTGTCGGATATCACCAGGATAACCTTTAGGGAATCAGGCAAAAAAACTAAAAACTTTGCCGATTTTCCTCTGGTCAAACCTAGTAGGCGTTACCCCGGCGCTGGGCCCACTGGAAGACAGGGTGGAGACTTTGGGCTGGAGTCACGCGGAAGGGAGTCCCAATTTTTCTCTGTCCCACCTACCCCCAGCTGTGGCAGTTAGTTGTACGTCATTCAACTCCCCCTAGATAATTTCCACCAGTCTTCCACCAACACTGTGCACGGAACCGCACACACTGATGCTATTCGTTATATCTTTGGCAAACTATAAATGTTTTGTTAGCATGGTGTTTCGCTTTTTTAGGGCTATTTACAGTTTTTAAAATGAGTAAAGCTATACGCACTCCGGAGTGCACTTCGGACGGAAATGGCTATACGGACTCCGCTTTTCTCGTATAAAACGAGTGGTCACAACCAGCTTTCTAAGCGGTGGCATGGCATAGGGGTCAAGGAGTCCGCTTCATACGCAAGACGACGCGAATTCAATCCGCGATGGGCCTTTTTTTTTTTTTTTTCTTAAACATTTTGTTTTGTTGAGGCATTCGGCGATATTTACGAATTTTTTTTTTGCGATGAACAGTAAAAAAAAAATAAAAAGAATGTTGTCGAAAAACTTCGCAGAACTAAATGGTATGGGACTCCCTTTCCGGAGGTGCGATCGGGGACAGCGGGGCTTGAATTGCCGGCTGGACGCCGCGAAGCGGCGTGTACTGGTTTCGTTTTGTGATTAGCAGCCGATACTGTCGCCGCGAAGCGGCGTGAACGCAGGCGGGGGGCTGACCTCCGAGAGATCATGCCCGAGCGGCATGATCTCTCGGAGGAGTGCGTATAGCCATTTCCGTCCGAAGTGCACTCCGGAGTGCGTATAGCTTTACTCTTTTAAAATAGACGCTCGGTGCAGGCGATGAGCACAAAACGGTCCCCTCGCACGTCGACTGTCTGGCCGAAATGGCACTTTTAACGCTTCTCGAACCGAATTCAGAGGATGAGTGTTTACCGTCCAAGTAACTACGGATAAATATTTATTTGTCACAAAGTTTTACACTTTAGATTTAAGCAGAGCATACAGCAGCAGCTCAATATCCTGGGTGCTATCTCCCCAAGAACAATCAACATGGCCCACGAGTTCCATTTTTTTTTTTAATATATTGGTGAGAGGTGCTCAGTCAAAGCTATATATCAGACGCATATTTCTTTCAGGGTGAAACGGATTGCATGTATACTCTCTTGGGAAGTATCCAATGGCGTACGGAATATACCGGAGGGAGCTTAATGAAAGTGTGCACTGTGGACACTGGAATGCTCACAATTTCTGTGCATGGATCAAAGAGATTGCTCCTTGTTCTCCTGTCAACACTAACATAGCACAGAGACAGCAACGGACCATTGCAAAACTGTTTTCTTGGAGCTCTCCCACTTCAAGGGACGCAAATCATCTGTGGCAATATCTCATTCCATTAATCTCGATTGAACGCAGAAACGGTACAAACCAGCGTGAACACTGCGGCAGCCAGCTTTTGAGACTCCCCATACCACTTGTCCGTAAGGGCAGCAACTTCCAGGTTGATAAAGCGAGCTCCTGAAACACAGCAAAAAGAAGCTGCTCGGGTTCTGGTGCAGTGTGAACGATGCAAGCATTTTTTATTTGGAAGGCCTAACTCACCCGCTTCACGTGCCGTCGCCTTTGCAATCATGGTTTTGCCACAACCAGGTGGTCCATGGAGTAGGACGCCTGTTATACAAAGCAAATTTTTTAGACTCTTTCCTAACACTCGAGCGTCGGAAATGGTGAGGTGATTTTCTGAATACTCATTGTTTTTTACATGCGTAGCATTTATTAGGCCAGCGCTCGGGCTTTTCGTATCCGCGGACGTCACAGTTTCATGTGACGGTGATGCCATCTCAAAAGTGCCCTAAATGCATAGCACTTATCTCTTGACCCTGACGTCAATTCAAGACACACTACTAAGCAGAGTGTTCGAAAACTATGAAATCCAACGCCAATAAGCTGTTGGCGGCCCAGCAGTGATACTTTTTGCCATCTTCCCTATTTACACGCACATATGCAATTTTCCATTGGCATTGTCTCTAGTGTTAGTAAAACGCGGAAGCAAGCACAAAATTCAGTCGTCGCAGAACCCAGGAAGTACAATAGGGGACATATTTGGGATGCTTAAACCCCATCTTACTCTGTTTCTTTTTCTCTTTAGAGCCGCCCACTGGTGCCTTTCAGACCGCTTTGCCTGCTGAAGAGCAGATTTCTCAAGCACCGGCTCATCAAAAGTTCGAAACCAGCATATATAAGAATTAAGTACCAGTCGATGCTCCTTTATGTTTTCGACTACTTTTGCTGGTTTTGTCGATCACGACGCGGAGAACTCGAGCGACCTGGAAAACATTGCTTCTGTGCATAGACACAGCGGACATAGGACTAAAGCAGACGAATGTCCCCAACATGAATTTCGTTAAAGATTTCGAGCCAGAAGCAACATTGCATCATGGTCTTGTGCAAGCTCCCTATAGGCACCATAGGTTCTTTGTGACGTCGTCACATGACACCGTGAAATCAGGCGACTTTGACCGGCTTGAGAGGTATATTCACAAAACCCTCAGAAATGCCCTTCGGCAACTTTTTTTTTTTTTTTTTTTCTTAGCATGGGCGAGTTTATACCTTTCGGTGGCTGGATCAGTTGGGAGCCTGTGAAGAGGTCCCGCTTCTGTATCGGCAAGATGACTGTTTCTCGAAGTTCCTGCGTAATTTCTTCGAGGCCCGCGATGCTGTCCCAGCAGATGTTGATGTCCCTCGGGTCGATCAACTGGGCCGCTATCGACAGCTCGTACTCGGTGAGCTAGAAGGCCACGAACGCCTGGTTTAGTTTCCTTTCCTTACGTTGAATTCTTTAGGAAAGCCACTACTTACATTGACATTCGTTACGCCTATCCTTTTGAGTATCCTATCCGCCTGAAAAACAAAACGATATGCAATTGAGGAAGTTTTCACCTACACATATCTTCTATCAGACCAGCTACTCAATTTGTCCCACGGTGTAGACTTCATTACTTTTCTTTTTTTTACAATAACTTGGTACTGCTCAAAGCGGGCGGATCGCTGGGGCAGTGGCTTCTTCTGATTTTATTTAGAAATCACGTTATGAATGAATCGTCCTTCAGAGTGCGTTGAGCCATGTTGAGCAAGGTGGTGAAAATTGTCGTCTCGTACCCTTTTCTTGGCTTCTACTTTCTGCTTGCGGGTAGGGTCTATTGCGTTTACCATCCATTTAATTCCGAAGTAAGTGAGGGCTCCAAATATCGTGAGACGAAAAACTAATCCCGTAACTTCTCCCCTGGACAGGGGAACCCGCAAATTCTCGCTCGCCATCTTGTGTGTAGAGGACCGCAGATGTACAAAATTGCGTAAAAGAAAAACTGACTTAACACAAAAAAATTGTAACCCTTACTTTTAAAAGTGTAAAGCATAAAATAATACTAAATAATAAATTAAAAGTGTTTTTATTTAACTAACTTCAGATATTCTCAATTTGTTGCTGCGTTGGCTGCGTTCTGAATTTGGTGAGGGGCGTAAAACGTAAATAGGCTACGCAAACAAACGCGCGAACGCGCGAGCGGACATTCGGCTGTTGGGGCGACATTGGTCTGCGTGTGATTCAAATTAATATTGTTTTGCTCTCTTTTTAGTGGTTGTGATTTAGTCAGTTTTGTGGCAACAGACAAGTTAGACGAAATGTCGGACAAGGAGGTTTATAACTTTATTCCCACGCGAACGGGCACCACATCTCAAAGGCTGGCGTGAGTAAACCGACGGAAAGATTTGAACATAAACACCAAGGGGTATTAACACATTTTTATTTCAGGATGAGAAAGACTACTGTACGTCCTTTCAGACTTTCTTTGCCAATGCCAAGAAACACTGTAAGTGTGCACCGTTTTTTCCTCTTTTTTTTTTTTTTTTTCTAGTTTTGAACGTTACAAGTCAAGAAGGTAGGAGAAGCTCCTCCCACAAGCGTGATGCGCCCGTTTCAAATCCTTCCGCAGTCGAAAGAAGAGTTCACTGGAAACGCTCCCTGTTCCGCTTCAATGGATTCCAACTTGTCTTCGATCCCACTTTTTAAGAAAGCGACCTTTGTAATCATCGGAGGGGGAACCGAGCCCCTGAAAGCAGCCGTTGTATGCATGGGAGGGGGAACCTAATCCCCGAAAGTCGTATTTGTTTCCATCGGAGGGGGAAAACTCTAATCTCCCTCTCGTGGCTTCCACAATGCTAAGTCAAAGTCAATAAAGCATATATGTACAAAAAGGCAAGACCCTCCTCGCGCGTTGGCTGTGACTTGACGGAAACGATGGGACGCTATTGGATGCGGAGGTGGCGGAGGCCATATACGATTCCCTTTGAGGGGCATTTGCCGCTACCTTCTTAACCTGTAACTTACTATGGCTTGGTAAGCGAAATACTGCCGCGGCAGTAGGTTTGTCCACCTGCCGTTACGACTAAAGCCCCTTCATGTTTCAAAAGTAGTGCAAGGTGCATTGATGCACGAGGCACGTGCAAGGTGCAGTCCTTGGGAAGATCATGGCGGCACAGCGCAGCACTGAGCTAGATTTCAGATGCCATGTTCTTCCCAGAACTTGCGCACGGCACCGCACATGTCTCAAGCATTTCCACAACAATGAATGGCGCCACTTTTCCCAGGATAGAGGGTCTTTAGTTACGACCAGTCTAAAAGGGTAGCAATGGCACAGCACGGAGAGGACGTCTGTGGGCGTGCAGACCAAGGAGGTGGTGCAGACTCGTGTTGACGCTTGCAGACGCATGTTGACCTTCATGAACATAGACGTGTGGATTTCTGAAAGGAGTAGGGAGGCCGCAAACTTTTTTCAAATGAAGTTTCGATGATTGATTCAAGTGGTTCGAAAGGTTTCGATTTTTCGAAATTGCTATATCGAAAATTTGACAGAAGTCGAATTTTCTAACTTGTTAAACTGAGAAGTTTGACGCTTTTCGAAATTTTGTACTTTACTCTTTCTGAAATGCAATGTTCTTCGAACTTATTACGCTAAAAAATTTGATTCTTTTTGAACATTCAAACTTATTACGCTGCAAAATGCGATGCTTGTTAACTTTCGAACCTGATAGACTAAAATATTTGATGATTTTCAAACTTATTTAGCTAGAGAATTCGAAAATATGCGAACTTTCGATTCCTAAAAAGTCAAAAGTTCGACGAACTTCAGATTTTTGGGTAAGCAGTTGTAGTTTGTCAAACCTCGAAAAACCGGCAAGCGGTTTTATTTGGATTCAATCAGTGAGGTACATTCATAATTTTTTTTTCGAATTTTTATATGTGGTGTTGCATTCCTTGCGAAAGACAATGCCGTTTATTTCAATGTTCTGGTATGCTTAGTTTTAAAAAAATTAATTCCTGAAGGAGCGAGGAAGGACGACGGATTTTTGACGATTGCCTTTGTGCCATATTTGAAGCGCGCAATAGCCGAAGCTATTTATGATAGAGATGTTAAACTTTTTAAGAATGATTAATGTATAGCCTAGGTAAGTGTCATCTTAAGATATGATTATTGCTATTCAGGATGAGTTTCAAAGAAATGCCCAAGCATGTATCTACAGGCAATTATGCCCTAAACTTGGTCATTTTTTTTGCCTAATTTGTTTTAGGTATTGCATTTAAATTAACATCACAGACAGTACATATCATTGCCATCTTCAGAATACAATATAATGTTTTTTATTGTTGAGGAATAAATTAACTCATGGAGAAAGATTTCAGATATTGTTCAAGTTCAGCTCGTCGTTAAAAAACAAAAGCCATTTTTAATTGTTTTTTTTTTTTTTTTCTCGCTTTTCCATAGAATATTGCGCCTCCGCCCATGCCTCACTAAGCACCCATGCCCACATTTGTAAGATCTGAGAAAATATGCTCAGTACATTTATTTGTAAAATTGATGACTGGACAAGCGCCCATCCCCCATTTTTCTGCGATAATCTCTCAATTTTGAGTGGACGCTTTCCCGGTATTTTACGGTACGTTCCTGGGACGTGTTTCTTTTAACCTGTGTACATTTTAGGAGGAGAAACTTGTTTCGAAGTTCTGAGCCTCTGAATATGCAAGAATACAACATTTCCGGCGGGTTTTTGATAGTTTTTTTTTTCTCTACAGCTTTTCACCATTGCATTTTTTGCTATGTTTAGTTCTTTTACCAATGGCACAGTTATATGCTAGCGTCACTCGAGCAGCGTTTGATCGGATTACTACCAGCGTGCAAGGGGGTGGGGAGGCAGTTTGCCAGATTGCTTCAAGGCTTTTCTGAGCCTCAATCCCCTGCCCGCCCCTGGCCGTTTCGAACTGGATGAGTATCGTAAAGCAGTGCATTCATGTGATCACTGCTGTGTGATGCACGTTAAAGACCCCCTGGGCTGGTGGTCACAATTACTGATCTATGGTCACTCTGCACTGGCAAATATTCAAGCATATCCGAGACACTCGTCGTCTCATTTAATTGCCTGACCAACTTCGCGCAGTCTGAATATCACACCGGAACTTTTCTAAACCTGATTTTGTGAAAATTGGTGAGGTGTGGAAACGTTATTTGAAACTGAAACTGTGGAGGAACATGAAAACCGGACATCTAATTTTGCGAATTTAGACTTGAAAGGAACTTTTAAAATTTAGCCCAAAAAGAGAATCGAAACCTTTTAACTTTTTTAACGTTATGTACAAAAAAAATTTGAAATCTTCAAATTTTTCTAACTTTGTCTATAAAAATTCTAAACGTTTGAATTTCTCAAACTTTAGATCCCCGAAAATTCGAAGTTTTTGAATTTCTCGAACCTCAAGTAAAAAAAGTATTTGAAATATTCGAACCCAAACTTTTAGAAACCGTGAAAGCTTCGAACTTTTCTAATTCGAAACTTCGTGGTGTTCGAAAGTTGCGACCCTTTCGATTTCGAACCTCGGTATACGGTTAGAAAATATCAAAATCTTTCAAATTCGGACCTCAGTTCGGTTCGAAAATATCGAAACCTTTCGAACTCAAACCTAGGGTGGCTTGCGACATCCCTAGAGGAGAGTGGATATGTTGCCGGCACAAGAACTTAGAAGAAATATCGCCGCCAGCGTCCTATCGTTGGCTGGCAGCAATCAGTTGACCTTGGTCCGTGCCGTGAGCGAGGCCACCGCAGTGTACTCTCGGGTTCAAAGGAAACCTGAACAGCAGAGCGCAAGGCCGTCATAGTTTCTGCATAGGCTTCCTACGGGAACCAGAGTTGCGCATCTGTTTTCCTCGTGCCACCGCGCTGCTATTTGTCAAGATCCGATCACGTGAAAAGCAAAATTTGAGTGACGTGCAGGAAAGCCACCGATACAGCCACTTCGCCAACGTTGCGCGCTCCTCATCGTACGGTCTTCTGAATTTGCCTCTCCCTTCCCTGATTTCAAGAAAAGAAGAAAGAGCGCGCCGCAAGCGCACGCTGCTCGCAGCAGGAGCAGGGTGCTTGTGCGTGCGTCCGTGGAACATTATTGTAGCGTCATGCTCCCACCTTACTTGTACAGATTTTGGTTTTCCTTAATATGCATTGTTGTTTTGTTGTGAACTGTATAGCAGAAACTGTGCGAATTTCGAAACAGAATAACAGGAACCAGGACGGCTGCTGACGCCTAAGGGAAGTCAATTACCTGGAAAACTTGTATGTATCAGCTCCCAGCCCTCGCCTTGTGTCCCGTTTAGTTCTTGCGTCTCGTGTGTGGATCTGGGATTGCCAAAATGCAGGTCTGTCGGCTCCCGTATTCACCAAATATTTTAAAGAAATTCAATAACTTCGTCATTGACATTTTGTAGGCAGCCATTAAATCACTCATTAAATTATCACCCAGTGTGTCAGAAGTGTGAAATAGAAGTTAAACCGGTTCGTTCGTGCACGGAAAACCTGTGGAGCTTGATTGATGTCAGTTATCAGAACCATGCCGACATCCTCGTGAAGTATTTAGAGTGCATGGCTCCTGCTAAATAGTGAAACAGCGTGGATGAGAAACTACATGTTTATTGCCAGGGAGCATTTGTGCAGACAGAAATATTGAACAACAAGGGAGCACGAATGCTGCAACCGGCAAAGGCTGACGCCTCGGGCAGCGCAAAGGCGCTGCCCGAGGCTGACGCCCTGTCTGGGCAGGCTTGCTTTCGTTGTTGTGTTTCACTAGCTCGTCTTGGTGAGGAACCAATGAATACTTTGTGAAGATGCCTTCAGCGTCTACAACGCAGCATTTGACGAGGTAGACCTTCCATCAGGCGGGATACCAAGTTCAAAGCTCGCAGCCGCTCCCACTCTGCCTCGACCACAAGACGTCCACCGATCCTCTCTGCAGAAGCCAGTGGGAGAGGGCTTTCTTCATAGCAACCCCCGGCCAGACGTTTTCTATAACGTTCATGTCTGCTGCCTGGGGTGGCCAGTCGAGCGTCACGATCCCTCTGTACAGCTAGTGAAATTCAGCTATGTACAAATGCAAGTTGGCCCAGACAGCTACGAGCTTCCTTTCATGGCTTCTGCTGAGCCAACCAAAGTATCTCTGAAGGAACTCCCAGTGCACCACCGGCGCAGCGTCAAAGCTTGGGTTGTTCTGTGCAAGGTTTAAACATATCGGAGGTGGATGCAGACCTTCGGAGCGCCCTACTCTCCAATCCGCAGTTTTATCAGTTTCAAGAGGCCACCAGGAGGCGCAGCATGTACCGACGGCCACGCGCTCCGCTGTTCGCATTTCATTTGAACTTCATAGTACGGGTGGGCCAGGTGCCAGGTGTGTTAACATTTTTCTAATGAGCTACTGTCGCTGTCGCTGTGAAGAGGCTTGAAGGGTGGGCCGCGTAGGTTAACACGTGCCCCAGTGATAGACGCACGTTTTGTCGACAGAAGCGTTTCATTGACACTTGTTACTAGATTTGTACGCTCTAGAGATTTCGTCGCACATGTATCATCGGGGGACGTTTAGCAAACCGTTAGTGTTCTGTGTACTGTACTTTCATTTCATTTTTCATTTTATTACCTTAAAGACCCCAATAGGGTTATTTACATAAGGGGTGGGGTTACACATAAAAGCATTTTTAACAGACATTCATGTCGGAAGGTGGTTGACGACAGTCTTCATGAATACGGATGGACATGTGATGGCGGCGACGTGGTGGGGAAGGTCGTTCCAGTCTGCTGCTGCTTGAGAAAAAAGGAGCCTTTGCTTTTAAGTGCACACCTCGCGGTCACAGCATCATCCAGGCGCACATTTACAAGCATGCTTCAAATGCTCTGGTACGCGGTAACAGTTTGCTAAAAGTCCCTATTGGGGTATGTATAATGCCTGCTGTTGGCACACTATCCCCCCCAAAAATATGCCTGCAGTATTAGTCGTGTGGTTGCAGTCGGCAAGTGGGAGGAAATTGCCGGCATTTTTCCGCTTGGACTACTCTGCTGGCTGCCAGCAAAATAGGCTCATTCATTTCTGAATGTGCAGCTTGGGCCTCACATTTAGAAACCCAGGCACGTCACGCTGCAGAGTTCCACTCAGCTGTGCGACGTTCTAGTGCAACACAAAGTAGGAAGGGACAGGACAGAGCTGTCTTCTCTTCTCCTTGCCATTTTGTGCCCTTCCTCTTGTGGTAGCCAATACACAAGAGCAAGGCAGTTCCCTCTCGAGGCTAAACAGAGTGTTCTTCAGTTCGTCGTCATCTCAAAGCCTTTCTTTTTGACATGGAATGGTTTGCATATCATATACAGAGTGTGCCTGAAAAAGAAGTTTTTTTCCACCACAAAAATAAACTATACATCGCTGAACGCTCATTCTCCGCCCAAATATAGTGAGTGCTAGAGGTCCAAACCGGATGGCAAAGTTTCAGCGTGAACAGATGTCTTATTCAAAAGTGATTTTCTGAAAATTTCAATGTGAAAATGGGGCCCATTTTTACCCATTTGTGGCTTCTGGTGCCATAAAGCTCCTTCTATTCGAGAGCTCTGTCAGTTGCCAATTTCTCATTAAAATTATAAGAATATCGCAACTTTTGAATACGATGTAGCTTCGGGCTGAAACTTTGGCTTCTGGTTTGGACCTCTAGCGCTACCTTTGAGTGGAGAATCGGCATTCGGCGATGCATAGTATATTCTTGCTGTGAAATTTTTTGGGGAGTCACCCTGGAAATGGCTTGCATTGATGTCACATCAACTGCCATTGCCCCGTACCACGCTGCTGTGCCCGTAGCCTCTGCAGCATACATTTCGCACCATCAAACTTGTTCTTCTCGGCAAGCATTGGCGAGAACAAATTCGATGGTGCCAAATGTATGCTGTGAAATGTAGTATGAGCACAGGAGCATGGTACAGGGCCATATGATGGTGTGCGAGGCATATATAGACCGACGCGCGGAGTGGCTCTGCTTACCAACACGGCCGGAAGGCCGCGCATGCGTGGGAGCTATGTGGGCAAAAGCGGCCCGGCTCTCCGTGTTTCCGTCATTGCATCGTGTGACGTGCACTTGTTTTTGACGTTGTAAGGACGCTTCTAGGTTTATTTGTGAGTTGTATTTCCTGACAACGTATGTCGTATGCTACGCCCGACTGTTTGAGCTCGCTACCCGAGCCTGAATGGCAGCAGTATCGAAACAAACTGCGTGGACGGCGTTGCCTTCGAGGATCCGTTCGCCGCAAACAAGGTGTGCTGGACTTCCGACGTGAAGTTGCTGCCACCGAAGTCGACGACTCACGTCGTCGTTTAGTTAGTTTTTTTTGCCAAGCCAGTTCACGGCTGACTCAGTGCAGACGTCAAGTCTCTCGAGGTGAGTCGGTTTCCGCACTGCCGGCAGGATCAGCAGACTGTGGGTCCGCGGAAGTGTATTTATTAATTGATTAAATATGCACAGCGTCTTCAAGTCATGATATGATGTTTTTCCTACCCTCATGACCACAAGGCATGACAAGCAGTAACGCTTTGTCCGTTCTGCAATCTTCGCGGTAACACAAAAGAAGTAACAGCGTTGCCAGGGACGCATTACTTTTTTCAGTAACGTATAGCTACTTATTACTTTTTCGACACAGTAGCGGGTAGCGTACTTACATTACCATTTCAAGTAATGTAGTTACGTTACTTGTTACTACTTCCCAAGTCTTAAAAAAATTACACTTAAATTGTTTTTGTGTTTTTAGGCGTCAGGCCATGTAAATTTCTAAGTTTTCTGCGTTTTTCTTTGCGTTTTTTCTCGTGAGTATTTAGGCGAGACCGTAAAAAGGACAAAGTAATTATGTTCCGTTTTTGCATGAGTATAATATTTCTTGATATATGAGCTTATGCATAGCTGTATCGTTAAAACAGTAATTTAAAAAGTCACGCAGAAGTAATGTGCATTACTTTTTATCGGTAGCGCTAATGCATTCCTTTTATTTTTAGGTAACGTAGCTCGGTTACACTTACCTTTTATTTGCAAGTAACGAGTAACATATTTCGTTATTTTTTTCTGTAACGCCTGGAACACTGCTGTTCTGTCGCCGATCCCCTTCTGCTTGGTAGCACGGGCGTAGCGAGCCTCCGACGAGTGCTTGGCCGGTGCTTTGTGCGCGAACACCGTGGGAACAAAATCCGGGTGGTCTTGATCAGACTACGGTTTCCCTGAACATCAGCAAGCCTCGAAACGGAGATTGAAATGGAAGCCGCACTTGCCTTCAAGAAACTGCTTGCCGCACAAACAGTCATTCGTGCAAGGCGACCGTTCTCTTCGATACACGAATATTACGCACCTTCTGTACCTTTCAGAGTTCGCCGGACAATTGTGGAAACTCACTCCACTAATGTTTCTGTACCTTTCGGTGCAATTAACGGCTACACAGCTTCACGGCATACTGAAATGCTATTACGCCTATGCAAAACGGGCGCGCTTTTGCCCACACCACCCAGCTTCGGCGCGATCGCAGCGCCGAAGCGCGATCGCAGCGGCGCCGCAGCTCCGTGACGTCAAGCCCGCGTGTCGGTCTATAGCTTAAAGCCCCTTGATAAAGTCCACCTTTTTCGAATATCGCTGGTTCGAGGCGTTCAGGCAGAGAACGCGCATGCACACCACCAGCAATTGCACGAGCCTCGCTTGGAAGCGTGTCATCGCACCTAGGTTGGACATTTACACCTATGTCATGACAGGTCACGGAAGTGACCTATTGGTGTCTGATTGGTGGAGGATTGCCTTCTAGTGATGCAAAACTATTGATAAATTGACTATCGATAGTGTCACAGAACTGTCAATAGTGTTGCAGAACTATCGATAGTGGACTATCAATAGTACTATTGGTAGTTTTCGGATAGTCGACTATCCATAGTACTATCTATAGTTCTTTACCATCGACAGTCAGATTTCTGGCGACTATCGATACTATTGATAGTACTATTGATAGTTTTGCATTAGCAGAGCGAACACAGTTGCCGAACCGCCGCTCACCTCTCTTCCTCCTCACTTCGCCCAAACTCCCGTCTTCATCATCACTAAAAGCTGAACCAAAGTTGGGATGGTAAGTGCTTGGGCTAGCTGGTGTCCTATTTGAAAAAATAAAGCGAAAAAAAGAGAAGAGGGAGCGACGCAAACTACTAGTGTCGCAAAACTATTGATAGTAAACTGTTGACAGTACTATCGATAGGTTTACGATAGTCGGCCTTTGATAGTTTTCTGATTGTTGATTAACGATAATTTTCTGATATTCGACTATCGATAGTTTTTCTATAGTCGACTATTGATAGTTTTTTTACTATCGATAGCTTTGCACCACTTTTGCCTCCGCCGATCAGATGCCGATAAGTCCCTTCGGTGTTTTTTTAAGATGTACCTGTAAATGTCCAACCTAGCCCTCGTGGTTGTTCATGAATCTATGGAATGCAAACATGTTTTCATGTCGGAACCTTCGGAACCATGGTGTTAGAAAAGGTGTATTCGGGCTTCATGTTTCTTATTAGTACTGCCAACAAATTGTTGTGCAAACAAAACATGTTTTCGTGGACAACTTTTTCTTGACACTAACATTTCATCGACACTCATTACGCGAATCGCACTCCAAGGGACTTTTACATACTCCGGGTAAGTGCATTTACAGGAGTGGAACGGCTGCGCCATTTGCGCCATTTTGCACCGGACGCATTTGTTTGCACCATCCTGCGCCTTGTTGCAAAAACTGCGCCACAGCCAATACCTTGCGCCATTATGCATCAAATCGCAAAGCGTGCGCCAAAAAAATTGTATTTTGCTTTGGTTTCGGTTTCCATCAAGTCGATTGCTAACAATGAGCGTGTTTAGCTTGGTCGGCCTTGTAATCCTTCGTTCTGTTTATTCTCCCTGTGTATCTCAAGTCGGAAGCACGCGAAAAAACTCTGATTCTAAGCGCTACACCAGCTGCGACTGGATTGTTATTCTTCAACCATAAGCGGTCAAGCAAGTCGGCCGAGGTGAGGTCGAGTCGTTAAGCGTCAGATTGCCTGAGGCTCTGTGGCACAGGATCCGGACGTCATCCAGTTGAAAGAAAATGAACAAAATATTCCTTTTAGTACTTCATCGTTAGAAGTTGGAACCGCATTCTCGCACAATAAATCCTGATATGATAGAACTGAAACGCGGTTTGATCCGAAACCTTGCCGGCCAGCAGCTCTTACGCGAGCGGTTGATTTGCTCGGCATACTTTAACCTTGCTCCTGCTTATCGCTTAAAATACGATAACTTAATAATCGTAGTCTGGTGCTTTGATATCGAGTTGCACAATAGGATAAACTCAAAATTTGTTGCCCTGTTCCTCCGTGCAACTGCACGTCCGTTGCTTCCGCACGTCACGTGGTTCGCACATAAAATTACTATGTCGAGCACGTGTGGGCTGTGCGATAAGCAGTGCCGGTTTGCATCTGAAAGCCACTCAGAAAATATCAGGGACGCTATCTTCAGAAACATAGGGTACTTGCTTTTAGGGGCGAAGCTCCTTAGGGGCTAGCCATGTCCGTATGTCCGCCCGCCGTCGGGTGCACGTGCTCCTGCTCGTGAGCTCACGCGCTCAAGTGCTCGCGAGCACGTGAGCACGTGCTCCCGTGCTTGTGTAGGGCAAAAAAACAAAACAACCGCATCTCCACGGGGTGAATGATGTTGATTGGGGCGAAGCTCTGGTGGTGCTTGTCTGCGTAGACGGTGAGCCGCAGCATGCCGAGCCTTTTTGTTCGTTTTCATCCATGTCAGAAAGAGAAGGTGTGGTATGGAACGTGGTTATATACGCATTTGAGCATTTGATGGCAGCGTGACATGGATGAAAACGAACAAAAGGCTCGGCTTGCTGCGGCTCAGCGGCTACGCAGACAAGCACCACCAGAGCTTTGCCCCAATCAACATCATTCACCACGTGGAGATACGTTTTTTTTTTATTCTCATTAAGGCTTACAAAGTTTCAAGTTTTCGCATCTGTTACATTGTTATCCCATCTACCTAGGTCCTTAACCACTCATGCTCATCTGTACTGCTAAGCACAATTGAAATGGCTCCCGTGCTTGTCTAAGACACAAGCTGAAGTGCAATGAAAACTGATCTGAGCTGCTCTTAGCCTGCTTCAGAACATAGTTTTAGCTGCTCCCAACCTGCTACAAAACAGCTTTTTTAGCTGCTCCCGTGGCTGCTCCCAAGTAAATTTCATGAGTTCCACCCCTGATTTATTTCATCCGCAACCGGAAAAAACTTTAGGAAGTGCTTTTCATTGCCACCATGCTTGGATGGTTTACGTGCAGCGTCTTCAAGGCTTGCTTGCGCACTGCTTGTAGTATAACACATACTCCTCAAGTTACGCAACCATTTTGTGTTGCCAACTCAAGTTTCTGACGCTTGTACGGCGTGAACTCGTCTTCTGTCTACTTGGCCATTGTGCCGTCTTGCAGTCCCTTGCGCAATTGCAACAGAACCGGGCTATCTCAAGTGAGACTTGCTATTGTTGAGCTGTGAGGGGTGGACTCTCCATGGCTTCTAGCAAGATTACATCACCTGGTGGTGCCGGTTCGTCCTTTCTGTCTGGCAGAGGAAGCTGGCTGAACGCGTCTGCATTCTGTTAATACTTGCCTTGCCGATAGCACAAATCGCTAAAGCACAACGGAAGGGAATATGCACACGCTGTAGGCTGGGCATGAGGTCACTCTCGTTCTGTCAGTGCAGTGATTATAGGTGGGCTTTCTTGGTGACTATTTTTCCCTCTTCATACTCTTAGCAGTCTTGTGCATCTGATGCAACGCTTCTCTCCCCATGTGTAGGAAGATGCAGAGCCACCACCAGGTACGCTGCACAGGGCCAACAGATCCACATCAAAGAGGTCCCTGACGTTTGCCAGCTCGAGAAAAGCGAGCCCAGTCTCTTCGCCTGCCGACGCCTCTCAAATGGGTTTGCGTCCCGCTGTCAGCAGTCGAGATGATGAAGCGTCTCCCGAGGAGCTCGCAGCCGCAGCTGCTTCAGCCGCCGGCTCTCATCACACCGCATCGCTCGAGAAAAGTCCATCTTCGGCGGCTTCCAAAATTCCCAAGATCCGCTCGCCTCGTAGCCGAGCGAGTCGTTCCGACGGTGGTACCGATCCAAAGGGGTCCTGGGAAGGGAGTCGGCCATCAAAGAGGAGGCAGCTCACGTTAGAGTTGCCCTCGCCCATATCTCCACCCGCGGGCAAGTCAGGTCCCGCTGCCGCGAGGCAGGCGGCGCTCATGTCAAGCACTCCCCTACCAGGCACCGTTCCTGGCATTTCAAGAGGGGCCACACTTCGGTCTCCCCGCAAGGTCTTTTTCCGGGAAGAAGACGTTTTCTCGGAAAACAACGTCTTCCCGTTGTTTTCTGCGTTTGTTCCCATGAGGCACCGTAGAGACTTGCAGGCAGGGTCGTCCCGGAGTCATGGATCCCACTCCCCGGCTCTGAGAGAAGACCAGCCCGAGGAGCCCATTCCGGCCGGAGGGGAAGCTGACCAGGTATTGGCTTTTTACAATTGAGAACGGCATGCTCTTTCGTAGTTTGTTTTCGAGCCGAAGCGTCGCGTGCGGGCACGTTGCCCTGAGCCGTGGCACCTGGAATGAGTCTTCAGACCGGTGTGTTTAACGTCCCCTCCCACCCACGCATTACAAGTTGTCCCAAAGTGGCAACGGACGATGTCGTAGAAGCCGGCGTGTCTTGTTGTCCGCTGTCGTGGTACTAGGACGTGGTGCTAGGAGTCCCGAAACTGATCAAACTCGAATGTCACTGTTGTCGCGGAGTCTCGACTCCTGGCTGCCGAAGCTTCCGTGGTCTGTCAAGCAAGCTTGGACGTAGGAGGCTTCTGTAGGCGACGTGACGCCACCTGAGGTGAAGCCAGAAGTATGAAGGGCACTCCCCCAACAACGACTATAGCCCCGAGGGTGACGGCTGTTGGCGCCAAGTCAGCCCCCCTTTTCGTCCAATAGCATCTCTTGATTTTGGTCGTCGTCGTAGGCGTGTCCCTCCACACTTCTGGCTTCACCTTTGGTGGTGTCATGTTGCCTCCAGAAGCTTCCTACCTCCATGCAAGCCGGAGGGGGACTGCAGCAAAGCGGGCGTTTGCCAGATCTACCACCGCTGCACCGGGATCGTGGCTGGCAACAGCGTGACACTTCAGCGACGTCGCCGTGCAGAAATGGAGGAACCACTTTTTAAGACAGGGCAAAGGCACTGGTCAAAGACCCGTTACGAGCACCTTGCCCGAACCATGCTTACACCGCACGGGTGTGCTTGCTTTGCTAGGACGCCGAAAATGCCTGAAGTTTGCTTTTGTGGCTTCTGCTACCCACGCGCTTAAAGTGAAACGAAGTCCAGCTTAATGTCGACTTGGCGCCGATTTTCCCTGTTTGCTAATCAGTTTTGCCACTTAGGGTGACTAAAGTCCCTTGATGCATTTTCGTTTGTCTTTCAAGTAGCGTCAGATGCGTCGGTGCATGAGACCCGTGTCTCGAGCGGCCCTTGGAAGCAAATGGCGGCGGAGCACCCGCTCGTGGCACATGTCTTGCGCATTTCCACGACAGTGGTAGGCGTACTTGTAAGCGCGAGTTTTATCAAGGGACTTTAGGGGTGACAGCTTGCTACGTGTGCTTCCACCGCACTTGCAATCACGTTGCTTCTTTTGGAGCTACCAGTTCTTACAGAAATCTTTTGCTGTCAACGCTGATCTGGTTACAGAAAAACGAGACTGTTGGGGCTTTTGGGGTTTTATTTGCGTGCAAACATTTTGAATGCTCGTCGTTTTTGGGCTAGAACCACTTGCATATTTGGAATCATTCTGCAGGATGTTTCCGGTTGAAGTAGGTAGAATCTGGCAGTCTAGGAAAGAATTGTTTCTGGAAGGTGTAGTAGATTGTTTGTTGACTTGTCACATAAACCCCAATGCTCAATTTGTTATGCTTCCTCCAGTTTAGTTTCATTACATTTCTTTTGCTCCAACTGCTTTGAAATTATTTTGTTGCTGAAATAATGCTTTCCTCATTTCAGGGAAATGGGGCTGCGGGTGCTGTCGAGAAAGGTACTACCACTAAACGAGTCTACACTTTTCTCCTAAAGTGTCTGAAGTTGTCTATGCATGCTTTTAGACTGGGGTGTTGTTGTTTTTTTCTTGTTTAGCAGGAATTGAGCGTGAAAAATTATGTTCAAGCATGTAAGATTCACCCCTCAATTTTTTTTTTTTTTTATCTTCTCTGTATGTAAACAGCAATAGTATTGCATTTCTTTTTTTGACTCCAGTGGCCTAGTGCAATCGACTACAGATCATTCTATAATTGCCTTTTTTCCTGCTTCATTGACAAAAATAGTTGGAGGTGGGTGCACGGCTATGAAGGAAATCTGCCTTGAGCCTTCCTGTAATCAAGTTTTATTTTCGTGCGCTCATTGACTGAACACAACTCTTTGGCCCAACCCCTTTGTTTTAGCCCAAATGTTGCAAAGCCAGGCATTGACCCAGTCCAGGCATAGCTTTGCTAGCCAATCACCTTTGCCTATGAAACAAATGATGATGCACAGAATGTCCTTGCACGTCATTCGTGAGATCATGCAACCAACCATCGTTATTCGTAGATCACTGGAACTATCTACGGTACCCGTACTCTGTAGGAAAGTAGACAGCGAGCCTCATTAGCAGCGTGCCATTATTTTAGCGCATATATCTAGACGTCTGAGAAAATTGTGTGTCCGTCGAGAGTTTCCTACCTTCGATGTTTCGGCGCAAACAGCAGGTGAACTCGCTTGCCGGAAAGGCCTGCAGTCCAGTTATGAGTGAGCTGAAATGCAACTATTTCCGTGCAGATTCAGCAGCTGAGAGCGAATCCCAGGAAGGCGAAGCCAGGACGGACGTCGTCATTAACGACTCGGGTCTTGGCCTGGGCCTCACAATCCTGCGGGACACCTTTGCCGACAAAATGTGGGTGGTCTTGCCAGTTTGGCTCGTCGTGACGAGGTTTACAATACACCTTTTTCGCACAATGAGCGTCGCGTGGCTGTTTGTCCTCCAACTACAAATTAAGGGGCTGCCCAGCAGGACTCCGCTCGGCAAAACACATTGGCATTGTGCCTTCGTATCGGTTTTCGTTGCTTTTTATGCCCCATGCTGTCAATGCCAAATCTATGAAATGTGCGGAAAGTGGGTGCCAACAGTGTTGTTCATGAAGGGACGGTTCTCTCCAAGAATAGAGACAGCGGGAAGCAAGGCTGGGGAGAGAGGGTGTGCGCTTCACAGAAACTTACTGGAAAAAAAATACATTTGCATAATTGAACTTTTTTTTTTGTATTTTATGGTTGAGGTTGTGATTATTGTTGTAAATAACTTGAGCATTCCTGTTGGAGAATACGAAGGCCCCATAGGCCACGCTGCAGTGCAAATTGAGGCGGTTTTGCGTTGATTAAATGGGATGTATGGGGAGAGTGTGCGGGAAGAGTGTTCTAATCGCACCACGTAATAGCGTGCCAGGAAAGGAGAACTGTCTATACTCCGTTTCACCTTCCGTCCGAGCACAGCGGACGCTAGGAGCCATCCCAGCCAATGCGGCGTTGAGGGAGTGTCATGCGACCTTGAGCTCCCTGTGTCGCCCCGCCCCACCGGCAGGTCACGCGCCTTTCTCCCGGCGCTGGATCGGCTGGGATGGCTCGTGGCGTCCACTGCGCTCGGACTGAAGGTGAAACGGAGTATGGTGGCAATTCATTGTTCTGGGCAATGTTTTATTTTTGCCTATCTTATCAAGGGCATCACACTCGTGCTTTTCCATGTGCTAGTTCCGCATTTTCGGAGTCTATTCTTACCGCAACCTCAAGTTTTCCATAGCTTTATTTGTGGCGTGTAGAATTCAAATTAATGGGGCTTTGAGTTATAAGAAAATCACCTTGGAAACATTCTATTACGTGGTCGGCATTTCCATCGCCAGTTGAAAAATTCGTGGCGGGTTCCCAAACTCGGAATTCTTTGGATAAATCTAAGTCCACGATATCTTTACCGGAAAATGCTTTTCGGATTGTGGCCCATTTACTTTAAATGCGGAACTAGACTTATAAGTGGGGACCCGCATTTTGGGATAAATCTAAAAAAAATCTGAAAAGCACTCGCAGGTAAAATTTTCGTCAATTCTGATTTATTAAAAATAACTGAATTTCGAGGTCACGATTGCCAAATAAAAAGCAAAAGTGATGGTATTTTCAAACAAATTGCATGAGAGCACGGGGTTGGTGGCCTGAAAGGACACATGCAAAGGAAAAAAAGATTTTTTTTAAACAGCTTAGATGGAAGAAGGATCTCATAAGACAATTTTACAACAAAGAAAAGAAATTTTAGAGCTATAATTACGGCACTATATAAATCTGTAGTTGGCGCCCGCAGGCGCCGCGGAAAATTGGCCCTTATTTATCACGTGGTGCTTGCGCTCTTTCGGAAGCTTCCTATGGCCTCTAAAAGTAACTTATTCATCTTTGTTTGAAGTATAACAAAGAAACTATGATTAATAAGTAACTTTTAGAGCCCAAAGGAAACTCCTGAAAAAGCGCTAGCAGACGTGATAGACCTGTGCGATGACGGTGGTGGCGCCCCGAAGCAGACGAACTTGTGCAGAGGCGGCGACGGCGGTGTGGAGAAACGCGTTGAAGCTGCGTCTCGCAACGCTCGGCGTGTGGAGGCGGCATGACTTTGCTGCGGCGGCGACCCAGCGCGGCGGCGCGCGGGCCTACCACGTGACCAGCAACGGCTCCCGCGGCGCCAACTAAAAATTTTTTTTGCGCCGTGAATATAACTAAATTTTTTTTTCTTCGTTGTAAATTTGTTTTATAATATTCTTTTTCCATCTAGCCTGTTTAAAAAAAAATGTTTTTTCCTTTGCATGTGTCCTTTTAGGGGAGTTGCTGAATGTTCCCACAGGACCAAAACTCCCAGGCTCGATGGCACCAAGATGGCGGCTCAATCTTTTTGTTCTTCTTTTTTACTGTGGTCCATGAGCACTTTGAAAGCATGTAATTTCGTAAAAACAAACGGAAAAGGCTCTTTTTATAGAAACTTTTATCATAGATTAGTGCAAAATAACTGGAGCATGATGTTTTCATCAAATTTTAGTTTGTGAGGTTTTTTTTGGCACAATTAATATTGTTTTCATGCATCCATGTCTCACCGGTGATTTCAGGTAGTGCGTCCCGACCTGGGCGCATACTAACTTCGGTGGTAATTTGCGGCACGTTCGCTTAGGAGACGAGAGGTTGGCATCCCCGAAACCCCTTCTACCGTACATGTTTTGGTGCCAAAATGGCCGATTAAAGCTAAAAATAGAACAGGCACAGCGGACGCTATCGAATTCAATACTCTGGAAACATCACTGCTCCAAAGTAGTGTGACGTCACTGCTCCAAACAAACCATTGCTAGGGGCGTTGTAATCGACTAATACATGGGACTGGATTCTGCTCTGAAACAATCAATGGTCAAAAATCGGACATAGAATTTAAAGGTATAAAAATAAGAAACATTAAGCCTAGATTTCACACTTATCACGACAGAGGTTTGCCGAGAATTGGCTGTTTCTGAAATATTTGCGACGACAACTCCTTTGCATTCGTCGAACGCTTTCGAATGCGAGAGCCAGATGCCAGCATTCCACGTTCTAACGCTTTCGATGAGTGCAGTGGAAACAAAGGCAGCTTTTGTCTTCACTACTCTTATCGAAAGTGTTAGAATGCGGAATGCCGGTGTGTGGCATTTGGCTCTCTCATTCAAACGCGTTTGACAAGTGCAGTGGAGACATTTAGCTGGCTTTAGGTCTACCCACTAATCATTCCAATCAGAGCTCGGTCCTCTGACGTCCCCCCCCCCCCCCCTTGCTTTCCTCTCCTCCTCTACCTCAGTTTCTTGTGCAGCTGCAAGACACCATTCGATACACGAGCTCTTATGAATTTAGTGTGTACTATATTACTCAAAACTTTGGAGAATTTTGATTCTAGACAACTCCGGCAAACCCCAAATTTTCAGCGAAAAACAAACTCCGAAAAACACCCTCTGAAATTAAAAGGAAGTAAACTCCAATAACACGGAACCCTACTTCTAAGGCTAGTATGCTGGGTGCGACGACCAGTATGGAGGTGTAGCCTAAAACCCATAGGGTAGTTCTTTGAGCATTACAGGGATCTGCTGGGTCTAGGTTGTGCAGGCAGTCGTCAGGCGGTTGTAGTGAGTATGCAAAATTCTAGGAACTCGAGCTGATAAGACCGGGGGGATCTCTGGCTATCATGCAAAAGTATGTTCCCCTCCAGTGTGCTTTTCCGTGCAGACATGCGCAAATAACCCTGGCCACCTCACCAAGGCCTGGGCCGCTAAAATTTTGCTCTCGGCAAGAAAATCTGTCATGAAGTTTAAAACCAGAGACTGTGCGGTCTGCACAATTTCTGACCCCTGCAATTGGCCAGTGTGCAGGTCAATCACAGCGGTCTTCGCGACTTTCTTGCCGAGCGTCCAGCTTGGAGCCCCTTGTTTGCTACCATATTCCGCTTCACCTCACAATAGGCTGCAGAGGACACCATGAGCCATCGAAGATAATTCAGTGCTGTGCAAGTATCATGTGATGCATTTGCACTAGTGGATTGGCTAAGGTGCTTTGCAGCGTATGCTGCATTTCTTTGTAAAGTGAAACAAAGTGTAGTGATGATTTTAGGTCTCTCGACCTCTTACAATTGGATCGGAGAATTTTTGCCAAGGCAATCGGAGAGAGCCCTGAAAACTCTGGTTATTTGACAGAAACACCCGGGAGCATTGGAAAGATTGCCTTTATGGGGCTATATTGTTACACATAAAAGAGGATAGACTAGCATAAAACTGAAAATAAAGGCTCATTTGGCGAACTTGTGCCAGAAACAGGAGAAGGAATGTAGCGGCAAGTGTCGGCGTGACAGCGGACTTGCGCGAGAGTGCTGGAGTCTCCGATTGAGTCGGCAAGGCTGCGATCTATTACCCTCATTATCTGGAATATTCGTCCTAGGATGTTTGAGAGCGAGCTAGGGCTGCAACCATATGATATACAGCTGATCTATCACACCGCATGCTGCGCAGCAGGCAAGTTTTACAAAGCGGAGCCAATCAGCAGGGTGTCTAGCGACCGGGAAAACAGGGAATCGTCAGGGAAATTTTAATTACCGGGAAAAATCGTGGAATTGTCAGCGATATTGTCAAAAGACGAGTCCAGTCGGGGAAAATGAGCCGGAAACGCCATCAAGTGCCCTGAGCAAAAACTTGAGGACTTGGGGGCAGAAAAGTAGGCAATAAATTCTGCTTAGAGCGGAGCGCCGGCTCTGCTCACCCGATATAGACCGTGCTACCAGCTGCAAAGAGAACAGCCGACAAATCCAGTCCAAGCCTTGGATTGGATTGAAGGCATGACACTAGGCTAGATCCTGTTGGAGATACTAGATTTAGTAACAGATAGGGAAGCCGCAGACCCCAATCCAAGCCTTAAGCCAAAAGTATCCGAAATTACAGCTCTCAGCTAAATCACAGGGCGATGCCAAAAGCTTAATCATCGTAAGAACTTCTAGACATGTCATTGTCGTCCGAAACTTTGTCGGCTTGGCTGACATCCTTTCAAATTCGCAACAATACCTCACTGATACCGTTGTAAAATGACGACAAGAAGAAACGAAAGAAGGTGGAGACGGGCAAAACGACGAAAGACCAAATACAAAGACGCGAGTAACGCTGGCAACGCCGCAAGCCGCCGCAAACAACAAACAAAAGTAACCTCCATTTGTTTGTTTTTTTGTTGTTTTTTTTTGCACTTTTTCAAGGGAGAGGGATGGAGGTCAAAGTGCATGGCGCTTAGCGTTCCTCTCCCTCCCCTTCCCCCTTGCCGAGCAAGGGGAATGCTATAGGCGCCATGGCGAAACTCAACGCCCGAGGGATGTGCACGAGAGCCCCGCAGGCTCAGCTGCTGCCGTTTCGGTTTTTTTCGTGCACCAAAAGCTTTTTGGAACAAGAAGCGGCGCGGCTCCACGGTGAAGCCGACTTGGTGACTCGACGGCTTAATGCCCCCAGTAGGGTCGCAAAATTTGATCCCGAATGTAGGTCTAAATTCTTTAATCACAATTCTAGGTCAACCCTTAATTTTTGACAACATTTCCGAAAAAAAAAAAAAAAAAAAAGTTGACTTATATTTGAATGTATACGGTACTTACAAAGTAAAGTGTTTCAGGGAGCGCCACAGTCTTTCATGATGCCCTTTCATTCCCCTATATAGTGATTTTTTAACTGGTATGCATTGCCCAGGGCCCAGAGATAATCAGGGGTGCATGGCCAATTTTCAAAAACAGCGGCGAATATTTTATAAAGTCAAGTGGCCACAGAGTAGTTATTTTCAGGAATGGAGCCAAATTCAGAAGTCCTTCTTCTGAATTTGGCGCCCCTTGCACTGGAATGTTACACTCGAGGGGGCTAAATGTAATAGGAGAGAGCATAACGTTAGCCCTGTAGCTTCCGCAAGCAATCCTCTCATAAAGGAGTGTTCTCTCCTTAATGCAAAAAACAGTGAGTGTGCAAGCGCACTGGTGATAATTAATCATAATGTGACACCTGAGATTGGAGTGCAAAAAAATTCATGAACTTTTAAATAGAAGGAAAAAACAAAAGAGAATGTCTCAAAACATTGTGACGTTTTCCTTTGTTGTCTTTTTCTTCAACTTGAAAATTTAATTGTTTCGCACCACAGTCTCAGGTGCTACATTATGATTAATTTCGCTTTCCTAATATTTTAAACCTCCTCGCTTGCGCTGACCGACCGAGAAGTAGCGAGAGTTCAGAAAGCTATGGGAAAGCCGCTACCAGAACAAATGGAGTGATGCGTCGTCTGCTCACGTTTCTGGTAAGAGTAGAATATCCCTCCCAGTTTCGCTTCAGAGTTGACAAAGCATCATTTTGTGATACAAATTGAGCAAAACCAAATTTTACGATTGTACTTTGAAGTCTAGGAATTGTACTTTCCTCAGAAAGTACCAGAAAAAAATATGTTAAGTAAAGTACAAGTATACATACTCGGAGGATGTACTTCAAATAAAGTACAAGTTTCCAAAACCTACTTGAAGTAGTACTTTAAGTATAATGTACTTAAAGTACCTCTCAACACTGCCGTGGAGGCATTGAGATTGAGAGCAGTACACTGACAGTCTTAGCTTTTCTTGTTGACTCATGCCCGGGGTGAAACGACGTAATCTCGGCAAACGCACTGGGTGGCAATCGCACTGGTAAAGAGCGATTTTGGAAAAATCATCTTTATATAGTCCATGCAGCACACCATATCAACTTTCAAACACGTATATAGTCTTCTGACCATATTCCGGAAAATGCAGCAGTTATTCTTTTGTGCAAGAGAGAACAAAAACTAGCTTCTCCACAGGCAGTTTCGGTATTTGCTGGTTGCATACACACTACTTCATATGGTTTCAGTTGTTACTGTTCATTCTGTGTTTTTACTATCATTAGCATCCACTCTCTTACAGCGGCAGCTGTTACGGGCTCTTCCCACAAATGGAAATGACAATCGATGATGATGATGTAGTAGCTAATGTTGTAGTTGGCGATGTCGGGCGTCCTCCGTCGCTGTTGAGAAATTCTTAAAAGATTGCCCGCCCGCCGCTGCCCACGGGAATCGAACCTGGGTCTGCCACGTGCGAAGCAGAGACATTACCACTGAGCTACGCCACAGAGTGAACAAGCCGCTTCAAACTTGGGGAATTTTATGTATCCGATTCCCACTGCACACGTTCTCTGGAAAAATAAAAATAGCCGATAACAAGATGCCATTGTAGTACTGTCAATGCCAAAAGCTCTCGCCACGAGACACGCTTTCACGCACTTCGGATCAAACTGGAAACAAAGGTGTTCGGAACAACATGCTCCGATGTCTAGTATTTTGTTCCAAACGCTTTTGTTCGACACCGATACCCAACGAATTTGCCGTGACTTTTCGCAGCTATCTCTGTGACTTTACTGTAGATTGATGCAGGAGTGCTATATTTTTTCTGCATACCTTAGGTACTACTCATATTCATTCTCTTTGTTACAGTGCACAGGCAAAATCTGAAGCCGCAAAGGAAGTCCTGCGCAGCTTCCAGGCCCGTGCAGAAGGCGACATAATCAAATACGTAAGTGGGTGTAGTTTGATGTAACAATTGCACATGACTTACTGTGTCCTCTTCCTCTTTCTTACTCAGCTCGATGACATTCGGGGATATCGTGCGGCCGTAGTAGAGATACACAAGGTAAGATGCAGTCCCCCACTAAAGGAGCTTCCCTTACCATTTCATATACCGTAAAATACCGGGCAGGTGCCCACTCCCAAGTCAGAAATAATTGCGAGGGTAGGGGGGTTGGGCGCTTGTCGGGTCATCAATTTTGCATATAAATGTACTGCACATATTTCCTCAGATCTTACAAATTTGGGAATGGGCGCTTAATGTGGAATGGGTGGACACGCGATATTCTACGGTAAATATTTTTTTTTCTTTTTTTTTCACAATACATAGAAGGGTGTTTTTTCTTAGGCTTGACAGATTTCTTTAAATAAAAAGCAGTGAAAGCTACACTAATGCTGTTTGTACAGGGGGCAGTGGCATCACTAGGGCCAGCAGCACCCGGGGTGGTGTCCCGGGTGCCACTGGTATCAAAAACGATCCTATTCCCTTCTTCCATTAAGCATTCGTTCTACCATGAATGCGTAGAACTGCAGCGGGTACATTATAAATATACAATAACTAGATGTAAAATGTAATGATGCCATTACCCCGGTTCCTTCTAAAAGAAACGGCGTTCTGTACACCACAGATTGGAGGGCATCGGCTGCCAAAGCAGACAGTGACAAAATTGTCTGCCTATTTTGTTCCAAACCTCAACTCACTCATTGTTATTTCTTTTTTTTAAATGTTTCTTCACCAGGAAAAGCGAAAGTTGGTGAGACTCCGCAAAGCTCGCAAGGCTATTGAAGACGACATTGCTGAGTGAGTTCGAGGCCTGCTCAATTGAAGGAAGAAGGTCTCATCCGATCTTGTTTTTTTTTTCAGTTACGTAGCAGAGCACAACCTCGATGTTGATCCCTACAGCTTGGGGCTTGGCGAACTCTAGAGGTCTAGTCTCTGCAGACATCTGCCATTAATATTCCTTTTTTTTTATTATTTATTTTGACGCCTTAATAAAGACTTGTCAGTTACCTGCAGTGTTCGACTGTTTTTTTACTGCTCTGGCGAATTGAATACATGTTCAGCCGCGGGAAATTAACTGGAAGGGATGCTGAACCGAAATTGTAAGCTCGCAAAACAATGCCAGAGCGATAGCCGGGGAAGCTGCAAAACCGAAAATCATCACTCGTACGGCGACATCGCTGTTGGCCATATGTTTGGAAAAGTGCGCAACAACACTGCCGACGAGACGCGACGTTGCCGATTCTCGTTCCCTCTCCGCTTCGCTTTGTTCTCTCGAGCAGGGGAACCAAGGCGAGGAGGAGGGAAGCGGGGACACTTCCCCTCATTCTCACCTGTTCAGAGAATCGTGACGTCGCATTCCTCGCTTGATTGCACTTTTCTTTTCCCAATATACGCCGATCTGTTTGAGATATCGATGTACGAGTGATGTTTCGGAGTTCGCAGCGTCCTGTTCAACACTTCTACGGCCTTATTTTGCAAAATTCATATTTTGGTTCAGCATCCCTTTAAGGGGGAATGCTACCTGGGAATGTCAACTTCTGAACCGCTCACTCAATCAGCATGATATTTTCAGGTGGTGCTTGTAGCCATATAGAAGAAGGGCATGCAAAGTTTCAGCCCTGTGAACCAATATGAGGTACTATACCCCCAGAACAAAGTAAAGCATAGCTTTGCATGGAATCTTCCCAGTGAATCCATCGTGAAATGGTGTTGATAACTACATATTGTTCTGGTGGAATGCATACCGGAATACTTGTTGCCGGTTGCTGCGAGAAGAAATTTTAAAAAATATGCAATTTCCAAATAAAACTTTTACGATTTTTTTTATTTACCAAATTTAGCAAATTAAGATTCTTCATAATAAAAAAACATGAAAATGCAAAAGTTAAGTTCATAGTGACCAGCTCCATAAAATTTCGGCATATAAGCCACAAACACGAAGTTTCGATATTTTCATACTGAAACAAGTTTTATGAAAGTAAAATTTATGCCAGAAAGTGGAACAGAATGAACCTCTACCTTTTATAGGTAGACCGAAATTATTATTTTCTTAAAAAATAACTGCAGTGTAAACGCAAAACTTTCTGTAAATGCTCCTTAGGTGTTGGTGGATGTAAATTTGGGATTTTTAAAAATCAACCTTTTTTTGCAGAAACTTTTTTCTTTCTGAGTAGTGTCCTTCCTTAAAAATACCAATGCAAGGTGCAGGTTTAGTGTCATTGCAACAAGACTTCATACATTGTTGTCTTTTCAGAAAGGGTTTGGAGGCACCTTTTCTGAAAACTGACCATTGCCTGTAGTTAATGGCTACCGAAAACTGGTGTCGCTCATGCCTTCCCTTGCAGAAAATAAAGCCCGACCACAATTGTGACTTGTTTCGGTTTCGAATCTTGTTTATTGCATTCTCCCGCAGATGGCAGAACCAACCCTGGTGCTCCATTTACCTTGGCTTGGTTTCTTGTTTGCTCTGCCGTTCGACAAAAAAAAAAAGAAAAGCTCCATTCAACCAAGAAAAAAAAAAGTGTTTGCTTGTAAGCATTGACACTAAATCAATGTGGCTTTGGCATGGAGGTCCACTTCAGCCAATGTTACTAAAACCCTCAGTTGGGAAACTCGCCCTTGAAACCTGGGCCGCTGGCGTCCACCAAGACCAAGCTAAATACGATAACAGCGCCACCTTTTAGCGACGAGTTGAAACACGAAAGCTGCTTTACATGGCTACTGCGAGATGGTGCCATTGGCCCTTGCCCGACTCAACGTGCAACCGTGCAGTTCCCGGAGTGGACGCTGCGGGAGAAATGGCGGCGTTGCGATCGCCATTAGCTCGGTTCCCGAGTACGGATTGGAGCCACTTTTTTAAAGCAGGCTCTATGGCAGTTTCCCAACTGAGGGGTTCTAGTAACGTTGACTTCAGCTGACGAAGAGATGCAAAACCCTTTTTAAAGTGACTAATGCTCGGGCATATGTAACAATGAGTACTGCAGCCTTTTTGATTTTTTGGAATCTGACAATAGTTCGATGGACAGGATGGACAGTGACAGGAGTGAGGAAAACAATGTGATCCCGCAAGCATTTTTATCAACTTTGGTGGGACTCCGACCAGAAGTCTTGATTTAGAGCAAGATACCACACCTGAAAGTTAAGAAAATGTCTTATTTTAATGTGAATTGAACATTTAAAATGAAATCTTGCTGTGTGTTCTTTGAATAAAGAATTAGTAAACAAGAAGTTAACACTTTCTTCCTAAAAAAAAATAAAAAATGGCTGTGGTGACAGGGGTTAAAGCATGGGTCCGCCTCCATTGAGACTGACTTAAGCGTCTCAAAAAGAGGAGGGAAGATTTAGGTAGGATGGCAGGTTAGCCCGCTCGCTACCAATAAATTACTAATAAATAAACTGTCATCTGGACTTTCTCCTGAATTTCATAGATGGCAGCTTTCTTTCCAGTTTGCAAGTTGTGCTTACGAGCTTTTATGTTATCGAGTGTAAAGCGAGTTCTCTGCTGTGTGCTACTTGGTCTTGAAAACATATATTGTGCCCCACTTCTCTCCAAGATCGTAGCATACTGATAGTATTCATGCATTTCTAACAAAATGACTGCAACTTGGCTGTTTATATTAATTTGTTCAACACTATATGAATCTTGAATTCTGAGCAGCCCATATGAAAATGTTAGTATGCAGTCAAACCGGGTTTCATGGCCAAGCAAGGAAATAAAATCAAATTAGAACAGGTTACATAGATTTATTTTTTTAATTATACAGCACTAAAAAATGCTGGTTTCTGATGGCTATGGCTAAGAACCTACCAAACACAGAGAGGTAGCTATAAGCCAGGACAATGTTTACAAACTTGCTAACAGTCGTAAGCTTTCCAGAGATATCGTGATTCAAACTAACATAAGGTGGAAATGATTCAGCATCCTGGCCCATCTATGTGACATAAGTCTCCCGTCAAGACACAACTCTGCAGGTGCCATGTTAGCCCCAGCCTCTGGTTTCTTGGGCGTAGTCTCCGAAGCGATCTCCCTGGCGGTGCTGTGGCCGCCTGTCCCAGCTCTGTTGCGCCGGCCTCCTCCGCCTGTTGGCAAACTTCTGAGACACTTGCCGATCCACCAACTCCAACAGCTCCGGATTAACTTCCTGCTTGGCTTCCTGCAACACCGAGACCAGCTGCTTCGCCTGGCCGGCATTGTCCGGTGTGAACAGAGTGATGGCCGTTCCTGAGCGATTACTCCTTCCAGTGCGACCAATACGATGGACATAGCTCTCTGAGGTGTCCGGGTAGTCGTAGTTGATGACGTACTTGATGTCGCTCACGTCCAGCCCTCTGGCAGCCACGTCGGTGGCGACCAAAATTGGAGTCTTGCCGCTTCGGAAGCGGTCCAAGGCAATGTCTCGCTTGTTCTGGGAGAGGTCTCCGTGGGTGGCGACCGCCCGGAAGCCATTCTTGTACAGGTTCTGCACTATGGTTACCACACGGGCCTTGGTCGCGACGAAGATGAGCGTGCGCTGGTCGCCTTCTGCATTGATCTCGCGTAGAGTCTCCAGGAGCTTTTCCTCCTTCTCAAACCCCTGGCAGACGTGCACAACCTGTCGGATGTTGTGGTTGGCGCAGAGGTCTTCGGAGCCGACCGTTATCTGGACGTGGTCGGTGAGGAACTCTTCAGCCAGGTCGCGCACCTCGCTGGGCCAAGTGGCGCTCCACATGACCGTCTGCCGGTCCGGACGGGTCTGGTCGACGATCTTGCGGATCTGCGGCTCGAAGCCCATGTCCAGCATGCGGTCGGCTTCGTCCAGCACCAGGTACGAGCAGCGGAGCAGGTTAATGGCCCCCGTCTCGAGGATGTCGAGAAGGCGACCCGGGGTGGCGATGCAGATGTGAGCGCCGCCCTGCAGCCTAGCGATCTGCGGGCCCTTGGAGACGCCGCCGTACACCGGGGCGCCCTTGAGGCGGAAGGCGCCTCCGCACCACTCGTACGCGACCTGGGAGATCTGTTGCACAAGTTCTCGGGTGGGAGCCAGCACGACGCCGATGGGGCCCTCGTCGCGTTCCGGCTGTGGTTGGTCCGACATGTGGATGGCGGCGGGGAGGACGTACGCGAGCGTCTTGCCCGAGCCCGTCTGCGCGATACCCACCAGGTCCCTGCCGCCCAGAACGACGGGCCAGGCCTGCGCCTGGATCGGAGACGGCTCGGTGAAATTCTTACTCCGGAAAAGCTCGCGACACGGCTCCGGGAAGTTGCACTCGTCGAGGGTGAGCACGGGACGGGGGTCAGTTCCGTGCCCGTGGACGGAGATTTCGTGTTGGGCCCGGAAGGCGTCAATCTCTCGCTGCGCTCTCGACGCGGTCACGTCGCTTTCGACGTAAAAGTTCTTACGGAAGGGCTTGAGGGGGAGGTTTTCGAAATTCGGCCTCCTCAGCGTGCGGCCTAAGGTTTCGCCGTAGGTGCGAGGGTCGCGCGGCTTGGACCATGTGTTGAAGCTCCGGGCCCCCTTCGCCGCCGCGGGAACGCACTGACGAAGTGATATTCCCAACATCTTTACTTGCACGTTGTGGCCTACCTGTGAATTCAACTCGTTGAATAGTTCCACATTTCTTGACGAATATCGATGGGGACACCACACCGACCAAGTCCCATGCGGCGAGGGAGCGGGCTGCGCGGCTTTGGATCGTACTTGGTTTGTTGGATAATTGTAAACTAGTCTATAAAAAAACGTACAGGTAAAAAATTTCAATAAATGTGCTTGCTAAGATTTAACTTTCTAGCTGTTTATTATCACAATGGAATGCAATTTTGCAAAGAGCAAACTTTGCTTCATGGCTTCCTTCGGCTTTTTAGCGCTACTGGGCAACCACAGTGGTGCCAACCAATCCCAGCGTTCCATTGCGCGTAATTTGGCGCGCTTTTAGCCCACTTTCTGTCGTTGTGTACGCGGGAAAGCTGGACGACGTAGTGCACCGTTGTTAGGGCGTAATTTAAGTTTGTAAAGTACCTCTTAATTCTACCGGTCAACTAAGAAAATGTTCGAGGCGAGGTTAGTGCAGGGATCTCTACTTAAGAAGGTTCTTGAAGCCGTCAAGGACCTCATTAACGAGGGAACATGGGACTGCTCGGCGACGGGCATCAGTCTCCAAGCGATGGACAACTCTCACGTCAGTTTGGTCGCTTTGAACCTTCGCAGTGACGGCTTCGATAACTTCAGATGCGATCGGAATCTTTCCATGGGCATGAATTTGGGAAGGTAAATGAGCCTTTCGTAACCGTAGTAATCGTCCTCGAGTACCTTCCGTGAGTCGTGGTTTGACGCCCTTTGTTCGCTTGCAGCATGGCGAAAATTCTCAAGTGTGCCGCCAACGACGATATCATCACAATCAAAGCGCGAGACGACGCCGACACCGTTACCTTCGTCTTTGAGACGACAAGTAAGTTCACTGTCTTGGTGAAACAACTTGTGCCTTTCTGTGGCCTTGCACGAGAAGCTACTATCATAGCCGCCTGCTACAACTCGCGCGCTCGAACTGTACCGAACTAGCGCCAAAATGACTCCCTCGAAGTTCCGATCATGATGAGCGAAGTGCTTCCTGAACATGTGAAATGATGTTGGCTGAGTTTTCTGGTCACATGTTTTACCTTGTTAGGTCTGATACCTCTGGGTATGTTGCGTAATGCCGAGACAACCGGCACTCTGAAGTCAAATGGGGCCCGCGCGTTTTGAAACTGCTTGATTGAAAATTGCAGCATTCGTGAGCGTGTAATGGTTTATTCACGCGATGCATCTTTTCAATGCCTAATGGTTTAGCGACACCGAGATTCCGCGAAATCCGCCTGTTCACACGTAGTTTGACGCGCGAAACCTGTGCCGCATTGACTCACGGGAATTTCGCCAAACCTTGTTATCTGCACCAGAAATATCAAAAGAAATGATATGAAGTATGCACATTGTGAAGAGACAGTCTGATTTATTAATACTAGATATATAAGATGACCCAACTTACCAGGCTCGATCTAAAACGAACCGTACAAATCGACGCCTGCATGTAGCAATCTAAATTTTTCGTCAAAGGTGTATTTCACAGTTCGTTTTTTTTTTTTTCCTAAAATTACAAAGCGTAGCTCTCTTTGTAAAAAATAGGGCCAAGAAACTTGCCATGGTCTACGGCGGGTGGCGAGTCTGGCGACGCAGACGAGCAAGTGTGTTTGGCGTTCGTATTGATAGATGGCATCGGGAGCAGCGTCCGAGGGTGTAGCTGACCAGCGAAAGACAGCAGACGACACGCAGACGAAATCTGTTGGCAGCAAAAGCGCCGTCATTATGCAGACACATTTTTTTTTTTTCCCCTTTAGGTTTTGCTTTTATTGTCCGCATTTATTTTTAACCAAAGGTACATTTCAAAAAGATTATATTCATTTGAATAAACCACGGTGGTCGTGATAAGGAGGTAGCGCCATCTAACAATACTATCGCCAAATACACCCGTCTACTCGACTTGGTCGTCTCCGTCGCCGCCCGCCATAGACCCTGGCAAGTTTCCTGACCCTATTTTTTACAGAAAGAGAGCGACGCTTTGTAATTTTAGAAGAAAAAACCAACTTGTGAAATACACCTTTGACAGAAAAAATATAGATTGCTACACGCAGGCGTCGATTTTTACGGTCCATTTTAGATTGATTGATCCTGGTGACTTGGGTCACCCTATATTTCATCACATTCGGCGCACTCGGATACTATGCCTGTCAAACCGGGGAAAGACAGCGAACGTAAAAAAAGCACAGGCATATAATCTCGAAACATTTCGAGCATTTTTTGCACCGCTTAAGGGGGCACTGACACCCCAAGGGTCGTATTATTTTTTTTATTGTCTAATACGACGCACGTTGCAGTCATAGACGTGCAAAAAAAAAAAAAATGCATTGCAAAAAAACAAAAATTTTCCCATGTGCGTGCGCGCCTTTTTATTTTTGCCGTCCTCCTCTCCCGCTTTTCGCCTCCTCGCTTCTTTTGATCCCTGACGTCAAGAATCGTGAAATTTAGAAGCTTTGTAGGCGACATTTCTATAACATTTAATAACGGCGGTCGTAAAACATGTTTTTGAACGCAGTTGCAAACGCACTACGGCCCTTCTTTTTGAAATACCAAAAATCAGAGTCCGTTGTGGTGCCGCCTCCTGGATTTGTATCCTCCCACGGAAAACAGGCGACACCGCTCAAAACCGTACCGCCGGCAATGGCAACAGCACGGAGTGGTGAAAGAAAGTGGACTCTCAGGGCTCCGCAATATTTGACGTAAACGCACCGGCACAGATCGCGCGGAAATTTCAAATTCGGCATTTGGAAATTGTTGATTTACTTCACAAATACTGAGTTCCCAAGTTTTGAATTTTTAGGGAAATGTTCCGGCATAGTTTTCAATCGTTTCGGATAATAAAAAAAAAAATATATGATTTTGATGTGTCAGTGCCCCTTTAAAGATCAGTTACACCCAGTTTTCATGTTTATATGCAGTGCTTGCACTCGTCGCGACTGTTGAAAATTCGGCACTAACTTGTATCGCCCATACTCACCGCTTCTCCGCCTGTTGCATCGCCATGTTTGTTTTAACATGAAACATTCTTTGGCTAGGTACTCGCATTTCATGAAGCCTGGATCAAAGCGTGGCCGCGAGGTTCGGCACTGCTTGGTTGTGGGTGGGAGAGGAGGAATGAGGTGCTCGATGCTGATTGCTTAAAGGGGCCCTGCAGTCATATTTAAGTGTCTACCTTTTTTGCGGTTTCCACGTCTCTTGGGGTTCAGGCAAGCCAGCGGGCACGGAGAGAGTAACTAAATATTAGTGCGTCATATTTTAACCGGACGACGTGGAAACCTCTTCCATTGACGAGGGCGACCCGCGGTACCGAAAGCGCCTCAAAATGTGACGTCTTTGGTCCTTGGCTTGCCACTGGTCAAAGCTAGTCGAGATACAAAATATGAGTGTCGTGAACCGTTTCAATTATGTATGAAAATAGTTTTTGTTCACTATTTTAGATCAGAAAAAAAAAAAAAATGCAGTTTAGAAAGTACGGAAACAAAAAATGACCCGTCGACATACCCGCCACCAAGCGGTGGAAAAAACGGCGCATACTAGAAAGAATAGTGGGATGAGGCTACGATGAACGAGGAGCGTAGAAAGGTCCCGGGTCTACGCGGCGGCGCTGCGGTTGTATACCGGCTCGAGAATCCGACCGGTTCCGAGCGTTCTGAAGGCCTTGGGCGCGGACCCTGCTGGCGATTTGGCCATTTGTCGGTGCGTCAGCGCGAAGTGGCTCCCATTCTGAACTGCTCTTTACCCCATGTTTGCTGTCATTTATGGCCAATGAAGTGTTACGCCGAATTAGTGTTTAGTTGCGCAGCAAATGCAATGCGAGCTGCCCTGGCCGCCCGCTTTATGCAGCCTATCCAACACATGCTTTAGTGGCGCCCTCTTGAGCCGTCGACACGAAGTGCGGCAGCTTTGAGCGCTTGATGAGCTCACTACTCCTCCTCTAGTTCACAGCCACTCAAGCCAGGACCTACGACGTCATGAAGGAGGTTATTTTTTGCTTGTTTTTGTAACTAATTTGCCTATAACTTTTAAAATAAAGTGAAATTTGAGAAAAGAAAATTTTGATTAAGTTCCTATGTTCAGTACGCTCAGGTTCAGTGCAAATTAAAAACCAGTCAAAAAGTCATTGCAGGGCCCCTTTAATGGGGAGCTCATGTGACCAGGGGTGGAGTGAGAAATGGGTTAGACGGTTCTGGGAGATAACCAGGTTTATCATTTCAAGTGTACACATGCCACACATTAAATTATCTGATGAAGGACGCCGGGAATGTGGGCATCTGGTTGAACAGGCTAGGCATGCTGCCAAACAATGATATAAACGTTTGTGATGCTAGAATGTTTCACGTATGTAACACAATTGCTTAGCAATTTGCCTTATTCTTTTTGGGTGTGGCCATTTTGACTCGGATACGGGATAGGCCCAAAGTCAGGCTCCAAAACCTCGCTCTGCCTCAAATGTTATAGCGATGTTGAACGGCCGTTGGCAGTGTTGTTTTCTCCTTCGGTGAGGTTTCAACAAAATCGCTCTCCAGAAGCAAGGAGTGCACGCAACCTTTTTCAGTCGCATTCGCACGGGGCATCTTTTTCCTGAAAACTAGTTTTGCGACATTAATTTGCCAACAAGATACACCGTGGGAATAAACCTTTAGATCATTCCGGAAAATAAGTGCAAGCTGCGATCCTCAAGCATTAACCAGGCGGTGTCACCATAGATGGATGCATACAGAGCCACGTATAGAGAGAGTCTGGTCGATTTGAGGCGCGGGCAGTGCCAGGACGTGCAACAGACGCAGAAAGAGGGCTTGACATGCTCTCTTGGTCAACCAGAAGCCGAAAAGAATCCCCTAGCGGCTGTAGCGAGAAACTGTTTTAATCAAAGGTATATACGTTGGTATATGGTTTTAATAAATGTGTAAGAGTTAAGTGTGGTAACCCTTCATGGTTGGAAATAGGGTGTTTGTGATGTTTCGATCATGATCATGCAGAAAGATGTAAGAAACCAATGTGCCGTTCAACTCTCTTTTTCTCGGACAGAGTGCGACCGCTCAGACGGCAGATTCTCGGCTGTTGGCGTACGGATTATGTCGATCGTTCCACGTGTCGCGCTCTTGCACCATGATTTTGGATGACCGTTGTTAAAACATCATGTGCACCATATTTTCAGTCGCCGAGAGTTACTCCGACGCACTTATTAAGTTTGTTTCTCGCGACCACCGCCTTCTGGTTGGCCACATTCGAATTAGTGATGACGCCCTGGAACATGCCCAGCCCGTTTTCGGCCAATGTGGCCTCCTCATTTGCCTCCTATACTTCCCAACGAATGGCAAAACTCGCTACATATACGGCTCTGGATGCATACAGCCAACGTTGCCAGAACAACTCAGTTGGGAGACTGCCGTAGAGCCTGCTCTGAAAAAGTGGCACCAATCTGTGCTCGAAAGTCAAACTAATAGCGATCACAACACCGCAATTTCAGCCACAGCGACCACTCGGGGAGCTGCACAGTTGCTTGTATTGCTTTAGGAGTATCTCATTTGATAGCGTCCGCTGCGACTCTTCTATTTCGACTTTAATTGGCCATTTTGGCACCGAAACATTTATGGTGGAAGGGTTTCAGGGATGCCAACCCCGACTCCCAAGCCGACGCGCTTCAAATTACTAGCAAAGTTAGGACATGCTCAGGTCGCGACGCACTACCTGAAACCACTGGTGAGACATTATTGTATAAGACCATATTAATTGTGCTGCAAAACCTTGTAAATTAACGATTTTAGAGAATGTCACGTGCCGGTCATTTTGTACTAATCTTCAATAAAAGTTAATACAGAAAGAGTTTTTTTCGTTTGTTTTTACGCAAAAAGAATGCTTTTGTGGTGACCTCAGTAAAAAAAAAAAAAATTTGTGTCGCCATTTTGGCATTTTAAGCGTGGGAGTTTCGGTAGTCTGGGAACATTCAGTGACTCTAGCAGTGGCCATATAAAGCAAATTTCATGTTTCAGTTCGTCGCTAAAGGGTGGCGCTGTTATCCTATTTAGCTCGATCTCGGTGGACAACAGTGGCCCAGATTTCAAGTGTGAGTTTCCCAACTGAGCGTTTTAGTAACGTTGCATACAGCTCAAGCCTTTAAATTCGGTGGTGGTTTCCGCATACAACTATTAACCTCTACCCATCTGAAAAAAAGCCCATACTTTCACCAGATCAAGCTCGCTGCCCCCTTTGGCAACTGAAGTGTGAAGCCCAGTATCGAGTACTCAGCTTTCTCATCTCCATGCTTTTTACACATTGCATCTATATCCTGATGTATACGTCCATACGTCTTAGTTTGCTGTACTCCCATCTGGCCTCAAACGACAATAAATTCCCTCTAGAATTATTTTATATACAGGGTGTTCGCGAGAAGAGAAAACCATGTTTTTCACGTCGCAAAATTAAGCTGCGTTGCCAAGAGCCCAGTCTGCCAGAATGTAGTGCTAGTGGTTGGGACCAGATCTCAGTGTTTCAGAGCTTACCTTTACCTGTATCAAACATTATGAGCCGGATACTGATTTGGTCAACGAGAAAACGCCGTCGAGCTGAAGGAGCAGACGGAGTGCGTCGGTTTTTGACTGCCTCTCTCAGATGGCGCCACCTGCTCGCTCAGCTATAAAGCTCCGTGACATAAATCGCGCTTCTTAAGAGTACCGCCAGCCATTGTTCTACTAATGCGCAAGACAAGCCACGAGCAATTGCCTCGCCACCATTCGCTTCTTAGGTCCGCCCATTTCAATCTGAAAAAAGCCCGTGCCTTTACCAGACCAAGCTCAACGGCACAAGACAGAGAGAGAGAGGAGCGCTATTTGGAAATATTTTGCTAGGGTGATCGCAAGCACAATGCACAACATGCGAGTCAACGCTTCAAACGTCCACAAGTACGACGGCACCCCTTGTCAACGATCTCAAACTACATTCAGCATTGTTGAAAGAGTGTTGTGGGATTACCATTGGTACGCCAGGAAAAGGTCAATTGACGCTGATGCACTTCGTGCGCCGTACGGGGCCCCTGCCAGAAAAAAGGGTGCGAGCGCTAAATCCCAAGGTGGCCGCCATGGTGGTGGTTTTTGATTTACAGCCTTACAGCATTGTGGAAGACCGCGGCTTCGAGGAACTTATGACAGAAGTTGTTCCCAACCTATCGCCTACCATCCCGCACTACACTTGCGCTTTTTGCGCCACAGATGTATGACGACACCCGAAAGAAGGTGAAAGCAGAGAAGGCACTCATTTGATCAAATGACGTTTTAGCAAACACCGAAGTTTAATCGAATGACATTTTAGCGTGCAATTGGCCGCCTTGAAGCGGTGTTTACGGGTGGGCCAAGTGGGTTAACATTCTTGTAATAAGCCACCACGAAGTGGCGTAAGCACAGCGGGGTTAACACGCGCCCTCGTTATTCGCTAAAACGTCGCTGTTCGCAAAAATGTCATTCGCTCATGTTATGTGGACCCAAGCTTAACAGTGCCTTTTAAGGTGGCACTACAGCTTTTACTTTCACAAGCGACATGTGGACATTGCACGCTAACAAAAGTTATGTAAGCTTCACCTACCACCTTCTCCGAAATTCATGATGAAGCGGTTCACATTGAATCGCGACATATGTCTGCCAGTCACAGTACTGTGAGCATTGCAACTATGGTGGACAAAATGTGCCGTGACTAGGAGATACCCGATGAATGTGCGAAGCTCATCGTAATGGATAACAGGCGAAACATCCATGCTGCGGTAAGGAGACTTCCAGGGACTGAAAGAATGTGCTTCGCACATACGCTTCAACTGGCGATTAATCACGCGAGATCCCGTACGCCGGCCATTGATCGCCTGTGCAAGAAAGTTGGGTATATTGTGGGACATTACAAGTACAGTTCATCAGCACAGAAAGGCTTGAGGAGTGCCAAAAGACGACTGTAAAGGACACACTACGTCTGGTACAAGACGTGGAGACGAGATAGAATAGCCAGTATCTGATGTTGTCTCGTCTTCTGGGCCTCAAAGAAGCAGTCATTGTGGAGCTTGTTACTTTGGACTGTGACATCGATGGACTTGATTCATCAGAGCGGAAAGATGCTTCTGAATATGTAAAAGCACTGAAGCCATTGCTTGATGCCACTGTTATTGCCAGCGCTGAGAAGTATCCGTCGTTGTCCTCCCAATTTCCTATTATTTTTGGTACGTTCCACTGTCTGGGTAACTGTGCTGGAGCATCAGAAGTTTCCGCGGAACTGATAACACCCGTTAAGGCAAGGTTCACTTTCTATGAAAAGGACAAGAAAGCATGCCTTGCTATGTTCTTGGACCCATGCTTCAAGCCCACTATTTTTAAAGCCTAAAAACAAATATTATGGCTAAAAGATCTGGTGCTGCAAGAGCTAGCCTCATGTGCTGCTACTGGAGAAACCCAGCCGGAGGCTGTAACACAGAGACAAGAGCAAGGCTCAATGCCCTCGGCAGATGTTTGGCAAGCATTTGACCACTTAGCCAAAAGTACAGTGGAAATGAAAGTGGTTTCAGCTTCAGAATGGGAAGTTCCAGCATATGCAGAGGAGGCACTACTAAAGAGAGAGAGAGAGTGATTCGTGTGAGTGGTGGCGAACTGTCGGGTGCTTAAGATATCCCCGTCTGGCAGAGCTTAGCGTCAAATACCTTGCAATACCTGCCACTTCAGTGCCAAGTGAGAGTTTTTTCTGTGGCTGGAAGAGTTGTTTCCGTCCAAAGGGAGCGCCTCCTACCTGACCATGAGCAGCAGTTAATTTTTCTGCGTGACAAATTGTCACCTCCTTCCCTACAACTAAAATTTTTGTTTTTGTGTTTTTATTCTTGTTAACACTAATGACGCGTTCCAACATGTGAAAATAAAAATGCTGTCAATAAATGCGCCTGTCTTCGTTTATTCAATATTTGATTCAATATCCAAAGCTAACTATTCATATTTGATTCATATGTATTTATTTATTTATTTGTTACATGTTACTCTGCAGTGCCAAGTGGCATTATTGCAGTGGGGGGGGGGGGGGGGGGGGGGGATACATTTGCACAAGAATCACAGTCGTCAAATACAGAAACACCAAAAAAAAAATATTGTGTTGCAAAACATAACACTTTAACAAATGGATCCACAATGGTATTAAGGTTAGCTACGAATATAATTTTCTGTACAATTAAAGGTATGAAGACACAAAGCACAGTGTTATAGACCAAGCATTCTGAATACACATTCACAAAGAAAAAATTCACTTTCCTTATTCCCAGCTATCACGTGGCAGTTTATCAAAAAAATTATCAGACAATGAAATCGAAATAGTTTTCTCGGGCAATTCGTTCCATTGTTTAATGGTATTGGGGGAAAATGAGAATTTGAATATATTAGTCCTAGCTGAAAATCCTCATTTTTTTTTTTGGAATGATCTAATCTGCATCATACAGAGGTTCCCAGTCTAACAGACGTTTTAGGGCACTAACACTTTGTTTGAAATTAATTTTTTGTAACGAACCTAGCAGCTTTGCTCTGGATTTGTTCAATTTTTTGTTCTAGATAGCGTTCTTTAGGGTCCCACAGCACACAAGCATATTCTAAAATGGGCCTCACATTAGAAAGAAAAAGGGTTTTTTTTTACATTGGAAGGACAATCGTGAAAATTCCCCCTCAAGAAATTTTGCACACCCCTCATTTTTACGCAAGAGGACACCACACTGCTCGACTCCTATGAGGAACTGGCTCAATGCCAACTTCTTGTGAACGTGGATGGGCAGGGGCTTCCCAGATCACCAGACGTCACGGTCTGTGTCTTCTTCATATGGGGCTTCGGGAAGTCCGAGGTCTACATGGGCCATCGTGGGACTGAGAACATTGCCACAATCAATTTCCTCAAACATTGTCTCGAAGCAGCATTTGCATTCCCAGTGTACGAGACCACTCTTGTCTTCTGCACCTGACAGCTGGGTGATCATGTGGAGACCCTGTTTTTGAGCGGAGCAGAGCCCTAGGACTTTGCCTATGGCTGACCAAACAACGGTCTATAGACCCGGCTGACCCCAAGCTTCACCACCTGTATTTGCAATTAATTTCCTCCCGTCATATGTTACACTTTCTTTTTTTTTTTTTTTTTGCAAATATTATTTTAACAAAATTTGGCTCTTGCCACGTGTTGAATGCTTGTGCAAAGAAGTTTCTTCGCATGTGCTCTCTCTACTACTTAGACGTCGCTCCATTTATGATATTCAGTTTCTGTCTTCTGGTGTTGCACTATGAAAAACAACTAAAATCCAATAGATGGCCCGCTTCACATGCAGAAAAGTGTAGAGCCAGCTTGAATCCCCTTAGTGAACCAACCAAATAGTTTTCTATGAGGAGAAACGATTGTGACCTAACTAATGTGGAATTCAGCGAACCTATCTAAGCTGAAAAGGACCAGCATCAAGCTAATATAGCACTCAAACCGGGTGGTGCATTTGAGAAGTGGCACGACGTAGCTGTTCCGCGAACTTCTAAGTCGAAACTAACGATAACCAAACTGACTCCACGTTAGTGGTGTAATCTGAAAGATGCTGTTGGAAACTGATGCAATCTGTCTGCTTCTCCTGCTCGGCAGCGTTTTCTTGTAGACCACACCAGTTTTTGTCTGATAACTTCCGATTCAGATAGCAGTAAGTTCTGAAACTTTGACCTCTGGTCCCAACCGCTAGCACTCCATTCTGGCAAAGTCTGCACTTCCGGCAACGCATAGTTTATTTTTCCAATGCGAAAAAGGCAGTTCTTTTTCCTCACAAACGTCCGGCACTTTGTCTAGCACTGTACACCTGGAATGATGTCTGTGTTTTCAAATCTGATTTAATTCCCGTACCCGTATCGTATTCCTAATCTATCGACCAAAAATTTCGTTTTATATTTTGCCTCCTCTATCATGTCTCGACACTCCACAGTTACAAACAACTAAAGACCCTTTGAGACCAATGTCCCTCATTCATTTCTCTCTGTCTATTTTGTGCCTTTCTTGCACTGGCCATTATTTTGAATGATTAGAGCGGTCCAGACAGCACGTAGGTCTCAGCATTTTATGTGAGAGACTTCCAGAAATTGTAACATCAAGCAAGACTAAAAATTTCAGTAGAGTCTTAGTATATAGGTCAGACAGGTAGGTGTGTTGATGAGAGGCTGAGGGAGCACAAACTTAAAGTAGAAATTATCGGGACGGTCATCTGTCTGATCATTGTGAAAGGTGCAAGTGTATGCCATTGTTTTCCGAGAGCAAGATTCTGGCACGGCACAAGGAAAAAACTGTGAGGGAGATAATCGAGGCAGATGAGATTAGGAAGGGTGGTGCAGCATGTGTCAGCGTGGCCTCAATTGATTTACTGGACAAGGAGCGTGCGTTCCTCAATGACGCGGCCTGGCACCGGGTTGGCTAGTGGTGGAGCAAAATCAGAAACTCGGATGGTATAAAAGTGTCGTTTCACGTAATAAAATCAGTTGTTAGTAGCGCATTGTGCTGTCTGTTTCTCGCCTCTTTGTCCCTGTTTTTTGAGCGCTAAAATGTATTCCAAAGACTAAAAATTCCAGAAGTCTGATAGGGTGTATCCGAAGAGCATGAAAAGTCATTGCCAGTTATAGGCAGTCTGTTTTGGGAACCCCAATGCAATCAATCCGTGGCCCGGTGTCTGCCTCAAATTGGTCCTTACTTCAATAAGAAAAGAGCGATGTCTCATAGAACAAGGCTTGAACTACAAGTGAAATGAACCTTTAAAAGTATCATGTAAAGTTGTTGAGAAAGCCCACCGTAAAGAAAGACTAATAGAAAAGAACTGCCAATTAAAGGTTATTTCTTCTGTACCGATTTTTACGGGACCGTAAGTCACTCAATATCAATTCACGCTTATGGAGAATGGGTGGACAAGAGTTTTACTTTTTGCTCCTGTCTAGAAAAGTTTAGGTCAAAATCTTTCTTTAAAATTTTTTTTTTTTTTTTTTATGGTTTTACTTTTAATTTAGATACAACTGCATCCTCAAACAAATTTTCAGTACACTATTTCGCCTCCTTCATATATGCCTGGACAATGTCTCACAGCACCTCAATTGTGCCACAATGTTGTCAAGCATGCAGAATAAGATATGGACAAGGATTGGACCCACAACTTTCTTGACTGGAATGAAATGTAAAACGGCTCATCTATCTGCTCGATTGTGAGTTTGTAGCAAGAAATTTACAAAGTAACATACGAAAGGTTTGCCGAGCAAACACCCTGCTGATAAGGATTTCCATTCATTTTCCTTTAGCACTACTTTCCTCAACTCGCACTCACGTGACACTTCAGAAGCACACAATCACAGTTTATATTGCATATATTTCAAGCGGAAATTTCTCAGCATGCTGAATAGCACGCTTGTGTAATAAAAGTGAAGACAGGTGACGTTATGCTTCCCCATGGCACTGCCTGTTTCGTAAGACTTTAGTGCTGGAGGTCCGTTGGAAACTGTTCATAGGCTGATTGTTGCTTTGTCTTTTCAGACCAAGAAAAGGTGTCCGATTATGAAATGAAGCTCATGAACATCGACACTGAGCACCTGGGCATTCCGGTATGGTGTGATTTCTCTGGCAATGCATTGCTTGCAGCTTCCAACATAGTTCTCCCAGCCTGGTTAGATTCAATCTTTCCATCATCTTTTCCCAGGAAACTGACTACAGTGTGATCGTGAAGATGCCATCAGCAGAGTTTCAACGCATCTGCCGGGATCTGAGCCAGATTGGTGACTCCATTCAAATCACCTGCACCAAGGAGGGTGTCCGATTCTCAGTCTCCGGTGACCTAGGATCTGGTGGGCTTTTACTCCTTCAGAAACTTGCTGTCCCTCCTATACTTTTTTTCTGCATTAACTTTCTGTAGCCTTTTTTTATTTTTTTTATTTTTTTTTTTGTGTATGTATTACCTGAATTTGCTTAAGTTGCTGGCACAGTTGTATTGTCAGTTGCATAATACACTTGTTGCGGTTACCTTCTTACGGTTGAGCTTGTCCTTCCATATGGGACAGCTTCATACAACATTATTGCTTTTCTTTTGTTACACTAGTATATCTAAGGGCAAGGGCAAATCTCTTGTTCAGTATCTTATGGCGATGTCTGTTCATCAGATACCTCTATTATAATTGCTCTAAGAACCCTCGCCAAATCTGTTTTGTCTCTTGCATGCCTTTTCGGCAGGTAATGTGAAGCTGTCCCAGACAGCCAATGTGGACAAAGAGGAGGAAGCCGTGATCATCGAGATGCAGGAAGCTGTGTCCCTCAACTTCGCACTCCGCTACCTCAACTCCTTCACGAAGGCCACGCCGCTCTGTGGACAAGTGCAGCTCTCTATGTCTGCAGATGTCCCACTGGGTAGGCATATGTAGCTCTGAATGGACATGCTCTAGCACAGTGGTTCTCAACCATGGATGATTTGCGGACACCTTGTCAATTGGCGGAGATGATGGACGACCCTGTTCATGGTGAGGGAAAGGTATAGGTTAATTATGATAATGATTTAATATGTGAATATTACTAAGGGGGTTTCTTCTCAATCGGATAAAAGACAACTTTGATTGCCGGGCTTGACCGACAAAGCAGGGCTTCACGGACCCGTAGAATGCCTTCGCAGACCTCCATTTGAGAACCACTGCTCTAGCACATTGCAGATACATTTCTCTTAAGAATGTTACATGCATGCGACTGTTTGAAATGCCACCACTCGCTGGCTTTGAAGTTAGTAAGCATTTGCATGACATGGATGAAGCTAGCATTTGCATATAATCAAGTCTTAAACTGTCATCCCTTTCAGGGGAATCTCATAGGAGTGACGGATGTTAAGTTCTGCTTCTCATTGTGTGTAACCACCATTGTGTTTTTGCTCTTTCTGCAGTTGTGGAGTACAAGATTGAAGACATGGGTTACGTCCGTTACTACCTAGCACCAAAGATAGACGACTCTGAAGACAACTAACTTTTGTGACATGCTTTGACATTTGTATTAGACTCACCCCTTTTTTGGATTGGCATTGCATAAAAGCTCTAAATAAACACAAAAGTAGTAATCCCTCTTTGTATCCAGTAGCATACAAGCTTCATCACAACTACACGAGTCAAAGGAATTGTTGACTGTTTGAAGAGCCCGCATAAATCACTTCCTTAAAATGTTGCTCTAGGCTTTACCGCAAGAAGCCTGAAGGTGGTGGGCATTTGGTATAAGAATTTCACCAAACAAACTTGCCTGAGTAAAAAGTTAGAAGTCGGAGGTTTGAAATCCCTACCGACCAACCCAACTCTTTTAAGGACTGGGTGATCTCACAGGACAAGCTGCTGCCTGCAGTGCAATTCGTATGGACACAGCTCCACCGTTTCTGCTATGCAGGCGGCGGACCAGCGGAGCTCTTGTCTCAATGGGCGTCGGGTATGCAAACTGCTTTTAATAGGCCCATTGCGCTTGCATACCTGCCAAGTCTCCCGAATTTTGACCAATTTGAATGGTTGTACGAGTGACAAGAAAATCTCCCGAAAAATGCAAAGTACCCACCCACACTTAAACAAGAAGTTTTTATCGTCGCAACAAACGGCTGCAATGATAGCGAGGCACAGCTGTATCTTGCTAGCATGAACAACGCAACTTAAATGTAATGAAGTTGTTATGTAAATTTGTTGTCAATATTTCTATTAAAAAATCGTCGTCCCCCCCCCCCCCCCCCAATTCTCCAAGATTTGGTTTCTCCGAACTTTGCAAGTATGCACTTGCGTCAAGAAACAGTTGGGGTCATTCGTGCTTCGTATGAGGCACAACATTCAATTCAAGGAGGAGCTTGGTGCATGGCATGCAAGGCACAAACAGGTGTCCTGGTTACTTGCGGTCCGACGCACTCTGGCGCAGCTGTGAGCATGGGCCTTTACCCTTCCCCCGCCACTACAGATGCCCTAGGTCAAGAGCAGCCATGTTTGACATGGAATAAATACATTTTCTTGAACTCAAATTCCTACATACAATGCCCAAATTTAAAAAAAAAATTTTTTTTTAGATTTTGTGGGTGCAGTTTGTTAGTAGCAAGTAAATTAGGATTGTACCAGTGAAAACATGAAAGTATGCATTGACAAGTGGTTGCAAAACACACCTGTCAATACATATGTTCATGTGGACATGTGCAGAATACAGTAAAACCTCGTTATAACAAAATGGGATATAACAAACTAATGGATATAACAAAGCAATCATAATTCCCCTCGCTTGCTAATATTGGGAAGAAATGGACATTGGCTATAACAAACTAATGGTTATAACGAAATAATTGCAACCACTCCAACTTTGTTATAACGAGGTTTTACTGTAGTATGCTTTTGAGAAAAGAAACCCTCGACACCAGATGAGGTCACTCGGCGAGGTGTCCACAGTAATAATGTATATTTCAACAACGGATAGAAAAGGGAGGTTCTCGATATTAATCTTGTAATTCACAACAGAACCTAATAAAAAAAAAGTTTAGTGTCTACCAATACTGTACAGATATTGCAACTGTTTGTAAGTTGGCAAGTTTGTGGATGCTTCACAAAATGAAAGCCTGAAAAACGGGGACACATAAAGGGCGCTGCTGTGTCTGTCTTCTACTTGTCCTTGTTTATTTTGCACTGTTCATCTTTTGAAGCGAGATGCGTGTTTCTATTTTTGTTTAGTGCTGATAAAGGCATCTAGGTTAGTTAGAGAAAGATACTGCTGTAACATGAGTGTTCAATATGGCAGCCCAATGACCTAGCCTTTTTTTTTTTTGGAGGGGGGGGGGGGGGGGTGGTGAGGTGAGGTGGCTGGGATGTTTATGACTGGATGAGGGGACGTGGAGGGGGTGTCAAAATGCATGTGTATAATATAAGGTCGGCTGGATTTCGGGGAGGTCTCAAGCCCCATAAGCTTGTCCCCCCCCCAGCTATGTACCTGGTCATGACGAACCTAGAGAAGACCAATCAGCCAACTCATTGTATTTTGTCTCGTGTAGATCAGCAATTTAAAGTCTCCCATTTTTGCCTGCACTACTTCAAATTTTAAAAAATTTTTTCTATCTCCAAGTAGAGTAGCCTGTTCAATGAAATCGCATTGGTGCCATGCACACAAGTTGTCACAAGTGGCCAAAAGCAGCATTTACTGGAAACAAAGTGCACTCATTTGCCAAGAGGCGAAAGCAGACCTTTGGGCGAAGTCCTCAGAGTGTGAATGTTGATCGCTTCACCTGAAATTTTCATCAGTACATTAGTTAGTATGTGGCAGTTTGTTTTTCTCTATTTTATATATATTTTTTTTTTCTTGTTTTGTTAATTATGCCAACCAGCATAATTTTGTCCGCCGACAAAAACTTCTATATCAATTTTTAAAAAATTTCCTTCCTACGTATTTCCCAAGAGCCTTTAAGGGTAAATAAATAAACCTGTGTTGGTGATAAGCACAAAGCAAGGAAAGAATGCCATGTACAAACTACAGAATGGTAGAGTGGGAAGAATAAGGAAATAAGATGAAGGGTACTTGCAACTCCAAGCATGCAATACTGTCTAAAAGTACCTAGAAAGACCCCTGTGAAGATTTTTGTTTGGTTTCATGATAGGAATATGTTTGCCATTGCACTTATGCAAGGCAAAAATACTGGAACACTTTAATAAATTGTTTTACCAAAGCTCATGACCACAATAGCACCAATCATCTAAGAAAGCACAATACAATACTTCAAAAATTCTGTTTTACAAAATATCAGACATTGCTAGCAATATTAAGTCAAAAACAAAAAATTATTGAATTTGTTTTCATCAAAAATAGTTTCCAAGGAATTCTATCCCTTGATTTAACATCCCCCTTAACTATTACTGAATGCGTTGGTGACAGTGACTATTAAATGACTTATGCTACATAGAAAAAAATGAAAGCCGTTTACAATTCCCTCTAATGCCTGTTGGAGCGCAGCTCTTGAGGAGGAGGATGAAAGCGTACTGAGGGATAGGTGATAGAGCACTGCACGGGCCCGGGCCAGCCCGAAAGCCCGAGCCCGGCCCGCGGGCCGGGCTCGGGCCGGGTAGCACGTATTTCTTCGGGCCCGGGCCGGGCTCGGGCTTGAACAAAAAAGTTCTCGGGCCGCGCCGGCCCGGGCCGGCCCGGGCCATGCCTGGGCAATCTTGTGCCGTAAATCATAAATTGTTGCTGATAGCAAGAAGTTTGCTCATTAATCTTTTAGGTTCATTGAATACAAAAAAAGCGAAGTGACAATTCACTACAGCGTCGTTAAAAATAATAACTAAAAGACGTTTTGAAGCTAGAAAGCCTTCAAGCTTTTTCCGTGTGAGCAAGGGTTCAGTGTTTAAATTGTAAACAAAATGAAGTCCCAGTCATATGCTTGTCAACCTGTCTGATTCATCGCTCTCAAAAATATCTAGTTCACTATTAGGAAGGTTTAGAAAAACGTACGCAAGCGCTTTGCGTACCGTAAAAATAGCGTTGCGATGTAAAACCTATGGCGATGCTAATTTTAGCTTGCCCAAAGTGCTTGAGTACGTTATTCCAAGACTCCCTTATTGCACAGAGCGCGACACTATATTAGCGCGAACAAGCGATCGTCGTGTTTTTATGTTTATCTTATAGAATCAAAACGCTGTTTTCAAAACTATTAGTGTTTTTAGAAGTGCTCATCTGGGCCAAAGACCTAAGCGGTATACTTTGGTGCCTACTAATACCATTTCGATGTAAAATTCGAAAAAAGAGCCAACGTCGTGTTCGCGGTATCAGTGTCGCGCAGAGTACATAGTTCGTTCCGCGCTTGCACGTTTTGGGAACCAGCTTGAAAAAAACGTTTTAAGGGGTTAAATAGGAATATATTAAACTTAATCTTGCCTGAAAGTGTTGTATATTTTAAGAACACGTTGACATGTAAAGCTACTTGAGAACATATTCTTAAACAGAAAACGTGCGCAGACCAGGCTTAGAACGATGGAGACTTTGTGAAGAGGTTGCGATGTGCAGGGCCTTATAAAAGTAGGTTGAAACGGGACGCGTTCAAACGCAAAGGGTGTTTCGGAAACTGGTTCAAATAAGAAGGGCGTTTAGGGAATGGGTCGAAACAGGACAAATTCAAACGAGAAGGGCGTTTAGGGAACTGGTCGAAACGGGACGAGTTCATATGGGAAGGGCGTTTAAAGAAAGGGTGGAAACAAGACGGGGTTCAAATGGGGAGCTCGTTTCGGGAACGGGTGGAAACGGGACGGGTTCAAACAGGAATGGGTTGTTTCGGGCTACAGCCATCGGGCCGGGTCGGGCGGGGCCTAGAATTTGAAATTCTGTCGGGCTCGGGCCGGGCCCGGGCCGTGTCTCTTCCGGGCCGGGTCGGGCCGGGCCTAGAAATTAAAAATTCTGTCGGGCTCGGGCCGTGTCCCTACCGGGCCGGGTCGGGCCGGGCCTAGAAATTCCGGCCCGTGCAGTGCTCTAATAGGTGACTCCTTGAGGTCACGTGACCTCATGAGAGGTCGGGTGATGTCAAGGGGGTCACGTGACCTCGGGGGAGGGGGGTCACGTGACCTCGGGTTCACGTGACTCCAGGGGGTCACGTGACCTTGACAATGACGATTTGATGACGCCATCAGTGATGATGACGATGCGGATGCTAATGACGTCATTAGTGATGATGACGATGACGTCATCAGGTTGCATGCAACCTGGATTGCATGCAACAGGTTGCATACAAATCATTGTATGCCAGTTGCATGCAACAGGTTGCATGCAACCTATTGCATGCAACTCCCGAAGGAACTTGAGGTCCTACCGAAGAAACCCGAGGACTCCCGAAAGAACCCGAGGTCCTTCGGGAGGACCTCGGGGGGTTGACGTGACTCCAGGGGGTCACGTGACCTCAGTGGGGTCACGTGACCTTAAAAGATCATGTGACCTCAGGGATCACATGACCTCCCCCAGGTCACGTGACATTGACAATGACGATTTGATGACGTCATCAGTGACGTCACTGATGACGTCATCAGTGATGATGACGATGCGGATGCCAATGACGTCATCAGTAATGATGACGATGCTGATGCCAACGACGTCACCAGTGATGTCACTGATGACGTCATCAGTGATGATGACGATAACAATGCGGATGACGATGACGTCATCAGGTTGCATGCAACCTGGATTGCATGCAACAGGTTGCATACAAATCATTGTATGCCAGTTGCATGCAACTCCCGAAGGAACCCGAGGTCCTCCCGAGGTCCTACCGAAGAAGCCCGAGGTCCTCCCGAAGGACCTCGGGTTTCTTCGGGACGACCTCGGGTTCCTTCGGGACTCCTCGGGTCCCTTCGGAAAAATTTACCCATAATGCACCGCGCGGTTACGCCGACGGCGACGCCGCTCAAGCCGGAAACGGGCGCCTAAGAGCTTCTCTAAAAAACAAAACAATGAAAAGCTGTCTTTGCAGTCACTAATTCACCAAAAGAATTTTTAGAGACTGGCCTATCCATCTGCATCTTGTAAAGACACTACGATGCTTGGGCCTGCTGAGATCCCATTGTACTTGACTATAGGTTGGACTGCACTACTCAAAAGGTCTGTTGATAAGAGTACAGAGACAAGTGCACCAAAATTTAATGCACAGTAAGTGTGCTCCTCAAGAAGCTTGTGGCTCTCATCAAGTTAAGTAACCGCTGATGGGTAGGCTGTACTGCATCGAAAATTTTGAATGAGATGGCACTGCCAGAACCTTCCAATAAAATTTTTGTTGCATTGCATACTGCTGCAAGTACAAACCACAGCCTCTTATATAGGGGGACAGCCTGCGTCCTCCGTGCCAGACCTGTTCAGCAAAACTGGGGGTGAGACGACAACATGACGAAAAGAAGGTACAAGCGTGGTGGTGCTTCACAAATCCATGGGCACTATCCATAACTTCCCTTGTTTCTTGACAAAAAAATAAGTCTTGTCCTCGTTTCCCAATTTTGGCACATCTTTGTACTTGCTCCTACCCAATCCTACCCCCCCAGGAGATGAAAGTAAGCCATTGAAAAATTTTAAAAATCCTTTTTTTTTTTGTTGCTTTTTTTTACAAATGAAAAAAAGGTAGGTGGTTTGTACAGTCGCTAGGATTCCCAAGTGGTGCTGCTTTCAGAATAGTACACCCTCACCTGCTGCTCTTCTTCCCTCAAATTGCGACCTGGCAGTCTTGTTCTGGCGTGAAAGGCACAGGCTTTCTGTATAGGCGGCTTTGTGATCAGGGTTGTGGAATACCTTACAGGGGTATTTTAAAGTGGTAGCTTTATAGGCCCAACCACACACACATTATCAAGGTCACGTAACGTCTGTGGCTGTTAATCATTTCATCACCGTACCACTTCCTTTCTTAACTGTTTTCACGAATGTTCCTGTAACGCTACCACATTTCATTGCATTTAGTCAAATGAACAAAGCTGCATCAATTTCATTGTGTAAGGTACATATTAGCCCCGAGAAGTTCGCGTGGCGCCCCCTTACGGCAAACCGGAGTGACGTCGCGGCGAGGAGAGAATTTTTCCCCGACTCGCCTCGCTCGTCCTGTGGAGGCTATGACGACGCTAGCTGACGGCGCGCTTGTTTCTATTTAATTTTTTTGGCATGTTTTTCGTGGGAAGTGTAAATTTATATGTGTCTTTATTGAGGTATGGCCTGTAGCTACAGGCGAAACTTCAACCAACATTTTAAGCATGGTTGACAGGGCAGGCAACGCATGAATCACAACTGGTATATGAAAATGAAGAAATATGGCCACAATTGCAGGCGCATCACTATAGATTTACATCTCGCACAATAAATGCTGCTGATGGTCTGAATGAATTGGGAGGTTATGTATACTGTATTTTCTTGTATCTCTGTTTTTATACAAGATCGCCGAAGCAGAAAAGCTGCATGCTGCTCGAGCAACATGCTAAATACAGTCAGGGTCATGGGGAGAGAATCATAAGTAAGACAGCCCAAGTGCAGGGGCAAACTAAAAAACAAGGAACATTTATTATATACATTGCTCGCATTTGATTTTTGCTGGATTCCGATAGTATTTCAATGGACTACACGTGTGGTATCTGTGGACTTGTTTATATCAACCCTTAAGTAATGTATAAGAAACGTAGACGAAGGTGTCTAGCTCGTTATTAGCCCCTTAAGCCCTAAAATTGAGATTTTACTTAAATCGAATTGTCCTGAAGCTAAAATATCAGAAGCTTTTCTCACGCAGACTGTCGCCCTTCACAGGTTCTACATTTTCTGCTACTAGTACTGGACAGACGTTCGAATGCTTTCTTTTACTTCTGTTTTCCTCTGTTGTCAGAGAGTTCAGCTGTAGGAAGTTTCAAGGCTGAGGAAGCTTCTGGGGACCTGCAGCAGTGTTTCTTTTAATTGGAAAACTAAACGGTGTATTTTCCGAATACCGAAGGCTGGAATAAAAAATGTCAGGAAAAAGTATAAACATTCCTAATTGCGGCACTATTGCTGTGCATATTTTGGGCAGTTCAATATATATCATACAGGCAACTCGGGGCAATTCAACCGTTTTTGCTGCTACCATACAAACTAATTTCCAGTAGTTGTGCATCTTCTAAGAAATATGCTTGCATACGTGTATAAACTATATAATTAATTCACGAAGAAGCTACATTTATGTAAAACAACCCTGTTCCACGAGCACTTCAAAGATCATCACACGCAGGGCCTTTAATACATCTGCGAACCAGTGCATGCAGAGTGGCAGCGCAGAGTCGTGGTCGCGAGCTAATTTGCCGACCACCCAAAGGCCCATGATATCAATGCCACTTCAAATGCCTTGAAAGCGGGATGTAATATCGTTCCGATTCATGAACATGCAAGGAACAAAATTCCAGCGTCTGAAACACTTGCGCCACCGCGTCACCGACCCCTCGCAAGATTGTCTTGTGTCGTGTGGACGGACGGGGAGGTTCATCGGCGGAATTGCCTCCGCCGATAGCTTTCGGGATTTGTAACCCAATTTTAAAGGTAAAAGGTACGAGCAGGCTTATAAAATGTACGGAAGCGCGTCAGTATCGGCCTAACTCAACGTCTTGTACATCGGGTAAACGAAGTCCAGCTCCTCGAAGAGCTTGCGGCACACAACGCCAAACCAGGAAACCGGTGCTGGGAAGCGAGCCGATGCGAGATCGCGGAGCGGAGTCCTCCGCCTGACGTCACGGTACACCTCACCCAATCAGGGCGCGGCGACCGCAGCGACGCTTGTGTTCGCTCTCGGGGCTAATAGTCGGTGGCGGGTCAAAAACGAAGTGGGAGCTCCTCCCACCCCTTTCCACTTGAGCGGAGCCAACTATGGAGAGGAGGTCGCCTCCTCTCCAGCGTTCGCTCTGCTGAAGTGGAAAGGGGTGGGAGGAGCTTCCACTCCGTTCTTAACCTGTCACCGACTATAGATACTTTTATTTCTTACTAAATATCTTGGGTGCAATTTCCAGTAACCCATAACTGTGACAAGTTAAATTTCTCGGGTCTCCCATGAAATGAGGAAGGGCTTATACCTGCACAAGACTGCTCTAAATGGTGGAATTCTACCAGGACACTGTGGTTCAGATGTTTCTTAAATTCCTGAACAAGGTGGACAGACCATTGAACTGTCATTGATAGAACATATTTAGAGGAATGCAAACTTGTATGAAGACATTTTGGGATAGGTAAAGGACCCAGCAGGAGAGACTGGCTGGTGCCTTCCAGAGAAAGAATTTACATAAACCGTCTCTTCAGTAATGTTTTGTAACCAGGTGGCATCCGTAAAGCTGACATTGTTTCCAAAAGTGGTTTTGAGTAGTAGTTAGTTTAGTAGGGTGTATAGGGTGTAGGTTTGGCTCATTTTGTGCAAATGTGTAAACTAAGAAGGTATCAATGTCCTAGTCATTTCCCTTTGTTAATATACTACTAGGGCATTAGCCACAATTACTGTTATAAAGTTATTTACAGTTCATTATGTGTATATATTAAAACAAATTGTAAAGGGAAAAAAACAAATTTCAAGTAACTATCAAAGTACACCTTAAAGAAAGCATCCAGACACACCCTTGAATACATTTATGAAGCTACTTTTACAACCCTGATTGCAGGACACCTACTCAGAGCAGTCGCAGTTGCCTGTGGTCATGCTGCATAAGCTTGTCAGACAACTGGTTTTATACTAGTTACCGTATGTGCTCAGGTTTTGCTAATACATATTCAAAAGAAGGTTGCTGTAAAAATGCATGTAACAAATGTGGTGAGTGTTCTGCACACATGGAGAAAAATAAGTGCTTGATTGATGTTGGTGTGGCCATGCCTACATCTATTTTGCTAAAGTTCTCTCCATGGAAACAGTACCACAGCCCTTCTAGCACGAAGCTACCATGCAGCCCTACTACCCACAGTAATAAACAAATCAGGCAAGTGTAAATAGGACTGCATTGTTTATTACACATCATCAATGCCCTTTGTTCATTAGTAGTGCAGAATTACATCATGACCCCAGGACACAGTTACTCTCAATACAAGGTAAACATATTTAGAAACTTGACTCCAACAACATGTCAACAAGAAACAAGCATGATAAACATGAACTGCTTGCAATATGTTGTACCCTAGCTGCCTGCAACACCAACATTTAAACCATCAAATACAACAGTAATGGAACTGGAACACTGCATGCTTGCATTGCACTGAAGAACATGGAAAGCAGAGTAAATGTATCCTGGATTTATTTTTAGTCCCTCTTTCACTGTCTTATAGTGAAATATAGAAGTTCTGAATGTCACAACAGCGGGTAGCTATGCACGACAGCGGGTAGCTATGCACGATCGTGGCTACCATATTTTGTCGATGGCTGCTATATTCTTTTTTTCTACATTATGACAGCTACACCTGCCACTACAAACAAACGATGGAATGCAACAAAATAAAAGGTTGGCACGTTCCTTCTAGCACTTGCTTATTTTTCAGACCACAAAAGTTGACATCAAAATACTGATGACTGTCACATACAGCTGTGTATATGACCTTTATCCCACACAGCATTCGACATGTCACACATGCACAAGCACCAAATTCAAGAAGCTCTACTTCTTGAAGGTTGATTTTCCAGTCAACCTTTTTGACACAAAAATCACTATGCTGGAATGGACATTTACAAAAGAAAAGAGGGAAAGAAGGATGTATGGCAGAACGTGCCAACTAAGTGCAACAATTTGACGATTCCAGAGTTCGAGGTGATGGGTGCTTAAAAAATAAACTCTAGATCAACAACTTTCGTGGATTAAAACAATGCGGCAACATTGGCCGCCTTAATGTCTTTGAGCAACAACAAAAAAGAACAAATAAAAGCCACTTCAAATATATCGTCAACACTGCGCTCACATTGCGGTGGAACTGATAAGCATGATAGCAGGTAAAAGCCGCAATGTCCCGGTCAAAGGGTTTCAAGAATGGCTTAGAAATACTCGCCGAAACCTCGCCGCAACTTTTTGTAATTTGCACGGGTCGCCCTGCTCTATGTACCTTCATTGTCGACGCAGTAAACACGTGTCCCTACGGTCAGCATAATCGCGTGTCGCGTGGCTTTTGCGAGTCTGGCGCACGCCTGATGAAAGGGAAACAACTTTGTTCACGAGACGAGAAAACGACCACGAGACGTGTGAAAAGTGTGCCTGGAAGAAACGGGAATGTGCGAGGCACCTAGGTTCTGGTAACTCAAGCCCGCCATCATCACAAAACATACACAGCCCTGCCGCACGCTCCTGTTTAAGACTGCACTCCAAAAACAAACGGAGGTCTCTCGGAAAGCGTAGTTTTCCCCACACTTCCGGAGCTTTTTAAAGTGCAGCTCGTCGACACGAGCGTGAGCAGAACCCGTCGCTTTCCTCGCGGCTTCCGCACGCTGTAAAAGCGAAACTCGGCCTGATGCCGCTATGGGGAGGGGTGTGTGTGTGTTAAGTACGATGGGCAGTAATGCCAATGACACATGACTGACTAGTGGTAGCGGGGGTGGGAAAACAATGAGAGGGATCACAGAAAGCCTAGGAAGGTAGCAGGCCGCGAGCTGCAAGGGTGTCTCGCAGGCTATTGAAGATCTGCAGCTGTATCTCAGGCTTCATCAGGTAAATCTGCTGGAGTAGCTTTTGCTGGTTGGGAGCCCTGCAAAAAGCAGACGAGTGCAACATGGAATTATGCAACTCGCGGCTTTGGACCACACGTGCATCTAAGGTGTACAAAGAAATCTTTTTTTTTTTTTTTTTAATATTGTTGGTTGTTACAGGTAGTGCATTTGGTTACTGTTGCCTTATTAATTTTCACAAAGTCGAAACCCTGTCTAATCCTGTTGCTTGGTCCCTGCTCTGGTCCCTGCTCTGCTAAAACGAAATCCTGTCAGCATTCGGCAACAGATAGCATAAAGAACCAAACTTGACGACATGCTTTTCCGGGCTTGCTGCACAGAAAAAGTGTACTCCATCCCCCTGAAATGCGGAGCTGAGTACATAGGAAAAGCCGGCCAATGTATAAATGATTCATAAAATCGATCCTCATCCAGAACACAGAAAACAATGTTTCATCGGCCTCGGTAACCTTATCAAGATGGGAAATAGAATTCACCAGGCCTGAACTTAAAAAATATTGCAAGTACCCTAAAAACCACACGATCACTGTAGTTGGGCTGTGCCTCGTGGTTCTTCTTCCCGCTTTCCTTCCCCCTTATTACCCATCGTAGTTGGGATCTCGTTCAGGGTGCAATTTTACTGCCCAAAATAAACGTTGCTAAATGAAAGAATGTGGTTGTCCTGTGCTTGTCTTCCATGTTTTTTTCTTTAGATTTAAATGTCCCTGCTCATTACCGTACCCTTGCATAACCTAAGAAATATTCAGCACAATAGCAGTCTGAGTTCCAGGAGGATACATCAGCGAGTCAAACAGCCTCAAACCTCAACCTGTGCCAGACAACCTTAATGCAGAAAAAAAAGAAAAAAGAAAGATGTTTACAAATCTGTAATGCAAAACTAGAGTCTAGTTCTTGAGGGTGAGGAGGGGAGGGTATGACCACCCTCCTCCATACCCTCCCCTCCTCCTCCTTTTGTCCAACTCTCCTCCTGCCACTGGATTTGTTCATGGATGACTGACGTGACACAAAGTTGTGACGTAATTTTCCCCGCTATATTTAGGAGGGAAACTGAATAGGTTACCGGCGTTTGAGCCGGAAGTTTTGTCATCTAAGATGAGGCGTCACGTGACTTAAGGGGCAACACTGGTCTTGGAGCTTTTTTTCTTATTTTATGACCAAACTTAATGAAACTGCACAAGCTTATTCAGCATTTTGTGCTGATTTCATATATCTGGTCATTTTCTCAGTCAGTAGCACTGTCCTCAAAATAATTAAAACTTGCCTGCCTTTGTTTGGAAAAACGATAGAAAACAAACTGCTCAACAAAATATTCTTTTTAATACATGGCTAGATACTACGAAGTGTAGAGAATACAATGTTGGAAGCACTTTTAAGATAAACTCATTATTAGAGATTTTACCACACATTGAAGTTCAGTGCTCAATGCATGGCTAACAAGTAATATAGCAAAAAATCAAATAGAAATTTTTCTAGACTTATATTAAAAAATCTGCTCTCAACATTGTATGCTTCACACATTCAGCTATACATTTCAGGAACGGTTATATTTCTATCTGCTCTAGATGCTGAGATATCCCTCCTGTAAATTTTCAACGTGTCCAAAAATTGTGTTTTGTGAAAACAATGTTTTAGAGTCAACTTCAATGCACATACAGCCCGCATAGATATTTTAAGTTGATTTATAGCTCAAATATTCATTCACGAAATTATAAGCCTGGTAGATTCAGAAGAACAACAGCCATCGCCATTTTCAAAAGCATGCAGTTTTAGGAAGTTTTTGGCTCCAAAGACCCATGTCCCCCCTTAACGCTTCCGGTTCGTCCGGTGCCGGTCGCGGTTCATCCAGCTGCATCAAGAGCTCGTCTTGGCGTGACAGCCGTGCTGTGCTGTATTTGCGGTGATGATGGTTTGCTGCTCCGCAGTACACTGTTTTAACACGAGCCATAAAGGGCACAAGATGTTCCGGTTCCCATGGAAAAAAGAACGGAAGCGGTGATGGGTCGTCGCTGTTAGGCGAGGGACAGAGCAAAGTAGCCTGTGACAGCCAAGCGTTGGTGCCCGTTCATGCGCGGCCCATTTTGTTACAGGTGACCATGTGTTCTCTCTTCAAGTTTAGGCCGCATGAAATGATGGTTTTTACCAGACTTTTGACACCCAGAAAATGGTGTCGATCAATCCGCGAAGGGGTTAGCACGGCCTGTCGTACAAGGCATCTGCGAGAACGCACAATGCGATCTTGCAGACGTTAGATTGCTTACGATCTTTGCAGGCAATCAGTTCATTGCACAACGTTTCGTCGACAGCAGCAGCTCTGGAATGTATGGCTGTGTATGTGCTCTCAAGATTTATAGCTTGGTCGCTTTTCCCAATGTGGAGTAACTTAAAGGGGCCCTGCAAGGACTTTTTTACTGGTTCTTATTTTGCACCGAACCTGAGCGCACTGAACGTAGAAACTTATTGAAACTTTTCTTTCCTCGAAATTCGCTTTATTTTAAAAGTTATAGGCAAATTAAAATTACAAAAACAAGCAAAAAATAACCTCCCTCATGACGTCCTTGGTTGCTTGAGTGGCCGTGAACTAGAGGAGGCATAGTGAGCTAATCGATCGCTCACGGCTGCCGCACTCCCTGTCGACAACACGAGAGGGCGCCACTAAAGCATGTTCTGGATAGGCTGTATGCAGCGGGCGGCCAGAGCGGCTCTCATTGCATTTGCTGCGGGATTAAACACTAATTCGGCATGACACTTCATTGGCCACAAACGACAGCAAACACGGGGTAAAGATCAGTTCAGAATGGGAGCCACTTCGCGCTGCCATACCGGGAAACGGCCAAACCGCAAGGCAAAGCTTCTCGCCGAAAGCCTTTGGAACGCTCGCAGCCGGTCGGATCGTCCTGTCCATACGACTGCGGCGCCACCGCGTACATCCGGGACCTTTCCGTGTCGGCGCCTGATCCCACTACTCCTTTTTAGTATGCGCCGCCTTTTCCACCGCTTGGTGGCGGGTATGTTGACGAGTCATTTCTTGTTTCCGTGCTTTACAAACTGCATTCGTTTCTTTTTTGATCTAAAATACTGAACAAAAACTACTTTTATAGATGATTGAAACGGTTCGCGCCACTAATATTTTGCATTTCGACTAAAAATAATCTTTTAGCGGCTCTGACCAGTAGTAAGCCCAGGACCAAAGACGTCACATTTTGCGCGCTTGCGGTACCGCGGGTCGCCCTCGTCGGTTGAAGAGGTTTCTGCGTCATCTGGTCAAAATATGATGCACTGATATTTAGTTACTCTCCGTGCCCGCTGGCTTGCCCGAACCTCAAGAGACGTGGAAACGGCAAAAAAGGTAGACGCTTAAATATGATTGCAGGGCCCCTTTAAGAGCACTCATTAAAACTCGGCCAACGGATATCAACAGCATAAACCTGAACCTCAGCTCATTATAATGTAAATAAACAAAAGCAAGCAAGCAGAACCTACATCTTGACGAATAATGAAGAGGTCGTGCGACCCTGCGTAGCCCACATCAAAATCTTTGCATGTTTATATAAACTTTCTTACCCAACATCTCAAAAAAAAAAAAAAAAATGTGCAATAAATATGGCACACGGGTGACAACCTAATTGAAGTACAAAAACCGCACAAGTGTTTAAAAGCCAGGGTTCTAGCGTAATCCGATTTTGTCGAAATGAACTTTTGAACGGAGGTGTCTTTTCGATCGCACGAGAAAAGTATGCCAAAGCTCCGACCGGGCATTTCAGCTAGAAGCATCCCACGACGTACATTCGCGCCTAGTTCAGTTGGTGATGTGATCTAGCGTAAGCATCAAAAATAAAAAGCAATGAAGAACGCTGGGTCAAAAGAAAAACAAAATAGCTAATCTAGGCAGAGTTTTCAAGCGAAGATCCAAAAAGCGCGGCACCAGTGTAGCTTGCCACCGGCCGCACTCGCTCCGCGCTTTCATGGCCATTCTCAATGCTTCTGCGTACCGATTCCTACTTAACATATCCGTAGATGTAACTTCAGTAGCTAAGAAATTCGTAAGTCACCCAGCAGCAGAGAAAGCTGGCTCGAATTGATCGGGTTCAACAGCCGCACATGCTTCCATAGCTGCATGGCGCTGCGTCAGCTGCTAGCCACGAACCGGAAGTGAATAATACCCAGAGTGCTTTGCGGCTGCTGTCAAACGCCGGTCACCTATTGGTGTTGAGGTCACATTACTTTCCCCGCTAAATTTAGAGAGGAAATTTAACCCGCTAATTTCCTTGCTAGATTTAGCGAAAACATTTCCCGGCTAAGTTTAGCAGGAAAATTTCCCTACTAATTCTGGCGGGGAAACATCCCATAATGCAAAGCGCGTGGTTACGTTGACACCGATGCCGACAGCGCCGCCACTCAACCCGGGAACGGGCGCCTAAGAGCTGCGCTCTAATAATAAACAAGTGGTGCAACCCTACCTAATAAAACTGTGAAAGTAGACGTTCACAAAGGATGCCATCAGGATCTGGCAGTCGAAACGGTCCATTATTCCGCCGTGGCCGGGAATGATGTCTCCAAAGTCCTGAGGAAGCGGACGAAAACATTCAGTCGCACCAGGTGCAGCAAGGCCATACACATGAGAAGACCAGGCAGAGAGGCACAAACCTTTATCTTGAAAGCCCTCTTGAAACCGCTGGCAAAGAAACCCCCAAAGGGCCCGATGATGGAGCTGAACAGGGAAAAGCTCAGCGAGTGCAGCACAAATGGGTACAATGTAATGGTGGTCCTCAGGTGTAGCTGGAAAGGGGCAACACGTGTCCACTGTTAAAAGGGGAACTCCGCCGACATTTTGAGCTACCTAATCCAAAGGCATAATCTGAATGCGGATGGCTTCCCGATTCCGAAATGCTATGTCGTTCTCCCAGATTCCCACTAGTTAATTAAAAAAGTGATAATTTGTTTGCTGCCGGAACCCAAACATCGTTCTCCCTAGTTTTTCCCGCCGCCCAAGCGTGACGTCACTTGTGTGCAGCGAGGCGCGCGGCCGGCAATCGGGTACGCTGGCGCCCGCCCGCCTTTCTCACGTCTAACAGAAAAAGAACCTGGCCGTTCGTGCTGTTTGAAGCTGATAATTATCTATATTTGCACAAAGTATGGCCTTGGCCTACGTGCCCAACTATAAGAAAGTAAAAAAAAAATGAGAGAAAAATGGAAGCAATTGGAATTTTCATAAAACCGTTTTTGCAACTCGCTATGCTCAAGCCGCGGCTCGCTAGTTTCGTAATATCGCCAGTAAACTCGTTCTCCTTTTATTAGAAGATGGCTGGCGAAGAAAGGTCGAAGAGTCACGCAATACATTTTTTGACGAATTGCCAAAGCACCGCAGAAAATGCTCGGAATGTGGGTACAGATGCCGTACACGCTCCTATGACCTGAAGGAACATGCCATTTGTTTTAGATCTCTTGAAAAGTTGCTGTTGCAGGCGTCAGCACATGTAACTACTTATGTGGCATGAATATGCTCCTTGGTATTTAAGTAATTTAGCAGAAGATCTGTAGATTATTTCTGAAAAGCGCTTCTGGTTGATGCCATTTTCAGCGTTCGTGCGTGTGGCGCGTACATTGCTCGCCTTCCAAAGCAATGAACATGTTCATGCTGGGCTGGGACCTAAGACATGTAGACTGAGATTCTCGTAAACAATGAAATGTATAGAATAGAATGAACTGCATTCGTGTAGATCAGATGGCAGGTTACTGGTCATGAAGATTGTGTTAAAATGACGATTAAAAGAACTTCGCAACCACCAAGCCAAACATCAAGGTGCAATGGAATTCATTCATTTGTTTATTTTCTGTGCTCATGAACAGCTTGACGCCTTGGTAATGATGCACAACAAAATTTTCCCAGGTTAGTTAACACAGTCTTGAAAGCTACGAAATTTGGGTTAAAAACGTCAATATCTGCTCCCCCGAGGGTATTGTAGAAGTGTTGAATACAGCTCATGGGACTGGTTTGGAATGCGTATAAAATACACAAATACACTGTTCATCTCAAAATAAAGAATATTTGCTTGAAGATACAATAGTTCGTGAGGTAAAGAAAGACATCATAAATATTTTAATGAAAAATAAGGTAAAAAATGTTGCTAAAAATAATGTACCCATATTTTTTTCTCTTTACTTTTTGAGTAGAATGCAATGCGTTCAAGCACCCATCCACGAGAGCCCTTGGGAAAAGGGTAATTCTATGTAAGATTTTTTAAAATTAAGTTGGTTTAGCACAGTTTTCATCAGCTGTAAATCTGACATGCCTTCCCTCAACAACATCAATATTATTTTCATGATTAAAAAAAAACCTTTTCAGCCCTATATAAAATTTCTTTGCAATAGAATAAATTAAAAACGTTTTCACCACTTTTTCCGCAAAGAAAATTGCCCGCCAACCATTAAACAAACCAGGCAAGGCTCTATCATATTTTATTGGAGCTCGACATCTGCTCCATAAACCTCTGTAATAGCAGACAGGAATAGCAATATGTCAAAAGTCATGTCTAAATTCAGACTTGAACTTTGTTTAGACGTTTCACTTCTCGTCTTCAACATATCGGCCGCGTGAGTGGAACTCCGAGAGTAGCCCGAGCTAGATTCGACGTCCGAAACAAATATAGTGTTTATAAAAAAATAAAAAAAAAAATATCACTGAACCAGTTGTGAATAACAAATGTGACTGCAAAATGTCGACTATGGTGCTATAGTGTGTACTATTTTTGCCGATTTTATTGGCGCTCCTCTTTGGACAGATGTCGTAATGGTCACAGCTGGCTTGAGTATGCACTTGCTGCTCTTGAAGCTGTTCCAGCTGCTGAAGGATACTCAACTCGCGGCACGCGGCTATAAAGTATTCCGAGCAAAAGTGAAAATGTTTCACGTGACACTAGTTTTCTCGGCACACAGCTCGCACAAAAGCACCTTGACGCGGCTGGCCTCCATTGCTGCCGGGGAACGCTTTTTTCTTTTTCTCCAACGAAAACAAGGGTAAAAAAAAAAAGAAGCTTTTTCCCGGCACTGTTTCTATAATCTACCGCGGAGCAGATATTGCTACCCATTGCAAAGGAACTTTTAACCTTGAAGCTGCGGAAAAATTATCTCGATCGTTGGCGTCCGGAAAGCCACTTCGCGGGCCGCGGCTGCCCGAGTCGCTCGTCTGCCAGCACATTCGTGACGTACGCGGGTAGGGAAAAGTAGGGATTTTTCATTGTTGCCAGTAGTGAGTCGCCACCTGGAACCCTCGCGGCCGGCGCAATTTGAAAATTTAATAACTTCACGGGAAATTTTTATTTTCTTAAAATATTTTGGTTATCTTTTGAGAAAGGGTTATTGACGCGGTATGCAAATTTCCAGCCAAATCGAAGTCTACCAAAAAAATCGGCGGATTTCCCCTTTAAGGCATGTTTAGAAGAATGCATCAATGCTAACAATGCTCGCAGGCCTTTGCCACCTCGTCTTGCAAATGCTAAAGAGCACCTGCATGGTTCTGAGTGTACTGGAGTAATAGAGGAACTGTTGGATAACAAAGCCTGTGCGCCGTTTCTAGGGGACCACGGAGATAGCCAATCATTGTGATTGACAAAAGGAACCCAGCAACTTACTAGACAGGGACAACATCTTCACATGAAAAAGCTATTTGTACAGATCTGATTTACATGAAGGATTATTTTCTTGACATCATTATATACTATGTTTCTTACGTATAGCATGACGATCGGCCATATCTGTGCCCAACGGGAAAGTGGACGTGCGAGCATTGGCCATGAAAAATGTGTTGATTACTCGAGTATATACAAGTGTGAGCACTGGCGTTCATAGCATGTTCGAGCAGGAATTGGTGCCTGATCTGATGCATTGCGAGGCTGCTTTTAATTGTCACATTAGCCAAGTATAATTGTTTTTTTGTCCCCAAGTTGTTGAGATTATTGACAAATATCTTCACTGTTAATTGGAATTGGATTCATCCCAAGATACTGCAGCAAACTCATTACTGAATTCATAGCCTAAGTCTTGACGACCGTTAAGTGCGGTGGGCTCTAAGACAAAGGAATGAATGTACCTTTTTCGAATATGCACAGTGCCTTCAAATGTTATGCCTCCACATGACTGCCCATTCCTAGCACTTTTGGTCCTAGTGGCTTCAGTTACAACTAGCCAATCACCTTCCAGCTGCTTATTCACTGCCCAAATTCAGCTGGCCCAAAGAATGACCAATTGCCGAGTTGCCGACAGTCACCCAGTATTTTTGCAGCATTGTAGTGACCTTAAAGGGGCGATGCAACAATTTTAACGTCGAAAGAATTTGTGGTTTTAAATTTTTACATTGTTTAACTTGCCAAAAGGAATGGAGAAACCGCCTCATTCTTCTGAAATATCATGAATCCGTTGTGTAATAGCAAAAAAAAGAATGGAAATATTTTGTGATACGCAGCCGCTTGGTGGCCTTTTGAACTAAGGCATGACGCGCAATGGGTACAACGTAATAAGTTGGCAAGATGTGCCATATGTGCTCAATCAAATGCTATATTTGATAAATATTGTTGTTTCAACATGAGTAAATGCATCAAAAACTTCAAATATTTAAAAAGTTGTACCATATTCAATTTTAGTGGTGCCATCTGCTTGAGGTGAAAAAAAAAAGAAAGCCGTTTACAACCCCCTGTAACGCCGAATTAGAGCGCAGCACTTGAGGAGGAGGAGGGAAGGGTACTGAGGGTCACGTGCATTCGGGGGGGGGGGGGGGGGGGTCACGTGATTTCACGGTTACGCCGACGGCGACACCGCTCAAGCCGGAAACGAGCACCTAAGAGCTGCGCTCGAAAACTGTTCCTCCCTTGAGCCTCACCTTGTTATGCGGGCTGAGGCTCAAGAAGGCTTACCAAAAGGCAAGCTCTTTGCTCTCCCCCCCACTCCCCTTCTCTACATCGCACAGGCAAACCCCCAAGGTCGCCATGTGAATCCCAAGCAGAGGCCGCGCTTGCTGGGGGCTCTGAAAGAGAACCCAACCGCGGATCCTCCCTATCCCCACTGCACGTCACGGCGCACGTGACCCGACTCTTAAGAAGGTGTAAGAGTTGAGAGTGGTTTGGAAGCGTCCAAAACGTCAAAAGTTTGGCTTTTCCTTTTTTTCTAAATAACAAAGGTGCATAGGCAAAATCTGTTTTTCGTTTTCTAGTCCAGACGTGACAGCGAACAACTACCACAATTATTTGACAGAAGTCGAAAACATTGTTGCATGGCCCTTTCTAAGTATGGGAGCTGCAACGAATACTCACTGAAATTAAAGAAAATGAGAAAAGTTTGATTGAAAGTATGTGACACTTCTCCATGCAAGATGTTCAGTTACAGTAGACTCATTAATTCAAACTCTAGGAAATCACGAATGTTGTTTGAATTATCAGAAACTCATCTAAATACGATGCAAGATAAAGCTGTTATGTGTTATATGGACGGCTACACATACAACACAGATATTTTATGATTTCCTCTACAAGGCCTATTAATCATAAGCAGGCATGCCATGCCACATATGAAACATTGGTGAAATGTATGAGATATGTTTAATCATCCCTAAAAGGTTGTTCATTGTGGACTGCTTAGACAGCACAAGACACCTCAACACAAAATTAAGTTTGTTATCTAGCAAAAAAAGTAGTCTATCGTAAACTATTAGCCCTATAGAGTGTGCTTCTTACCGAGCACCGATGCACTGCAGAGAAGCAACATTTGCAAAAATGCCCTCTGTGGGTGTTGCTTCTCCGCAGTGCACCGGTGCTCAGTAAGAAGCACGTTTAACAGGACCACAAGAACAAAAAGTATGGATTACACGAAAACAATGTTCGAATTAAATGGCTTGTAAATACAACAAAAACAGTGGGGCAACCAAAATTTTGAAATTTGTTTGAATTAACCAGAAGCAGACTTGTCCCCGTTACTTCAAAAAAGTAATTAATTACAGTTACAATTACTTGGCCTAAAAATGAATGGATTCCCATTATAAATTACTCCCCATAAAAAGTAATTGATTAATTACTTCGTTACTTTACTCAATTACTTTGCATTACTCCAAAGAAACACGAAAAAGAATCACTATATACTGCGTGTTTGAGGGGGAAAACTTTGGGTGCCATAAAAATTAAAACAAAAATAAAACACATTCAGTACTATCTACTCATTACTTTAGGTTAATAAATTTAGGAGAAGGAATCTATCAAGATTTAAAGGACTTCAACAGGTGTTTGAGATAAATGAGTCCTGTGCTGTCCAATTGGGACAGAACTAAATCCCATGAATATGTGACGAATGCTTACTTATCAAAACCAAAACGTCACACGAAATATTAATGCACAATCTTTCAGTTGAACTGGTTTTGCCATTTAGAAATTATTAAAAAGCACAATTGTCAGTGAACAGCATGCTTCTATGTCTTTCACACATATACAGGCAGCTTCTGAACTCCACTGTCCCAGTGAGTCACTGTTTATTCTCAGAAAACTCGGGCTGTGTTCCCTTTCCCTAAAATTTTGGTCTAAGTTCCCACAGGTGCAATCCACTGACGAGATCCCTAGAATTCTCGTTTCTAAGAAGTGTTCTGCTTTAAAGTTCCCAGCCGTTTTGGTTGTGTTCCCCAGCGAGCTTACTGCCTGCTGTCAAAAGTTACTGTTAAAACTGACAGCAGGGCCGAAGCTACATTTTTTTTTCTGTTCCAATGAACTGCTGCCATCGCACTCCATGCTTTCGCTTACGCATCCTCTAGTGCGAAGTCAGGTGACAGAAGCCACATAGCTGTATGGTCCTGCCTGTATTTAGCTTTCACGGTGCTGTCAAGGATCAGCAGGGACGAGGTCTCATTAGAGCTTTTTCTGTGTTTGAGGGGTGGGCATGTCTAGGCAGAAACATCACAAGCAAAGGACGATTTCGTCTGTAAAAGAAAAAAAACAAAAAACGATTTGTTTGTGGGGGACAGGGCGCGGAGGAAAGAAGGAGTGGGGGTGGGGGGGGGGGGGAGTAAAGAGCGGACATATGCTCTACAGTCCTACTCGACACAATCCCCACGCGACGGTTTAATGGTCCATTATTTTTCTGCTGTTTAGCACACTCGAAACAGTCCATTTGTTTTCCAAGAAGTCGAAGCCTGTTGCCTTTATGTAGACAGTCGAATCCTCCCAGCCTGGCTGACCGTACGAACGAGTCTAGAAACGGACTTTAGCTGGGCTCTCGTGCTTTCCGTGAATTCCTTTCCTTTCCCTCACCAGCACTCCCTTTGCGAGCGAACCATTGTCTTGTGTTACCATGCTAAAAGTGCAAAGGCCATTGCATTGCTCTTCTTCCACTCTATTTCCCCCTTTGATGGGACGGAAGAATTGTCACGAGTAATTTCAATAATTTGTTACTGAAAAAGTAATTAATTACATTACAAATCACATTTTAAAAAAGTAACAGATTAATTACTAGATTACAAGAAAAGTAATTAATTACAAGTGATCCCGTTACTTGTAACAGATTACTTTCAAGTCTGACCAGAAGTATGAAACATCAGAGTTTGAATTTTAGCGAGCCTACTGCATTTCATAATCAACTAAACGAAAAAGAATGCCAGGGGTGACGGAGGATGAGATGGCTGAAGGTTAGCATCGCAACTGACCAGATGGCACAGTGTCTCGATGAATGCTGGGAAGCCATACTCTGTCGGCTGGAACAGCGGCGAAGGATCACAGTCCATGGTCATGCGTTCCAGCTCGTCGGAGTACTCGATGGGGCAGACGAAGTATTTGAACTGGCACAGGTACTGCGAGATCTGCACAAACAAAGAGCTCCATCAGCCCAGAAGGACCACACAGTCGCGAGAGTCCTCGCAACAATTCGGGCTGACCACGGCAGACTTACGCAGGCCCCGAAAAAGACAGTTGCAATGCCTCCTCCTATGAAGCCCTCCCAGGTCTTTTTAGGAGACAGCTTGATCAGTGGGGTTTTGCCAAAGAAGAAGCCAAACAGATAGGCCATGATGTCGTTGCACACTATCATGGAAACTGGTGCAATGAACCTGAAAGGAGTTGCCTTGGGTAAGGGTGTGCCCAGACTCCAAAACTCATTCTTCTAAGTAGACAGAGTAAATATTTGGAGAGTCAATACAGACGCCTCAATAGAGTACTCAATTCCGTATCTGCTGCTAAAGCAAGACCATTGCCAATCCACCATTACGGTGGTGGTGAAAATTGCTCAGAAATGTCACAAAGACTAAGAAACTATGGCACATCAATCCTCAGTTTGATAAAAGTTGAGTGATGTCAACAGTTCCTTGTACAATGTTGGAAGCATAATTCTAGCACTTATTGTTCAAAAGTGCACAAAGAGAGAATATACTACTCTGTAACACTTCAGCTCATCAGAACCAAACAAAAGCAAACTGAGACAAAGTAGATTCTGAGCAAAAATTAATATAAATCCCTCATAAGCACATGCTTGTATGCTCTTTCTTAGGGACATGCCACAGTGGGAAGTCACACGGTACAGTGAAAACGTGCTGCAATGCCCTAAACATTGTGACAAGGAACTTACCAGATCAAACCTTCAAACATGTTTTGAATGAGGAAATAAGACTGGGTGACAATGATGACCAGTGTCACATGGGTCCAGGCAAACTAGATTTTTGTAGAGATGTGAAAGAAAATCTGCAATTAGTGACCAGGGGAGCTCTTGTGACCCAACAACACCCCCGCCACTCACAAGAGAGAACTGACGCATGTAGTACTTCTTGACGAGGCTGAGTACGAACCAGATGAAGCCAAGGAGGTACAGGCAAAAGGAGATGAAGCGATGGTATCGCACCAGTGGCTTCAACGAGTCCTTAAAGGATCACAAAGAAGAGAGAAAAGCTTAACACTCCCCTCAATGGATGTGCAAGATCTTTGAAAAACTTGTCAGGTATGTTGATAAGACATCAGCTGTATAATCATTAAAAAAACATATTTACAGTTGATGCAATGCCTATAGTCCTACTTCCTTTGCATTGTATTTTCCTTCCCGTCAAACACAAACATAATGAGCAATTAATAAAATAACTGAAGAGGAATGTAACTGTTCCCAAGTTGACAATATGGAAACCAACTCCACCCTCCTTCTTCTAGACATGCATCTTACTTCTATTTTCAACTGGAGAGCAGATACTATAACAGCAACAAAATTAAATGGGTAGACATAACTTCATTAATCAGTCAGCCATATCATCAGTGTCTCATGACTGAATCACTAGATCACTTGGAACATGACTTCAAAGGGCAACTCCGCTCAATTCCGAAAATGTCGGGATAATGAGCGATTTCACATTAAAAAGCACTAATAATAGACACTAGGTCATTTGCTTCGCAAAAATCAGGATATATATATTGTTAAATCTTACTTTAAACATGAGCGGAAAATATAACCAAAACTTCGGGCCCGTCTGGCAACATTGGCCTCGGCAACATGGCTATCATGTGGTAAGAAATGTCACATGATCCTCTACGCAACGACAGGCAGAATAAGGGTGGGCCAGCAGGACACCGTTGGGACGGGCGTGTGCCAGACACTCTGCCAGGCGTAAGTGTCATCTGCACCGCATTCTCCACCACGTTTTGGTGCCTATTACATTTGACGACGTTGGGACAACTGCGGCATCAGTCTGCGCATGCAGTGTGAACGGAACTCCGAGAGACAATAAGGAGTTTTTGTAGATCGTTTTGGCAGTCCCGCAATGCTCTCCGCAACCGCAACATTCTCTGCAGGCGCAGTAGCGGCTTCTTTGTTGCGAAGGACTTAGCGCAAGGGGGAAATGCAGTCTACGAAAACTTCCTAATAATCACAAACGGTGAAATGACGACGAGGGTTGAGACGTGGGAGACGACAGTAAGGGCGGGATAGCTGAACGGCTCCCAAAAAGCGTGCGCAGGCACGGTACACCCATCACGTGGACACCGTTGAGCGACGAAAGGATGCGTTGCCGACGTGACCCGTTACGCTTGCCTGGAGAAGTAAAAACAAACAAAAAGGGGCAATGATGACGTTTAGGTCAATGTTGGGCATGCCAATGCCACAGCCTTGACTGCGCTGTTGGTTGCGCCAGAATTCGCCCACTAGACTCAGCTGGTTTTGACAATTTGAAGCGTTGCAAAGTTTGCCGGACCGTTTAAAAAACATTTAGACAGAACTAGGTCGTAATATTTGACGTTTGGACTTCCTAGGTGATGCTGAAGAGGACTGCATTGTGTTTTCAAAAACAAAAATGAAGCGGAGTTGCCCTTTAAGAGCATGCTTCAATGAGGTGGTAAGCTGAGTGACTTGGTAATCGTTAAACATATTGAAAAAGAGCACACAAAAAGTCTATTTGTCCCGTAACCCTTCGTCCCAACCTTTTGTGGACTATTTTTTATTATGTTTAAACTCTTTGCCCTCTTTGGTATGAGGCAATTACTAAAAGAGGTAGGATGACATTAAGAGCGTGACCACTCCCAACGGCTACTAACCGTCCGGCTAACGAGCACTCCAAAGTAATCCACCAGGCTTTCTCCGTAGAGGAAGTAGTTGGACGTGATAAGGAAGTACCAAGAGAGCGACCTGAACCAGGGGAGCCCGTGTACCCTGTACACCGCATATCCAATGGCAATAATCTCTTGGAAGCATTTCACTTGAATGGCTAAAGTCTGCAGAGAAAGGTGCACAAAAATTGAGCAAGGCACATGTCACGGAGCCCAACACTAGATGCTAGGGAAAGGCTGCGACGAGTAGCCGTGGGTCCGAGAGGTGCTTACGAGAATCATTAGAGCCAGGGGGCCCATCCATATGATAAATGCAAATCCTCCAACCATGACAAGGGAGAAAATGCCCCTCACAACCCAGTTCCTCCATCTGCAGAAATAAAAAATAAAAGGGATGTGTGAAGCATTACTAGTATAATAAGGTAGCACAGAGATCAAAGTCCAGAGGCTCTTTGAGGTTTGTTGCTTTGAGAAAGTTCCACTAGTATTACTGTAATACTAAAATATCTTGTGCCTGTGTATGCAGGACATGGGAGCCGTTAATGAACCATGCAGATGCTGAGCATGATGCAAAAATGCAATTCCACAATAGCGCAGAAAGAGGGTTAGCCACACTCTGGGAAAGTGCAATAAATATTATTTGTAAAGAATTTTCTGAAAGCCAGAGTTTAAAGGCAAAGGATGCCACACGTCAAGAAGCACATTGCTGAGGAAAGGAGAAGAGGTTCCCTCCTTTCTAGGACAGAAAACTGTGGCTGGGTTTTCTATTTTTTTTTTTTTTTGTTACTTGCATGTCAATCTTTAAGCTAGGGAGAGAGCAGAGGCTGATAGACTTTAGACATATAGAATCTCACCGAAACACTGAATTCAGATCTCTACATCAAAGCATACCACATCCCCATTTGATGTTACATTGTGAATTGAGGATATCACATGTCCTCTTGATTTGCAGGAAACAGGAGGGGTGGTACAAAAGTAATACCTCCAAATTGTTTTCCCACAAAGTATGGCATACTTATTAAAGATATATGCAGGGGTAATTGCTATATTTTTTTTCCACTACTTTGTTATTTCTTAATAAAGTCTATTAATGTATGTTCTTTTTGTTTTTGCTACAGCTAAGGAATATGCTTAACTCGAGTCTAGAACAGTACTGGCCTCAATTTCGGAGACTGCCACGCCAATGCCGCCTGTATACTCTGTGCATGTCAGAAGCGCAATCCAAGCCCATCGTAGCTTCTCTTTTTTTTTTTCTCTTGCCCTACTCTCCCTTTTCTTCCGCGACGGCATAAGGGGGCGCTGCCTGTGTAGGACTGAAAAGATGACTCGGCCAGCTTTGCCAGGCGACGAGTGGGGGTGGTGTTCGAGCTTTCGTCGCTCAGGCATCAAGGTTTCGCTCTCAATCAATCATCCCATTAAGGTTGATCTGCATAAAAAGGGGGAGAAACACGAGAAGTGTGCACAGCTATTCGATAGGTTGATACCCCGTGTGCGTGCTGTCCTGAAAGAACATCCAAGACTTGAGAAGCCCCTCGCAGAGCTACTGAAGGTAGCTGCACCAGCTGTCGCCTTTAGCCCGCTCCTGAGGTGTAAAGCTAGTGAGGACGAAGCTCACCGCAAGCGGTTTGCAGAACTCGTGAGCAGAAGGTTCATAAGCTCACACCTTGTCAACCATGCCTTTAAGGAGAATGAAAAACATGATGTTTACAAGGCTTTTGCAAAGAAGCCGCTCTCGCGCAAGTATATGAAGTTGTGAGATGAGTAGCAGCGCCATTTTCTTGTTCTTACAGTATTCATTTTTGTTAAAAGATGAATAATCTCTGGAGAAGGGGAATGAGGGGACAAACAAAATCTCCATCAACAGCTCATTTCCCTTCTCCAGGGATTATTCATCTTTTAATATTATCCAGCTCACCTGCCCCCCGGCATTAAATGCATTAACTTAATCTTTGTTTCAGTTATTAAAAACATATTCCTGTTGAGGCATAAAAGTTGGAAGATTTATTTTGTGTTTTAAAGTTTCAGACTGCACACTATGTGTCTTTTGGATCGCTCCAGTCAAAAATGTGTATTGGTATATTTCTGCATCTGTTTATCGGGCAAATGTGTTATTGCTTTCATGGATATTTCTGAATACAGTCAAGTACGACCCACGTAAAGCACACCTTTAATGAGTAGAATAATCCTAGAATTATAGCAACATATCTGGAGCACACCATTCCAAATCGCTCAAAATCCCTGAAACCAACCTTTATGACTATGTAAACTAGGATTTATCTTGTGTCTAGCTGGAGGCTTTGAAAATGTGGAGAGACGAAGCATGTTTATAATAAACACACTGGATGTGTATAAAATCTTTGTAAAATGTCTTCCTGTTCATTTCTGTTTCTTCCAATTTTTGAATATCTGTTTTTTTCATTTCTGCTTAGTTGACATTCATCACGGTGTTTCTGCCAGTTTTCTTGAAGAGTCGCAGGTGAAATAAGTGCACAGAGCCTACAATGAAATTAATGTGTTTTAATCTTAATTAATCTGCACAAAAATTTTGTGCAGACATTTTGGGTATGCCAATATTCTAAGTTATGGTGGCAATTAACAGACACAAAAGAATATTTTCGATTTGTTTAAACAGTAAACAACCTGGCTCCTAAATATTACCACTTGCTAGCATTTTTTTTTTTACATCTTTGAAATTTGGATATTTGCAGACACGCAAAAGGTACTAGTATTTAGTATTATATTGCCTCAATTATGCACTAATATCCACAGTTCATGATGCCAAGACTAAAACACGCATTCAAAGGCGTCCAACGTGATACATTAAATGCACAGGTTCTCTTGTTCTTCCAACAGCTCTTCCAAGACCACCCAAAAATTTCCTAGCCATTGAGGTGCAAGATGCTTTTAGGGGCAAAGTCCGTGCTCACATCGATCTTGCTGGTGCTCAGACTCATGCTCGTGAGCTCACGTGCTCACATGCTCGTGTAAATAAAAAAAAAATGATGAGAACAAAAAAATGTTTGCGCAGTTGACAGGATTTGAATCTGTGCGGGGAGACCCCAATGGATTTCTAGTCCATCGCCTTAACCACTCGGCCACGACTGCGGGACGAGTAGGGGGCTCTGAGATGTGGTAGTAACTCAAGAGCTGGGGATGTCATGGATGAAACGTTGCATGTAGCCGCTCAACGTCTATACAGGAGAGGGCGCTGCGGTCAAATGCGTATATAATCGCGTTAAACTTTGCATGAATCGGCTCAACGTTTATAGACGAGAGGGCGCTGCGGTCAAATGCTCAAATGCGTATATAACCACGTTTCATACCACACATTCTCTTTCCGACATGGATGAAAACGAACGAAAGGCTCGGCATGCTGCGGCTCAGCGTCCACGCAGACAAGCACCACCAGAGCTTCGCCCCAATCAACATCATTCACCACGTGGAGATGCGGTCAATTTTTTTTCTGCACATTTCATTTACACAACTAGAAGGACGCACGTGGTGGATCACATGCTGCACAGGCTGGCGTTTGAAGCGGTAACTTTGAAGCAAAAATCAAATGGCACGTATCACATGCTTTCGTTGTCGCCTTGTTTTGACATTATCATACATTCTAATATTTCCTACAGAACATGCGAGCTTGTGTAACTACCCCCAGCGCGCTTTTTGATGCCTGTGTAATTTAAAGAAATCTATACAAATTTCTAAAATATGGCGACGACTGCTGCAGACGCCAGCTCGTGTACTCACAAGCTCATCGCCCTAAAGCGCTCTTTGCTGCCCCCAGTTCGGTCATCTACTAGCGATCCTACAGACGTGGCGTCCTCACCACGCTCAGCGTACAACAGCGGGCCCCCATTTTATTCGGCGCCGATTGCCGGGCACAGAGTATACAGGCGGCACTGGCCACACACAGCTAGAGCTACCCCTCGTCTAAAGAATGTCATCTTTGGAATGTGTCCTTTAGTAGACCAAACAAGAATGCCATTTTCTGGATGATGACAAGCTGACACAGTTTGTCATAATCTATGAAGTCGAGGTCAACACAGCAATGAGACACATAAATAAACATAAATAATAATAAAATAATTGAGGAATTACTGAAAAATTACCAAAGCTCTGTGAAGGATGTCCATGCTCCCTTGCATTCATCCATATCAACATGGATTACTGCTCGACAGAATGATCCCGATTAATACCATTAAGAAATAGGATCAACTTTGCGAGAATATAAAAAGCTTTGGAGGCATTACTTTCGTAACGCCCTTGAGTGAGTGAAAGCAATGTTTATTATATCTTTTCTTTGGCAAAATCGACTGTTGCCTGTGCACTTAGTGTGCACATGTCACTGTCGATAGGGAAGGTGACTGGGTGAAAAAGAAAGGAAAGAAAGAGAGAGGATTAGGTTTGAGGGGGAAGGGAGGGGGGGAGCGAGATGCAGGGGGATGTCCTGGCCATCGCCGGCATGTCGAGTCATAGAACGACCCAAGCCTCAGAACGCAAAGCCTGTCGAAGTTTGATGTGGAGCCCTTTGTAGTTGAACACTCAACTGAGAAGATGCGTAATGCATTAGTATCAATTTACTTTTTACTGTAGCTTTGTATTACGGTTTCTGTTCAATATTCAAGTGGTGGCTCCTCCTCCCGTCTTGTTACATAAGAAACTCCATAAAGTGACTGATAACGTAAAGCATTCAAAAGTGAGCTATTGTCTATTTGAGGGCACTAGGCATCTGGCTTGTACAAATACATAGGCAGTAGAAGGTAACTCTTCCAAACTTTCATGATTAATGTAGAGCCCAAGTAATTTTTTTAAGTCTTATATTTGCTGTTGAATAATGTGAGGGTGATGCAGAAATTATCTGTACCCTGGCTGGGGACTTAATTTTAATCAAAACCTTTCCAAACCCAAGCCTGTCATGGATTATTGCATAGGCAAAGCCTTGGCTGATTTGCCAATGACCTGCCGCTTGTTTATCCAACAGCATCAGTTTACAGTTAAGATGCATGCTCAATGTCCTTATCAGTTGTGGACGTGCGTCCGCCTCCTTCTTTAGCGCTGGAACTTGTGTGTTCCTTCCTTGAACTTCTGTATTTATTCAAATCAGTGTCGGGTAAAGTACATCTAAAAGGTACTTAAAGTGAAGTACAAAGTAAATGATAGGTTACATACTTCAAGTAAAGTAGTAAGTACACCGGGCACAGTGTACTTGAAGTGAAGTACTACAAATACAATGTACTTCCAGTAAAGCAAAAGTACTTTAACACAGCCTTTCATGATGCCCTTACATTCCTTTAAAGTATTTTTTTTTTGTTTAAACTGGTACTTATAGCCCCAGAACTAATCGGAGCTGCTTTAGTTATTTTAAGAAATGGCGGCGAATATTGGGGCAAGTAAGTGGCCAGAGTGTAATTATTTTTAGAAATGTCGTCAAATTCAGAAGTTTCACTGACTTCTGGATTTGCCGCCGGCTGCACTGGCTTGCACCCAAGGGGGTTAAACGTAACAGGAGGGAGTATGGCGTCAGCCCCATAGCTTCCTCAAGCAATTCTCTAGTGGAGTAGTGTCCTCCCCAAATATTTTTTTAGCTCCTCGCTTGCGTTCACCGAGCGCGAAATAATGAGAGAATGCTCTAATGCTCTGGGAAAGCTGCCCCCAGTAAAAACGGAGAAATACATTGTCTGTTTGCGTTTCTGGTGAGAGTAGAATATCCCTCCAGGTATTTCTTCAAAGTTGACAATACACTGGCCCTTCTGTGATACAAATTTAACAAGACCAAATTTGGGGAATGTACCTTGAAGTCGGGAGTTGTACTTTCCTCGGAAAGTACCAGAAAAAAAACCTTTAAGTAAAGTACAAGCATATACTCAGAAAATGTACTTTAAGTGAAGTACACATTTTCTAAACCTACTTGAAGTGGTATTTAGAGTACTCCTAAACACTTATTCAAACACTTCTTTGCAGCAAAGTACTTCCTTCTTACTGTACACTAAATCTTCTGTAAATATCAACACCAAACACACTCTACAACCACAAAAATAAAATAAACAATGGTGCAGCCATTCTTTCTCTTACCCCAGTCACAACTCAACTGACTTAACATGTCCAGACCATAGAGTTATTATAATGTACGCTAGAGGTTCAAGTGGCGCTAGTGTGCTGCTGCAAATTGAAGCAGACAGCAACCAGTCGGAAATTGACTTCCGGTAATGCATTTTTATGAAAAAAAGCGAGTGCATTTTCTCGCTGTGCTCGATTATCAGAGCAAATATCACGAATATTTCGTACGTACTGGCACATTGGAACATTTCTCAGTCACGCAGACGAAATAACTGGTCAGTTACAGCATTTTTATTTGAAATTCGTGGCATGAAAAACGGTGTTAAAACCGCTTCGTGCGTGTATTTATGTGCACTGTCGGACACTGTTAGCGCGAACACGGCGTCGGCGCTTTCCAGCATGGGGGATATACGTGCCAAAACGAACGAATTACATGTGAAAAACCAAGAGAGACGGCAAGAACTACGCAGTAACACTGGATAAGTAACTCCTTATGCATGCAGACGATCAAAATAAATTGAAAGCCACGTAATATACTAGTAGTCAGATATGCAATAAATAAGTACTGCTTTATTCTTTCTGCTCGTGAATATGTGCGAAGATGCTTGTTCTGGGTTCAAATCATCAGCCAAACGCTCCAAATCTTTGCAAATAGGGAGAAGCAGAGAACAGGTTCCTGATTAAAACTGCCGGACATAGGAAATAATGAAAAGACACACCTTTCGTAGCCCACATACTTTATTTTTTTAACAGATCGTCAAGATGCACGACGGAGTCATTTTCATATGCTGAGTGACAGAACGGGCATATTAGCAATATATAAGTGCCACCGGAATGCTAGCGAACCTTGAACGCACTCTACATTCCTTTCGATTGTTATTTTGCTTAGAATCGTTGCTCATTTTTACATACCTGCCATGGAACAGAGGTTAGGGCCTGAAATATAGTGAAGTTTAACATCGTTCAATAGTAAAGAAAAATGCTGTAACTAAAGCAATTACACATTCACCATATCAATAAAGGTACATACTATCCGGTACAACTGAAATAAGAAGAGTTATTCGTGTTATTTTCCGGCGAAGATACAAAATTCACGCGCGTTTTCCCATAGGGATGCACAGGAGCACCGCAAAAGTAGACTGGTTGCCGTCTGCTTCAATTTGCCTCCCGGAAGTCGCATAGACACTAGCGCCAGTTGAACCTCTAGCGTACACTATAATAACTCTATGGTCCAGACTTGCACAAGAGTGATTGGAGAGACAGCGACCTCGTACGAAAAGTGCTAGTAAGACAGTAAAGTCAACAGAAGTTTTGACATATTCAGAGTGCAGATAATTTTTTAATGACCCTCAAATATATGACTTTATCAATGCATCTTCACCACAGCCCTAGTCATCTTTCTGATGAATGCGAAACTTAGCCACGCAACTCTGTGAACAGACATGAAATGAACAGGTTGACAAACCTCTTTGGGAGGCTGCTCAACACGTTGTCCAAACATGCGTTTGTCTCATCCGACGCCTGTGGCAGGTCCTTTGTGAGTGCATCCACCTGACTCTCTTCGGGGAACTTCTCGTCGTCCGAGTCAACCACGTTTGTCGTCTCTCCAGTTTCCTTGTGGGGCGAAACAAAAGAGAGAGCAACTATGCAGACGTTTCCTAAAAAACAAAATCTGCCAGAAAAAAAAAAAAAAAGTTTTTGAGAAGCTTCACACAGACAGCTGATGTTTCACTAAGAGAGTTAGCTTCAGAGCTAATCTTTGCTGCGTCAACTGTCCGTCTGAAGTTTTTTTTTTTTTTTTTTTTTTCCTGAGGAGTTTCTTCGAACCTGTGAGGTGGTGAGAGCTGCTGTTGTGCGTACAGGCATAATTTCCTGTTTCGTGAACACAGTATCAATGCGGACGAGCGCCGCGTTCAAACCGGACGAAAAGAAGCTTTACTCTCGTACGACACAGCTGTAGACACCTCGTCGACTTTATTTGTTGGATCCCAAATTTCCTTTCATAGGACTCCGTGCAGTGTCCGATTATCTCTCTTACTACGATATCCGAAACGTGAACAGGATTTTTAAACAGCTGTGCTAGGGAGTTACACAAGAATTTCGTGATTCTGGAGTGCACGGCGTAAGCACATTGTCTTTTGCCACGTGGTAAACAAACCTGTATCTGCAGATCGTTTATCTGCAGCGATTTCAAGCGTCGAGCCCTCGGCGTCAGTAAAAGCTCCCGTTTACAAGATAGTACTAGCACACTGTGTCAGCAGCAGCCAGCATCTTTTCTTTTTCTTCTTTTTTTTGCGGCTTCCTACGACGCGAGTCACACGGATTGGGTCGAAATTTAAACCACAAAGTCCCGAGTTTAAAACATCACGGAAGAGATACTTCGAAATGGTTTCTTCTAAGAGGAAAAGCGAGCGAAGGAGCAAATAGGCTTATCTGTCAAAAAAAAGTGTTTCCGCTTTTTCTTTTCATTTTTTTTTTTTTTTTTTTTTTTCGGGGTGCAGGTAAGGAAGTTTGGCACGCTGCAAGCCGGCCACATTTTCACGATTTCCAAAAGGGCGTAGTGCCGACCCTTAAAATGCGGGCAAACCGTTCACGGCTCGACGCGGCCCAGCTTACCTTGGCGGAGGCAGCGGAGGCATCTTTGGGCTCGCCGTCGGTGGTGGTTCTCTTGCGGAGCTCCGACATGGCTGGTCGCGGGCGACACAGGTGTTACGACGTAGCGGTGTGCTGCACGCAGGTGTGCAGTGCCGGGCAAGACGTCTGCCGAACCTAGAAACGAAGAAATTTCCTTCTCAGCAGCGAGCGAGCACCACCACCGTAGATCACTGTTTGTTTACATCGATCCACTCTCCGCAATCATAGCAAACGCCGGCGCATGCTCAGAGGAGGCCGAACCAGCTGAAGCCGGGGAGGAAAAAGAGTAGTTACGCAGAGCGCCGCTAGGGCAACAAAAGTTCCCCGAGTTGCTCTCTCTCGCCTTGTGTGCCTAGATCTTAGAGCGTCCTCAACTACTCGATTGTGGTCACTTGGGTTATGAAGAGCCGAAAACGTCGCTCGTTTGCAAGCGTCTGCAACCTTTTCTCAGCATCTCCTCCCACTTTTCCCGTCCCCACGTAGTGACTCACGCGTGCACATGGCAACTAAATTGCGCGGAAACGTCCGCCATTAAATTGCAAACGCTCTCCATGGTTTAAGTTGCATCCTCTTTTAAATTTAGTCTCTTTTCTCTCGGCTGCTCCGGTCCGCATTCGCATCTTTCGCATATTTTGCATTTTCTATTTTTCGTTTTGTGCGCGCTCGTTGCTCTTAAAGTGCTTTCTCCCTCTCTCTCTCTCTTTTTTTTTTTTCTCTCGTTTTGGTTTTGTGTTGAAAGGGATTCGTTTTATTGTTGGATAGGAAACGGAGAGAGGCCATTACAACGATCGTAAAAGGCGCGCTTTTCAAAGGTCACTCTGTTTTCCTTGGCTGGTTATTTTCGTCAAGCTCAAACTTTATCTTTGGGATGGATTATGCAACGCCACAGTTAACGTCATTTTAAATGCACGAATTTGTGTATGTTTCATTTCTTATATACTTTGAGTTCTTTGTGGGGCGTCTACACGCAGGGCCGGATAGTTCCGAGGACCCGGCTCAGGAAAATTGGTTAGGGGGGACCTCCTTTACTTTGCAAAAATATTCCAAAAGCCGGGAATCATAATGATCAAAAAAACTGCTCCGACTTTACTCAACAAGATTAACAATTTAATCAAACGTTTCGTCTCCCATGCAGGAAACATCGTCAGTGAAACCTACAAGCTACTTTGTAACTTCCCACTTCCTTTTCCAAAATTTATTTTAGCGGAAAAATACCAATCGTTCTCGGTATTCTATTTCTACATACATTTCAGTATCCAAGAATGACGTAAAATATTTTTGGAAATAACGACATTTTTTGCGCCGAAATAACCTCACAAATATATCAGAAGTGTTCATTACTTCTCGCCGTTATTACGAGAATCGAAAACTTTCTGATTGGCAAAATCAGGAGAAACTCGTACATTGATGTCGCACGAATATACATGTCTCTGATATTATCAGCATTTTTCTTTTAAAAGTGGAAATCTATTAAAAAATTCCTCACTCATTTTTTTTAAATATAAATACCGCTAGGTAGTGCCGCCAATAAAAAAAAAAGGGGGGGGGGGGGGACCGGTTTGGGTGCAGCAGGGAATCTAAGGGGGCGGGGGGGGGGGGGGGGGGGGGGGAGCGGGGTCGCACGGGCAACCGCCCCGGTGACGATTGCCCGCTGCCGGTAGTCCTTCAGATATCTAACCGATAAGATCCGCATTGCTTTGCAGCTCTTTTACTGTCATCCAGTTAATTATACGCTAGTAAAATTACTACAGCATTCAAAAGTGTAATTATTCTTTATTTCATTTTTGTTTGACGTCATATATGCCAAGCGATTACTACTATTACGAATATCAGATTAATTAGGAGAAAGAGGCGACGAAATGTAACTGTAAATATTACAAAATATCCTGCCTAAATATCCCTCAGGAGAGCCTGCGAAACGTTTTCACTCCTCTAAATAAAATAATTTTCAACATAAAATTTAGGCCACACAAAAAAAGTTCACCTGTTTGTGTTTAGTGTAATCCAACTGTCCGAATGGCATAAACTAAATAATGTTGTTTGGTCAAAATAATATTTAAAAAAATAACATCTTTTTTTTTTCTATGTCACTCTGAAATTCATTATACAATTTATAGTATATCAAAAAGTTTTATAGATTTTTTTGTCTGGTTTATAATAAATTTTGATGTCAATTTTAAAATGTGTCTAATTTTAATTCAAACCTCCTTTCCTCTTCCTATGTTTTCTTTCTTTTCATTGGAGGCGGTGAGCACCACGTATTTATCAGCCTCGGCGGACATTAGATGAGGGGATTGTCGTCATGGTAAGTTGGCTAGTTAACAAAAACCTGTGAATTACCTTCTTTTTGTTTTCAATTAACGGTGGATGATTGAGCGTGTTGGGGACTAAATTTCGATAACGAACAAGGGACATGGAAGAGAAACAGACGACACAGGTTTTCCACTTGCAACCTGGGTCGTTTGTTTGTCTCCCATGTCCCTTTTTCGTTATTGTAATTGGTCAATTATCGCGTTCCTTAGCCTGACTTAAAGGGATGGTGAACCGAAATTTGGATTTAAAAAAAAAGAATGCAGGAGATGTAGGCGGAACGCTACAATCCCTACAACAGTACTCGTAAGGCGATATCTCGAATGGACGGCCGTATTTTTGGAAAAAGAGGTCGATATTGAACCAGGCCGACGAGGCGCGTGACGTCGACATATCTCGTTTCCTCCTCTCTTCGCTTCACCCCCTCAATGCCTCCATGCGGCGAGGCGGAGAAGCCGCGAGGCCCTTTCCTCTCCTTCTCGGAGAAACAAGAAGACGTAAGCATATCTGTCAAATGCGCCTCCTTTGTTTAGAAAATACGGTTATCCGTTCAAGGTATCGCTGTATGAGTGATGTTTTGGTGTTTGTAGCATCCCGTTGCACGCTTTTGCCGCCGTATTTTGTGGAATCCAGACTTCGGTGAAGCATTCCTTTAAAATTTAGTGCAAAAAGAGCACCGCATGCCCCCCCCCCCCCCCTTCCCCCCCACAATGACGCTTAGAAGAGTGACGTAGTCGTATCAGCTCACATCGTCACAGTGTCGTCGGCGCACCCACCAGGGGCACGTTGCCGAGATAGCGGCGGAAGCGACTACGTTACTTTTCCCAAAGGCATTGTGGGTAGGGCTTGTGACGGTCTTTTTTCGCGCAATTAAGATATTCGGCTAAAAACCGTGAATATTGATCAAATAATATTTATAAATCTATTACATTTAAGCAAATTCTTTCAATTGTTCTAGCCTCTGTAATTGCCGTTAATACTTCAATTGCAACATGGGCCCTAAAACCAATAACTGGAGATCTTAGTCTCTCGTATTTGTCTTTTTCATAAAATCTATCACCATATTCCTCAGCTTAAATCACAACTAATCATCCCCCCTACTTTGTTTCAGCACGCCTCGATCATCGTCACTAAGTCGGTGTCCCATTTTGCCACTATAACGTTTATTATGACTCTTTTATTCCCAGGACTTCCAAAGACTGGAATCGCCTACCTGCATCGCTTACATCAATTAATGACCACGCACTTTTTTTGTACATCTATCGCCAATTTCGTGTTCCCCGTTCTTTAAGTATTGTATATTTTGTTCCAATTGTTTATGTTTACTATTGTTCCCACTCCCCTCTGTAATGCCGTGTGCCCAGAGGGTAAAATAAATAAATAAATAAATTAATTAATAAAAAACTTTCATGATGATTATTATCTCCGTCCAGCCTAATAAATACATGGTTAATTAAGATGCACTCGTCTAACTCCCACGCCTTTTTTTTTAATATCTGCTCGAATTACAATTATAAACACTCGGCAAAGCATTCATACATTTTTTTTTTTTTTTTTTTTTTAGGATTTACAGGTTTGTTTTAAGAAAGATCTGAACCTACACTAATACGATATGTGCCGACGATCTATACGGTCAGGGCGACTGGCTGATGAAGGCAAATGTTCGAAGAAGGAGCGCTGACACACAGTCGACCCATGTGATTTAATCATAAAGGCTTCATGTATTTCACGCTCTAGTTTTGTTTTAAAGTTCCCCACGACCTTAGTACCATGAAAATATGGGCGGCATTCGCATCTATCACAGTGTATACACTGCCAAGTGACCAGACGGGATTGCCAAGTGGCAGACGAGTGCTCTCTAATTCTGGCTTACGTACACTCTCCCGCATGACAAAGTAATTTCCAGTGTTAAGTAGAGTACATTTAAAAAGCACTTGAAGTAAAGTACAAAGTAATTAATGAGAGGTTACGTACTTCAAGTAAAGTACTAAGTACACAGGGCGCAATGTAATCGATGTATACTACTATAAATACAATGTGCTTGCAAAGTAAAGAAGTCCTTTTTAACACAATACTTCATTGTGCCCTTTGATTATATTATAGAGTGATTTTGTGTGTGTGTGTGTGTGTGTGTGTGCACGTGTGTGTGTGTGCGTTTGCGTATTTTAACTGGTATGCATTGCCCCAGCGGTAATGGGCGGTGCATCCGTTATTTTTGGAAATGGCGGCAAATAATGGATAAAGTCCATTGGAGTAGTTGTTTTACTCTCGCTGACTAGCTATTTAACCGAGTGAACTTATAAGCTAGAATAATTATTTGTATCGCCCCTATAGCCGTCATACTTCACTCAGAGAAATGGCCGAACGACGTCTCGAAAGACGATAGCAAGTTATCACATGACAACGATACAACATTTTTTTTTGTTGTTGTTGTTGTTAGAGGTTGGTGAACTTTTACACTCGGCCTCAGGAGTTGTGTAACTGGGAAAGCCAAGGGGGGAAGCGAGCGCGTGGTTCTTGAAAGAGCTTAATTTTACCGAGCGCAAAAAGCCACTGTTCAGGTCAACGTCCCCATGCCGTTCTCAGCGCTTTACACTAGTTATTGCCTTCTGAGAGCGACGAAAGAGACGACTTCTGTGCAGGCCCACTCCCGCGAGCACCCTGCAGCTTGGAGATTGTCGACGGAGTTGGTGACGGGACATAAATCTGCCCCCAAACACAAACAAGATTTGGCAGTGGATGCCGAAAACAACAAAATAATCTCGGCTTGCCCAAAGGGAACTTTTTTAGGTCCATTGTCAACTATTGTTTCTATAGGGAACCGCCTTGTACCCCGCTATGGCAAAAATGTTTACCGGAATTTGGGGAATGTACTTTAAAGTTGGGAGTTGTACTTTGCTTGGAAAATACTAGAAGAAATACTTTAAGTACAGTACATATTAAAAAAACAAAAAAACGTACTTGAAGTAAATCACAAATTTTCTAAACCTACCTCAAGTGCAATGTACTTAAAGTGCAGGGTGTCACAAAAGAAAATTTACAGGGCTTTTTTCACCGAAAAAATAAACTAGGCATCGCCTAACGCTCATTCTCCGCCCAAAGGTATACGCTAGAGGTCACACCCAGATGCCGAAGTTTCAGCCCGATCCGATAGCTTATTCAAAAGTTATGTGATTTTCTAAAAAAATTTCAATGGGAAAACGGAGCCCATTTTTGCCCTATGTATTCGAAAATTCCGTCGGCCGCCATTTTCCCATTGGAATTTTCAGAAAATCGCTTATAACTTTTGATTAAGGTATCGGATCGGGCTGAAACTTTGGCATCTGGTTGTGACCTCTAGCGCTACCTTTGGGCGGAGAATTAGCGTAAGGCGATGCCTAGTTTATTTTTAAAGTAAAAAAAGACCCTGCATTTTTTTTTTTTTTTGCGACATTCTGTATTTTCCATCACTGGGAATTTCATAGGTGTCCCCTATGGCGCACCCACGGAACTTCGTAGCATGACGTTTATTGCACAGTTCCTTCTGCCTCTCCGGACTCTACTGCTTAATAATAAATTAAAAAAAAAAAAAAAAGAAAACAGGAAAGTCGGGACAAAGTTCCGAGAGTGCGCCGTGTGGACTATAAAAGCTTTCTTTGTCGTGAGGGAGGGTGTGCGTGCGCCAGATGGGGAGTTGCATCGACGTTAGAATTAGAGAGCACTCAGCTGCCACTATAGGCTATCCCCGTCTGGCCTCTTGGCTGTACGGCTGTACACTGTGATAGATGCGAATGCCACCCAGATTTTTATGGAACTATGGTTCTGGGGAGCTTTGAAACAAAACTTGGAGGACGCTTAAGATTCGCCTTTAAAAGAGTAGAACGCGACAACGAAACATATAAACATTTAAACTCCCTCTCGTTCCCAAGCCGTGGGAGTCTGGCTCGCAACGGAAGGGTCGTGGGTTCCAATCCCGCCTAAAATTCTGCGAATATTAATTACTTTATAAAGTGAAATCGTTAGAGGCATGCGGTGACCTTTATTTCGCATTACATGTCATGTTTTTTTTTTTATGATAAGACTGTGATGGCGCATGCGAGCTGGTGTAGATTTACCATTTTTTTTTAACCTCCTAGAAGAACCAAGAGTGTAAGGGACAGGAAAAGGACAGGACAGGAATCACTTTTATTCCACGGGTGACGTCACGTTCCACGTGAGCGTCGTGAGTTGTTTGAAACTCCCGCGCATTCGCTTTCGCGTTAAAACTAGACCTTGAAATATATGAAGGCTTCATGATTAAATTGCACGGGTTGAACGCCTGTGTTTGCGCCCCCTTTTTCAGGCAGCTTTACCAGCCAAACCTCAGTCATTCACCATTGTCGCCCGGCTTCTTCGAATTTTTAATATTTTTATTTTATATTTTATTTTATGCCTATTTTGATAATGTATGTGTCTATTCTAATATTTATGTCTATTCGAATAAATTTCAGTTGAAGGTTACGCCCTGTCCTGTGTGCCTCCCATTTTCTTGTCCTCGTTTTCTTCTTTTTTTTTCTTTTCGCCTATATCTTTATTATAGGTATAAAGTATAGGTGGCTAATCGTCCTGACAAGTTGGATAATTAACTAAAGTATGCTAATTACCTTTTAATTAGTGCAAATAAACATACGTATTTTTATTGAAGAGAGTCATCGAAAACCACTAAATAAGTAAATTTCAGAAAAATTTTGGGCGTGTGGGGAGCGCAGTAGTGGGGTAAAACTTACCACGTCGTGCGACAGGCACAATACTGGCGCCGTGAAAACGCGGATGATAAGAGACGGAAAAACCGCGCAGCTAGGCGCGTTTTCGTACCACTAGCCTTTGGGCCTGTTGCAGAACATGGTAACTTTAGCGTATCGCCGCGATTCCCACGGGCCCTAAACCTTTCTAAAAAATTAGTTATTTATTGGTTTTCGATGACGCTCATCAAGTGTTCGATTGGACCGATATCGTTATATTCAATAATGAAAAAGGTAATCGAGAAACTTTAGTTAATTAACCGACTTATCGGGACGACTATCCCTCTATGTTATGCCCCCCCCCCCCCCCTTTGGCCGTATAACTGACCTGCATAGACCGCAACCGCGGTGTAACTTCCACGGCTTTTATTTTTTTAATTGGTAAATGTTAAAAAGACAATGTATACGGTATATGCTCTATATTTACATTATTGTTTGCTTAAAAGCGTTTTGTTGTTGTTTGCAGGGAAAATTGATTAGAATTGAGCCATCAACTTAGTTGTGGCCGAAACGAATGGACGCGTGTGAAATACAAGGTGAAGCGCGAATGAAAATATTTACCAATCTCTCAGAAAAGATGACAGACCAGTGGAGCGGAGCAGACGATAAAGCATTTCTAACAGGCATAACTGTGCTTAGCCAAAAGGAGCCAGAGTGAAAATTTCCGAGTGCATAATAATGTAATAAAATCTTTTTTTTTCTTTTTTCTTTCTTTAATTAGACCTTTGGCGCAACATTTGCATGCTGGCTTGATATCGCCTTGTTCGGGTTTTCGTTTTGTTGATTACATAGCTCATGATCTGTGTAAAAATAATCTCTCTCGCGGTCGTTCATCCCAAGGTTTTAATAAAATCGCCAAGCAACGCGTTGAAAGCAGTATTCTCAACTTTCACGGTCTATAGGGGGCGCATTAGTTCCTATCAAAGTGGCTGCCATCTGGATGATCGTCCTAGTACAGCGCAGCACGAGGTTGATCTGCGACGCCTAAGTAATTCTGATTTTGTATGAGCCTTACCTCATAGTTCCACGTCAGGAAAGTCTAAGCGAGCACTTTCATACGGAAGTCCATCATATTCAGGAGTTAAGCGCGAAACACATGTACGACGAAACCGTCCGATCCGACGATCCGATTGCGCAATACGACGGTCGGAGGCGAGGGTTTTCAACGCTCTCCGATGCTACGAAAACCCTCGCCCCCCAAGGTCATTCCTGCAGTCCGCACGTCGGATCGGAAGGTTTCGTCGTACATGTGTTTCGCGCGTTAGGGAGTGCGATTCTCACACCGCGGTACCACCATCGCTGAAAGTTGCGAGTAATAAGAGGCAAACGTAGTATATGTGTGAAAACACCCATTAATTCAATTAAAAATGTTTGTTTTATTTGTCGCTATAATAGGTCATCTCGACTGGCTGACATTTAGCACGGTGTTTTCTGTTTGGCAAACCAAATTACGAGAGCCGCCATTTTTTTTTTTCTTTTCAGCATTCCGGGATTTTAAGGAGTTCTTTGAAGGAGTGAGCCCCGTTCATTGGAACCATTTGAAACTCGGATATTTTGACCCCGCCTACATGGCTCGCGCTCTCGTCGCGTTAATGACCACTGTGGAGGACCTCGATCGCTGCTGCGCGCCTCCCTTAATTTTGCAGCAGACATTTCACACCATCAAATCTGTTTTTCTCGGCAAGAACAAATAGGAATGTCCATGGGTATGCTGCCATTACGTCACGTGGTACGTGCAGCCATGCAATAACGGCCTTTACGCGTACTTACGCCCATCACAGTAAGTGCGTCCGACGGGAGCATATTACCGGGCAGCAAAAGTTTCGTGTTCCTCTCTTTTTTGTTTTGTTTGTTTGTTTGTTTGTTTTGTCGAGGCGAAAGCAGTAAAGGCGACCTCGCACATGAACGCGCACAAAGATACCAAGAAATAAGGCGCTCTCCAACACCACTCCAAATTCACCAGCGATCCGCGCCCCGGCAGGCTGCTTCTCACCTTTGGTTTCGTGGAAGAGGTGCCAAGTGTTCTTGACGGCAATCATTAAAAGCAACCTCTATTACGGGAAAAGATGATGATAGTGCCAAGGGGGCTCCGCCATTCGTGTGTTTCGTTCGCAGACAGCCGGTTTATACATAACTGGGCCACGGCTGACTGGAGAGCTTGCTTCACCGCAGAGGTCCTCGGGAGTGCTCAAGCATAAAAAAGGTGTTGATCACTCGTACGTGCCAGACAATGTTTAGATAATGGTTTCGTCTTCGTGGAAGAAATATTTGGATTGTAATGTGTTTCGTCGTGTGCTTGCTTCAGATCGGATGAACCTCAGGAATGAGATTTTGGATGATATCCTCAATTAGGGGCGTCGGAAGGCGGGAAATGATGATGTGCCTGTGTGTGTGTGAGGGAGGGGGGGGGGGGGTACTTATCTTTTTCTCCGCTTCTGCTGCCACCAGCTGTTCCGACGTCACTGTTATCAACTAAATATTCCACTCAAATAGAGTCTTCTGCGAAAACGCGCGTCTGCGCCCCTATACTATAGCGTTTCTTTTATTTGAGACATTATGCCAGATCGTCGTACAGTAATAAACAACGTCTTTATTGAATAAATGCTCTGACCGTCACACGTAGCATGTTGCAGACAGAACACGTATGTACCACCTTCGCATCAAGGTAGCCAAATACGAAAATTTGCGTCATGCGAGAGAAAACAAAGTTGGTCAAAAGCGAGCAGTGTTTAGATCTACAAACCGTCAGGAACCAAATCAATTAAAAATGCGCAAAGAAAGCACTTCGTACATCTTCGAACGCCTACGCCCGTTTTTAACAATAAACTTTGGAAATAACATCTTTGGATGCGGTATAAGATGTGACGCCGGTGACTGTACAGCACTAGAGTTTTTTATTATCTTGGTGCTGTTATTGTTGAAGCGATCGGTTTGCATTAACAGAGAAGTTTGAATATTCACTGCTTTCTGCTGCGTTGGTTTCGTCGGCAACCGAATTGCGTAAGCTATGAATATAGGGTTAGACAAACCATCGGCAATTGGGTCATCATGATACCAAACGTTACCTTAATTACCTTACATCTTAGTTTCTGTTTTCCCCATAAGTATTATCCCGCTTCGCGATATATACAAACGCATACTTAATTGCGTGTGGTGCATAAGTCCAGAGCGTTATACACTAATAGTAAAGCACGAGATAGCTGAACGGAGCCAAGCTTGCAAATAATTTGGAAGAACCTCATCTTGAACCATGCAGGTATTTTCTGTACATCGCGGATAAAGTCATTCAGAGTGTTAACTTCATCGTAAGATGAAGTTAACACTTTGATATATATATATATATATATATATATATATATATATATATATATATATATATATATATGTCTTAACTCGGGAAGGCGCCTCCGTATCATGGAACCGATATTGAAACAATCATAACTATTTACAAGCGATTAATTCTCCAAACAAAGCGAAACAGTTCGAACCTTGAGAAAGTTTTGAGAGAAACAAAAGGAAAAAGAAAAGGCGGCATTATCCGTGACTGACACCCACCATCGACACGTATGGTGTATAAATCAGTGGTTCCAACTAGAGTCACTATAGTGGGTAACAGGTGAAGAGTGACGTGGAAGTTCCTCCCACTTTACTCTAACCTGTCGCCGACTATTAATAAGTATTCAAGAACTCAGAATAACTCGCCGTCATTTTGTCTCTAAACTGACACCAAAATATTGTCCGAACACTCGAAGCTCACAACAATGAAGACAGAGGGGCCAGTGGCACACGGCAAGAATCAATGCTGCAACCTGCTAAAGGACCACTATAGCACGTGGTCCTGATTCGAGCGAGGCGAAAGAGGAGTCTCAAGACAGGGTTCCGTCGTCATGTCGTTGGTGGGCCAAGTTACCGAGCACAAAACTAGGACTTTTTGAGGCCGAGCTTGCTATCCTTCGCGCCTAGATAGCAGGAGCAAGCGACTGGCATTCTGAAGGTGTCCATGTGAATGCCTTCTTGTCGCGTCCACACTACCAGCCTGTGCAGGTTGTACTTCTGCACGCAGCGGGAGGACGTTGCCACGTTACTGCAAGTCATACCGGGATTTCTGTAACAAAGGACACAGAGGAACGTCGTTAGACGCTGCCGAACTTCCAAAAAGGTATACATTGGGCGCCGTACACTTATACTGTATATGCATATACATATACATTTTTTTTTTTTTAAGCTTTACAGATTTGTTTAAAAAAAACCGTGAAAGTTACACTTATGCGGTTTGTACAGGTCCGTTTTACGGCCCGGTGGGACATTATGGGGTGGCTAATTTTTGCGATAAGTCGGCTAATTAAATAAAGTTCGTTAACTAACGTTTTAATTAGTGAAAATATACATATGGTTCTAATTACAAACTTACTGAGCGTCCATCGAAAACCACTAACTCCACTCTTTTTAGAACGACTTGAAGCTCGTGGGAAACTCGGGGGCGAGCCAAAGTTACCGTTCTAAGAAGAGTTGATTTATTGATATTCGATGACGCTCAGTACGTTTGTAATTGGAACCATATGTATATTTTCACTAATTAAAACGTTAATTAAGGAAGTTTAGTGAATTATCTGACTTATCGCAAAGATTAGTCACCCACATAATGTCCATCTGGCCGTATAAATCACCTGCGCAAACCGTATAAGTGTAACCTTCACGGCTTTTTTTAAACAAATCCGTAAAGCAAAAAAAAAATAAAAATAAAAAATAAAAAAAGAAACACACACTTTGTATATACCGGGTGTTTTATTTTAGTTCGAACAGATTTATTACAAAAAGCCAGTAAAGGATGCACTAATAGAGTTTAGGGAGGTGAGCTATATACGGCCAGGGGGACATTATGAGGGTGGCTAATCTTTGCGATAAGTCGGGTAATTAACTAAACTTCCTTAGCTACCTTTTTAATTAGTAAAAATAATCATATGGTTTCAATTAGAAACTTGTTGAGCGTCGTCAGAAACCACTATATCAGTCAATTTTAGAACGACTTGAAGCACGTGGAAAACTTGGGGGCGCACCAAAGGTACCACTCGTGCAGCAGGCGCAAAGCTGTAGCCGTGACAAAAAGCGGATGATTAGATAATCAAGCATGAGAAGCGTAAAAAATTAATATATATATATATATATATATATATATATATATATATATATATATATATAGTCACGCTTTATTAAGAAAAGGATGGCGCAACGGCCCGAAAAAGAAATATATATTTATATATATTTTTTTACATTACAAAATTGTTTTGGAGTTGAGGCAAAAGGAAACAGCAGAGCTCGCCTCACTAGGCCTCTTGCACGTGTGAGGGCGGTATTCAAAGTGAATGACCAGAAGGAGTTCCGGCCAAGAGTAACACTCTCGACGGCGTAAAATTAACAATGCGGAAATATTCTACGAGCTCGCCTTCAGCACCCACTAAAGAGGAAGGGATTTCGCTTGCACGCTGCGTGATCGTATCGTACCAATGCTTTGCTCCTTGTTCTTGCGGAGAAAACCAATTTAGGCGATGCGAAATGTATGGTAAAGACTCCAGAAGGTACGCGCGTAGCAGCAGGTACTTCACAATGGCCGCTGATGTGATGCTATTGCGAGACATGCATACCTGTTAACATATAAGCAGTTCTGCTGAGCTTCCTGTTTGCTCTAATGGCAAAGTTAAATATATATATATTTTTTTGTACTCGTTTTTCTACGGTTTTAGGTCCCGCACCTCGGACACCCCTGCACTCTCAGAAATAAGGGGTGTAGTACTTGCACCCTTTGTCCCATATAATACACCCCAAAACTTCAGTTCGGCGTACAGCGCACTGACGTCGAACCGAAGGTACCAACTTTCACGAGCGCCTTGATAGCCGAATTGTACAACTCATTAAAATAGCGAATGTGCGTCTTACTAGGAAGTTTTCGTAGATCGTTTCCGCCGTCCCGCCACGCTCTCCGCAACCCGCTACGATAACCGGAACTCTACAGTCAGGGCTACCGGCGCGCAGGCGCAGCAGCGGCTTTTTCGTTGCTTAGGGGTTAGCGGAGGGGGAAACGCGGTCTGCGGAAACTCCCTATTTTCTACAAAGAATTAATCGGGGTTCTGTTGGCCCTGCTGCAAAACTCCATTGTTTTGTTTTTGTAGTCGTTGATACGTATCTACTTTAGCTGTTTAATAAGTTATATCGCACCGGTTATCAAGCTCCTCGTAAAAGTTGGGACCTTCCATTCGACGGCGGTGCGCTGTAGCTCGAACTTTAGTTTTTGGGTGCATTATATGGGACAAATGAGTGTAAGACTATGCCCCTTTTTTGCAGAGTGTGTTATATATATATATATATATATATATATATATATATATATATATATATATATATATATATATATATATATATATATATATATAAGTGAGAAAAACCCAGAAGAACTGGTACTGAAAACCTTCGTGCAATTCAGTTCTGCGAAGTCATCGTCTGTCGGACTGTTTCAGTGCGTCGGTGTCATGTTGCCCTTCTTATCCGATCGGAGCACCACATGATGGCGTCAAGCAGGCAAATGGGAGAACCGGAAACCGTCAACTTTGAGTGCGCCAGCCCCTCTAACTCTTCCCAATGAGCGACCGCAGCCGAGTGTTCGCCTAAGCTACTAATTGCGGAAAAGAATGATGATGATTGCAAATTTTCTTCACATTGTCACTCTGCTCGACTGCCTCATGTCTCAAAACTAGAAGCATTTTTTACTGTAAAAGTTTGTGCCTGAGTGCTCGGTGCGTATTTTCTATCCTCAACAGTTCGAGGAGACCCGACAAGCACGTTTTCGTCTGCTTGGAACACCTTACGTTGTGTGTTAGGAATATATTTTGTTCCACCCTGCCTCCCAGTGAACTTGTTTACCAGGCCACGGACAAATCTTCCAGTTAGCGGTCCTGTCAAAACGTCATATTTTTGTTTCACTCTCGTTGGGCTTGTAGTATCCTGTCAAATTTGATGTTAGAATGCACCTTTTTGTCGTCTCACAAGGTTCGTTGGTCGCCTCTCACAAACTTTGTATCAATGGCTCTAAGCTAAGCAACTTGGGATTGCCCTCCTGCTAGTGCTAAGTATGCATTGAATTACGCATATGCATTAATAAATATGCATTGAATCTTCTCCAATAAGCATGGTTAAAAAGTGAAAACTAATAGTTTCAATCCAAAAAAAAGTATCTCCTTTGGATTGCAAGCAGTCGACACTGTATCAATGAAATGTTTTTTTTTTCTTTTTTGAAGGAACTATAGAACTACAATAGATACGTTACACTTAGAGTATCGGCACTCCATTCCACAATTCTCTTGTGGGCGGCGCCCTTTTGGTGCTTAGCAGCGATTCCAAAATGCAACTTTCTGAGCTTTTTATACGATATCAGGAGGACGCTCTGGCGTTATCATATTTTTCATGTCGCGGATTGTTTTACCATTTTTGGAGGACTGAAAATCCTTTCCTGCAACTTCAGATGAAGCTTCATATAAAAGGCGACAACGACTTTAAAACACCAACAGGGCCGAAGGGTCGGTACTCTGAAGCCTTGTTTAGTGGATAAGGGGAACCTCGTATACTCACGCGCAGACTTCGGTGCGCACCATCTGCTGGAAGGCGCCTCTTCCGTGTGGGTTGGCCATGTTCACGACCACCTTCCAGTAGCCGTCCACGGTCATGGCCCTGAGCGGCTTGGCGTGCTGCACGAGCGACGGACACGCGTACATCTTGCCGTCGTCCCGCAGCTGTTCCGTCACTGTCCCGTTGGGACTGGACTCGGCCGCCAGGCTGCCCGTGGCGTTCGAGTCCTTCTCCGAAGAGAGTCTGGAGCCGCCGTCCAGGAACAAGGCGTCGACGGACGCCGCTCCGTTGGGTGTCTCGGGCAACAGCCGATGCATCGAACCATGCTCCAGGTCCACGGCGATGTGGAGTGCGGCTCTGCGTTGAAGTCCAGACAAAACACAATTTGGTTGCATCGGCGAACATTTCACCTATCTAAAGTACGTGGGATAGGCACGTCATGTGGTCTCTAATTCGTTATATGAGCTCAAAGTTTGTGTGTATGATTTGAAAATACTCTGCTATTCGCATTTTCTTTAGTACACTCACAGTAGAACATTAGATATTTCTTGTGGAGGTTTGCAGAGTGCTGCAAGACATTAGGGTTGTTTCATTACAACGTTCACGATTGTTTCTATTTCTCTCTATTTTTCATTTCGTGATACAAGGTCGACACAGCGTTTCCACGTTTTTTTTTTTTTTTTTTGGCTTGGTATTTAATTTATTTCCCAGATGTTTTTCTTTGTCTTATTTGTATCACACCGCCAAACATCACGAAAAAAAAACAAAAAAAAAACGACAGAGGTCCCGGGTTTGATACCCGGACCAGGCGGATTTTTTCGGTCGCTCACCAGTCACCTAGCTGTGTTTGGAGATTTATGTTTGTCCTTTGTCCCTCTTGTTCCCCTTCTCCAGGGATTATTTTCATCATTCTTGTCCAGCTCGCTTGCACCTTTGCATTTAATTGCATTATAATTACAGAGAAGGTTGATTTATTGCCCCATTTCCAGCGTGATTGTATGTCTACAAGTGAAGAACAGAGGTCACGTCATAGGCTCATGCATGTTGCTTAGTTTCATGCCTGCTTCTCTTCCTAGTATGTTTCGCAGCGAAATAATTTCGATTTTGAATTATTTATACGCGCAGAGCTTGGAAGAAGCTGACACCTAGAATATAACGCTGCATTATAATGCATTGAAATATTTTAGAAACTGGCAGCGTTAATAAGCCGCCCAATGCCCTCAAAGTTTCTTTCGTGAGAATGAGAAAAATAAGACTTTCAAGGAATAAAAACCCAGAAGTACTCGATTCCAAATTTTCAGCAATTTTTCAAAACCTTTTTTTTTTTAAAGATGAGATTGCGCTCTGCTTTTCGCAATAAAATTGAAATAAAATGCATTCACTGATTAACAACTTAAAAAGTTGTCTGACTTGCAAGTTTTACTCTGAGAACTTGCACTGGAAGCCGCCTCAGTATAAGCCTGTTAGGATCATAGGTATTCCAGCGTCACCACCCAAACGAAAATTGCCAAGTCGCTGGGTTATGGACATGACATTTGATATTTCGCAGAAAAGCTACTGCAAATACTCAGACGGTATCTGATTGATTATAGACAATTCCAATAATCGACTTCTGCTCGCCGAAGGCGATTCTGCCATCCCAATAATATTCTGTCATTCCAATAATATTCGAATAGTAACGCACAGAAGGCAATTCGTAGGCCATTTCGATAATAATAAAAATGGACGTAGACTATTCCAATAATAATGAAATGGTTATAGACCATTTCAATATTCGCCTTCTGCGCGCCGAGGGTGATCCTGCCATTACAATAGTATTGGAATGGCAGCCCGTAAACGGCGATTGTTGTAATGGTTATCGACAATTTCCATAACCTTGGAATGGTTATAGACGATTTCGATATTCGCCTCAAATAAGCAGCAATGTTTGCTTCTTTTTTTTCTGGGGGGAAGGGGGGAGAAGGCATCTTGGTGTTTATTGAAGCTGCACTGCATTTAAGAAATATCGGACACCCTGCAAGCTTCCACAGTTCAGTGACGCGTCATTTTTAGCCTAGGGGCCCTTAGTTCGACACTTGGCGAAAACGTCGGCGAGAAATCTGGCGGCCGCGATTGGCCAACGCCACACTTGACCTCGGCGCCGGCCAATCAGAGCCGCCGAATTTCTCGCCGACTTTTCCGCCAAGTGTCCAGATTAGGGCCCCAGGTCGCTATACATCGGCCGCAGTAGTCGACGCTACAAGCTAATGGAATCGGAATCAGTGAAGCAGCGCCAAAAGCGCGAGTCATTGGGCCTTTTATGTTTATGATTGGTTCAGCGATGAGAGAACACGTACAGAAACATGACGAACACCATGATGGTGCGTTTTTGACGCTCTCTGATTGGTCCCGTTAGTTCGTACCGTCTTAATGGTGAAACATAGTATAGGGAGGTGCTCCCCGTAGTCCGTTTCATTTTGTTCGCTGTTTGTTCGGGCAATAATGTTATGTTCACACTACGGACGCAACGCGCCTATCTTCCATAGCACACGCAAACGTAAGCGCAAGAAGCGAAACGAGTTCGTTCAGATCACGATTGTTTGTAGTCTGAACGAAATCATTCCGCTTCTTGCTCTAACGTTTGCTCGGCGCGTTGCGTCCGTAGTGTAAACATAGCATAACACGTGTAACCACGAGAGTTGGGAATTGTGACGACGTTTCGCGACCCCGGAAAAAAATGGACAGGGGAGACAAAAGACGCAGGATCGTCGGGAGTCGGTCAATGGACAGCTATCGCGCTACCGTATTGATAAAGGGCCATCCTCACGGAACACGACTGCTTCCGTCCTTTGAGGGACACGATTTCGCGTCCCACGCGGGGCCCTGCTTCTTCCTTCCGATGGTGCTTCACGCGCGGTATGTTACCAGCCCGGTGGCCGCGGGCCCGGAAGCGGACGCTACGACTCGCGATCCGAAAAGGGACGGTTCCGCCTGAGGACCGTTCCAGCAGCCCCGGCGTTGTTTCGTGTCACCGTGACGCTGTGTTTGGTGCTCCGTTATGCGTGGCCGCTGCGGTATGCAACCTGCTCTCCGCCGCCGGATGCATCCAAGTGCGCCGTTTCGCAATCCATTGCGCTCCTCCGCTCACGAGCGGCGGCGGCAGAGAAAGTGGCAAGCGAAAGCGTTCCCTCCTCGGTGGACTGCCGCGTGAATCCTTGAAATTCTCAGACGGGCTTCCTACAATACTCCGTTCCACGTTCGGGAGCTTTAGTAGATCGTTCCGATGACTCAGATAACGATGCCCGGCATTCCGCCGACGGCTCGGAGCATGCTCCGTATCGTTATCGGGTATCCACGGTACGATCCGATGGAGGCAACCAAGTGGCGCCAAAAGCGCACTCTTACGGCTCTCGAATTGTCTGCATGCGGAGTGCAAGTTCGTCTGCTTCTTGCTCAAGGGTTGAAATCATGTCAGAATGCCGAGCTCTTATTGGCTGATTTTTTTTTTTTTTTTAAAGAAGAAAATAGTAGGTAGGCCGAGGCATCTGGCATCGAGGTCTACCCACTATCTTTCCAATCAAAGCCAATAAGAACTCGGCGTCGTTCTGACGTCACCGCATCTCCTGCGCGAGAAGCAGACGGCTAGGGTCATAGCAGAGAGGGGAAAAGAGAAAAAAAAATGCACTCCCCCTCTCACCCCGGATGTCCTCCGCTCCGCCGAGTGGGCTGTAGTTAGCGTCCGGGCTGGCGTGCAAACTTTGTTTAAAATCGCGTCTTTTTGGAACTTTCAAGCGCAGATGCGCAGATTTTGATATGCCAGTTGTCGTGTAATATTATGCTAGATAAAAAGACTCACAGGGTCTAATTGCGCTGTTACCTGCATGCAAATAAAAAAATAAAAAAGGTCTTTTTGGCGAAAAGTAAATCCAGTTGCTGTACCTTTTTTACTATACAAAAGTTCGTACTGGTGTAGGCTTTTAGCGACCATGAGTGGAAGTCTGAAATAATAAATAAAACGTGCTCTCCTGCGGCAATACAAGCAGTAGTTGAGGGTAGTACTGCCGGCTGACTGAACTGCTATTTAAGTAACGGAAAAAAGATATGCTAGTTGATCATTTAGCAAAATAAAACAACAGAGAGCTATAGGCTGATTTTGGAGTAGCTACAGCTATTCTAAGAACGCGAACCGCTTCATAACGGCAGCCACGAGCGAGAGTTCGATGTTCGGTAGAGCCCGCCGATACAGCCCAAAGATGGAGAACGGCAACCTCTCGGTTTGTCGTCTGCTAGCGGAGTCGGGCGCGTGCCCTCTCTCTCGTTTTACCCCGCCGAACCCGCTGAACTTCCCGGATATGTGGAGAGGGCGCTGCGGTCGAACAAAATGGTGCCGCCCAGAGAGCGCTAAATGGAATGGTCTATAGGTATGCAATCACCAACTAAAGCAACCGCGAAAAAAAAAATAAAAACACGGGATTGCGGCACATATACTGTGCGTGATTAGTTTGGTGGCTGATGGCAAACGTGCAAATGAAATGAGGGCCGTGGCGATGCAGTCTTGGCGCAGCTTGATTGAGTCCATCGTACCGTAGTGTCGGCTGCTGTTGGACGTAAGCCCACATTGGTTCCCCAAGATCCCAGATCTCCTCGAGATCCCAGATTTCCCTGTGATCCCAGATTTCCCCCCCAAAAAAAATATTTTTAAATTTTTTGTTTATTTGTTGTTTTCAGTTTAAAGGGGGTCTCCGGCGTCAATTTGAGCGTTTTCAACTAAACATATTTTCTGAACAACCACGAAAAACTGAGCTTGGGGAGGACCCCCATTTTAGAGCTTGGATGGTACGCCCAACACATATGGTCTTTTTCAAAATTCATATTTAAATCTAGGAACTGGATTTCTCCAGACGCCATCTCATGGTGCATGAACGTCAGACCATGTGCGTTCCTGGCAAAGTCTTCTATCACACTCGTGATACTCTTTTCGTTCCAAAGCTGATTAGGGGGAAGGAGAACAAGAAAATCATCCACATACAAAAGATATTTATGATGCCTATTTAACATATTTTCTGCCTGAATGTGACAGGCAAATCAGCTATGAGTTAGTAAACATGTTCTTGTTCCCTCTTCTCAGGTTTTGGACGAAGGGAGTATCACAAGTGTGGTGGAAGTCTTTGCGAGGAACGCGCAGGGTCTGACCTTCACGCACCAGGAGATGGCATCTGGAGAACTCCAGTTCCTAGATTTAAATATAAATACTGAGAAATACCATGTGTGTTGGGGATACCATCCAAGGTCTATAACGGGGTTTGTCACCTTGAACTCAACCCACTCAAAGTTAGTAAAAAGAAATAGCATATTTCCTCTTGCTAGTCGCTCTAAAAAACTCCTTGCCACCATGCCGCAGATTCTAGCTTTCAGATACAGATCAACCGCCAAAGAACAGCGGGCTATCCAGATCGTCTCTTGGTGTAGGTTGCCGATAGCCTTGTGACAAAGCTAAAAAGGACCGATCATGCTGCTCCTGCCCCCACCCGCCCCCCCCCCCCCCCCCCAAAAAAAAAGAAGATATTCGCAGTCATCTTTTACATCCAGGCTCTCTACAATTTGAAGAAAGTAGCCACTCATTTTGATGTGCCAGCTGTGTTCTGAGACCTAGCAAACTTTCAACCCTTTGCCCAAGGATCAACAACAAAATAGAAACGAGTGATGCATGCAAAACGAGGCCTGTCAACAAATACGTGGAATGCTTCACATCGGTGGTTTATCAGATTCCGACAACGTGTGGGCGTGTTTACATTGACCAAACCGGCAGATGCTTGAATGAAAGAGCAAGACAGAACGACATTTCAGCAAAGCGAACACCTCCAGGCCGCTTGGCGGTTCACTGCCACAAATGTTGCTGCCAGCTTGAGAGCATCAGGCTTGCCGGGGAAACAAAATGTATCAGTGCACCGTTATTACATCTAATACAAAAGTATTTTGAGTATATTGCGTCATCACTATGAGTAGAACCATAGCCTATGATAGAAGGAATATGTGTTTATCTGTTTTTCCGCATAGGTTCATTTGGCGTAGTAGCGCTTTGTTGTCTCGCCTTTCTTGTCCCATTCCCTGACGCTTTTATTTACGCAGAATGCACCAACAAGCTCACATTTCCATTCTAGTGATTTCCGGGTCAACACAAGGCAAAGCAGCAGACATAGATTTTCTTCGTGTGAATCTTGGGTAGAAAGCCAGGGCGAAAAGAGCTGGTGGGGATTACTCGACACAATCATAGAAACTTTCTGTGTTTGTATTTCGTTTCCGCTTCCTGCAGTCTCGGGTTTGAGTCATGTGACTCATGTCTACAGTAAGCTTGGCTTTTTTTTTAATTCAAGGGCAACTTTAATTCGGAGTTTATCGGTTTTCCCCGCTTTTTACACGACAGCCTCGGTATTAATTTGATCGGTTTATCGGTATTTGCCGGAAACACGAAACCATAATTATTGTTTACGAGTTCCGTAAGCTCCTGCACTGCTTTATTAGACCAATGCCGACTACGGGAAGGGTTTCTCGCGGTTTCCATTCAAGGCAGATATGAGTTCCTCGAGATTAAAACGTGTTTAACAACCCTTGGGTTATATCATGGCCTTCGGCAAGCGCTGATGAAAGTCTGACAGTTTGAGGAAAGCAAACCCGAGAGAAAACAGCTATAGATCCCTGACAAGGCGGCAGATTTTTTATGCAATATTGATGACTACACTCTAGTGTTGTACGTATGCACGCTTTTTTTTTTTTTTACTTTTTGAAAGATAAAGAATGAGCCTACGTTAGCGCATTATACAAATGCGTCTTGGTGTTTCCATGGGAATAAATTTTACGACTTCGGACTGTTTTCGGAGTATAGGTGTTTACGCGTAATTTACGGTGTTTTCCAAGTTGTCAAATCTGGAGAAATAACACACTTTTATTCACGTTAATGAATGATTGTCCAGTAAAATAAACTACCATATTTTAAGTCTTTTGAGGCGAATCTATTCATGAGCCGGCCTCGTTAATTTTTTTTTTATTTTTTATTTTTATTAAAATGAACATTTACTAGCGAGCTTGTTTTCTAAAGACGTATTTAGGGTAGTGAAATACTAAATCGAGGGTTGGCGAAGTTCTGACAACCAAATACCGCGCAAATTGATGACGGCAAGGATAACAACTCACGCCAGTTTCGCAGAACCCGTGTTTGGCTATGGGAGTGTTTTTCGAGCTACACTACTTGGCCTCTCCCACCAAACGGTACATTATAAAAATATCAGAAAGCCGCCCAACGACTGGACAGACGTCTTGTTCGACATTGCAACGCACGTACCTGTAGTAAAAATTTTCATAGATCCACAATTTAACCCAGTAGTATATCCTGTATCCTTGTATCCTGTATCTCTGTATCCTTATCCTTTTACTCAGTGGTGATGCAAAGGAAAACCCTGGTACGCTGACTGAGGAACAGAGGATGGCAATTCTTGATGGCCAAAAGGCCCTGAACTGCAGCATAAACTCAAACAAAGAGAAATTAGAGCAGCATATTACGCGAGAGTCTCTAATGAGAGTCTCTCATTTATTGAAACTAAATTCGAAGCGATTTCGGATTCTGTTCCGAAGCTTAAAGCGTGTGAGAAGTTTGTTCAGTAAGCTCAGTAATCAAATCTTGACGTTAAGCGCCAGAATTGATAGCTTCGATAACAACAACAGACAAAGTAATCTAGTATTGTACGGACTGGACGAGGGCGTGTCTGAAACCAACTGAAACCTACGCTTAGCTAAAAGAAAACGCGATAGTATAAATTTTCGCAAAACAACTGGCTGTAAAGATATTTCCTACTGAAAATATTAATCGGCTTGGGGAGACATGAAGAAGGAAAAATTCGGCGTACTTATAGGATTTCCTGCTCATGATGCCAAAACTGAAGTCACGCGGTACGCGTAGAAGCTGGAAGGCTGTTTGTTTTGTCTTTATCTGATGACTACTCTATGAAAGTAAGAAAAAGGCGTCGTCATCTTTGGGCGAGAAAAAACTAAAAACGAGGATTTAAACAATAAGGACAAATTAACTTATGACTAAATTATAATCAACGGTAGCCTGTTCACTTGGGATGCTGGAAAAGAGGAAGTTGTTGCTTTGAAACATACTTGACGCCTCTATGCTAATAGGAATACTGATCGGAGAAATTTTACAGTGATGTTTCTGAACGGCAGAAGTGTGAAGAATAAAGTGGAGGATTTGTCAGAATTGATTAGCTCTGTGCAAGTTGTTATAGTTTTTGGAACACAGTCTTGGTTAGATGGTTCGATATCAGATCAGCAGGTATTTCCAAGTTCGTTTAACGCCCATAGAAAAGATAGGTCATCACAGGGGGGAGGGTTTTTCATATTGGTGCATAGATCCTTGAGAAGCTATCAACTAAATGTTCCAGGTAATACTGTTGAATCACTGTGGTGTAGTGTTGGTTTGCCTGATAATATCTATTTCACTCAGGGAGTGTTCTACAGACTCCCTAACTCTGCTATTGAGGTGCTTCACGACCTAGTATCTAGCGTTTCCAATGATTGTGTTGTGATTGGTGGCAATTTTAATTTACCAGATATGGCATGGAAAGATGAACACTGTGCATGTAGAACCATGAGTCGGCTGAACCTTGATCTTAAGTGCATTGTGGACAGCTTATCTCTTACGTAATATGATCTTGAACCTACATGAAACTCAAACATACTTGACCTGTTCTTTTGTAATGACCCAACTGTTGTTAAAAAAAAGAAACAAAAAAAACGATGTCATATTTGGTATTAGGGACCACAGCGCTGTTTGTTGGCTTTCGGGTTCCCGCAAAAAAGTTAGTAAAATTAGAAAGGTGCCCTTTTACGAAAAGGGAGATTATGAAGGGATGAGTGCCGAACTACATAATAATTCATCACGATTGAATGCTTGCAAACGAAATGAGTGTGCATGACACCCTTAGGTTTTATTTAAACAAAAAAATTCTCAGTTGAAACGAAAAATAAGTTACTAGCACAGACTCATCGAAGCTAAAAATGCGAGAGAAACCATGGATCACCGGTAGTCTGCTCCGTCTGATAAAGAAGCGCAAGCGTGTGTACGCGCGGTATAAGAACAGCTCGGCACAAACCTAGATAAGCTAGAAGAACCCACGTTAAAGTTTAAGATTACAGCGAGGCAAGCAAAAGAAGATTACTTAGAACGCCTGGAGGGTGGGATAAAAACTAATAACAAACAGTTTTGGAAATATGTGAGACGCTGCGGGCAATCAGCTAGGTATAGCAGATGTCGTGGTTAATAAGAATACAATTACCGATGATCAGCAAAAATCAGAAGCCTTCAATAAATATTTTCAGTCAGTTCTTTTCTCCTACTTATAATGTAAGCTATGATAGATGCTCGCACTCGTTCAGCGTAATGTCACCAATTGAACTTGGTGTAGGAGGAGTGTTGCGACTTCTAAAAAAAATTGACTGAACTAAATAAAACATCAGGCACAGATGGGATCTCACCGAGAATATTAAAACGTTGTGCAGACGCAAGTGCCTTATACCTTTTTATAATATGTAGTAAGTTGTTGAATGATGCTTCTTTACCAGACGGCTGGAAAGTGGCAGGCGTGGTGCCAGTGCACAAGAAAGGGCCCAAAATAGAAATTACAATCTCGAGGTCGATTTACCTAACGTTTATATGTTGTGAATTACTCGAGCATGTTTTATTCTCTAACGTCATAAATCGCCTTAACTTTGAGTCACAACACGGGTTTTGAAAGGGATATTCCTGCACTTCACAACTGACCGAGCTGTATTACGATTTGGTTACGAATGTTGATGGAAGCGGACAGATTGATTGTGTGTTCTTAGATTATAAAAAAAAGCCTTTGTCACAGTACCACACTCACTGTTATTACAGAAATTAGAGCTCCTAAACCTAAACACTGCCAGATTTAAGTAGAAAAAAACATATCTATCATCAGGTCGTGAATGTGTTACTTTGGATGGTGAAACTTGTAATTTTATTGAGGTTACATTTGGCAAGGCTCTGTTTTGGGACCGTTGCTATTTTTGATATTTGTTAATGATAATAATGATAGTATGAATTCGAAAGTACGATTGTTTGCAGATAACTGTGTCGTTTACACACGTATAACAGACGATGAGAGTCCCACACGGTTGCAGGTTGACCTGAATCGAATAGAGCAATATTACAAAAAAGTGGAAGACGGAGCTTAATGTTAAAAATATGTCAAAGTTAGTTTTACCCGCAAGACCAGACAAAAATTTAAACTTGCTATAAGTGTAATAAGGAGGTTGTACCCAGAACCAAGCGGTTAAATATCTAGGTGTCACTTGGAACGCCCACATTGACGATGTTGCAATGAGGGCCGGCTGAGCACTTGAATTCTTAAACCAAAATTAAAAGAAAAAAAAAGTCCACTAAAACTACTAAGAAGCTCGCCTAGCCTAACTATGTAGGACTAGTTTTGGAGTACGCCTGCACCGTCTGGGACCCTTCACAGCGAAATGATGTTGTTGCATTAAAGTGAATTCAGAATCGTGCAGCTCGATTCGTCCTGACTCGGTTCACGACTGTTTTGAGAGTGTCACCAACATGATTAAAGAATTGGGATGGTATCCATTAGCACAACGACGAAAAAATTTGCCCTTGAAGTTTTTTATATGGTGTCTTCAAACAAAACTATGTCTGAAACAGCGTTCTGTGGCAATTAAAAAAAAAAGTTAAAAGTACGCGTGATCGGTGCTTATGATGCGCGAACGCGCGCGAACCCACCGGGCATAACTTTAATTGCCCCAACGCGACAAATATTAGAGTAATTAATCGTGTTGACATTAATCAAATGCAGCTTTTCGAATGCACAAAAAAGTCGAAAGAACGTTTTATTTCAGGCATCCTTCAAGCTTGTTTTTCGCTCTTTACTGATTTGTTTCTCGTTCCGCTCAGCCTGTAATTTTGTTTCGATCTTATAATTTTAGTCAAAGTCAATCTTAACCTATTATACTCTAATATGTAACATATAGTGCTCTTCTGAAGAAAACAAAGAATTATTTGGCGTTTGTCAAGCTCCCAGAGATATTCTGGAAAGTGAACCAGGCATTTCGTCATGCTTATATAAGCAAACAAAAATCCAGCAAAATAATCGCGCGGAACTGAAAACTACCATCAAAATATCAGTGGATGTAAACTTGGGCTTTTATTCCGTGTGGCTTCACTGCTTGTATACTTTGCGACAAAATATATCCTGCGACATGTGCTCGCACATTTCAAGCGTGCCTGAGAGTTGTATCTTGTACGACACACCAAACCCACCTAGACGGTGGTTTTAAAAGCGCAAAGGATTAAGAAGAAAAGGAGAGGACAGGACAGAGCGCTTACTTACAACTGTCAATTTTAATAGAGCATCTAGAGAACAAGGTAGAAGTGAAAGAGAAGAAAAGAAAAGTAAAATTAAATTAAAGTCACTGCTGATACAAAGAACATATCTGGTTCTAGAAATCGAAACAAAAATATTTTAACTTCAGCTAAAGGCAAAGTCCCCTCCTTCTCTTCTTAATTCTTTGCGCTTTTAAAACCACCGTCTAGGTGTTCAATCAACTAGCCCCCCAATTAATTCTGACACCAAATCCATTTTTAAATATTCATAGAATTCATTTTTCGCGTCTCTACATTTAAATATACGTACTTAAAAGTGCCAGTTTCTTGTGATTTTCAGCGGAAGTATTTTCTTTACGTTAGTTACCGATTTTTAGTCGTGCGGGTCTCAGTCGAGCCTAAACGAGCGCTCTATAATGTCAATCGTAACCCGTGTTTTCTTTTGTCAACTGCCTAGCGCATCTCCAGTGAAAGTTAAAAGTGTGTCGCTTCACTAATTAGCGTCAAAACACTTTGTTTTCAGACAGAAACCAACAAAGTGTTGAGGGGGAACAGCTGTTGATGACATGAGCCGCGAGTCGGGTGTGCGGTCACTTCCGCGTCGGGGGATCAACATAGAACCAGGAAGGAAAACGGTTCACAGGGGGAAGCTTTGCCTAGCTTGCTCTTTGACGGACAAATGTTCTATCCTCGTTTTTTTTTTTCTTCTTTAGATAAACCTAATTTTTTATATGTGTGCATCGCACATAAGTGCAGGGAGAAAGAGACGGTACACGCACAAAGGTACGCGCACCTGGATAGTATTGGAATCGAGCCACACTAAAACAAAAATTTGGCTGTCTTGCTCCGGTATTCAATTGAGGCAAAACTGAAAGGTACGAACCAAAGGCGAGGCGAATGAGCGGATGCGGTTAACAACTCGCGCTTCGAACCTTGCATTGACAACATGCGGCATTGTCTGTCGGCTTTATGTGCGGCGGATGTCACCAGGTATATGACCGCAAAACGCATAAGCGTGTTTATGTTCAGAAATCGTGCTCAAATTTGTCAGTGCACGTACCGCGGGTGTAGCATTCTTTGACTAATGCTGACTCGTTGAGCATGCAGCGGTGATGGTGAGAAGTACACCATCACAGGACGCAGAATTACTTAACCTAAACTACGAATACACGACGACGAAGACGTCGGTAGCGCTGTTTATCACCGTCTTCTGCTTATATGTACGCGTTCTTGCAATTCTTACGCTAATTGGACATATCTAGTGCCTCAAAAATAAAAACACGAGGATGCGGAGTAAGGACGTGTGCGGGAAGTGCTCCGCACCTTTTCGTGGGCAACAGTTCCTCGTTTGCTCTGGCCGTTTCCATTGCAAATGCCTACAGAATCAAGGTGACGACTACAATTCCTATATGAACAACGGAGTGAGTACAACATGTGTGCACGACGGGGCAACCCTTAAATGTAATTCATCGGAGCAAGTTCCTCAGGGTACTGAATCTGATTATGAAGATTGCGGGTCATCTGACGCTGCACTGACACACTGCTTCTGCTGTGTTGTAAAGATTTTATTGTCGCTTGCCAAAAAAGTGGACCAGCTCGGCGATACAATTCACTTCTTTCGGGATGAGAATGCGGCCATACGCGGTGAACTGGAAAAGGTGAGCAACCAACTTCCCCTGCTCACTCGTGCCGCGCCTGATACCGTCGATTCCACCGGGATCACAGAAAACCGACCTAGCTATGTCAAAATTGCACGAACCACCCTTTCGGCTGTCTCTCGTCCTGCGGCTTTCTCTTCAAAAGGACAAACCATCACAATGGACACCACAAGATCCCACCATGACCACGCTTGAGCCCCTGCTGGAGTACCAAGCCCAAATGACATCGGAAGTGGTCAAGCAGTTGTTGAGCCCGGTGACGGGTTTAACCTTGTCACTTATCGCAAACGTCGTCCTCCGCCTGGAGTGGGAGCCCCAAGAACGCCCCTTTTGCTTCTGTGCCTCGGCTACCTGCCAAGCGCGCTCTATTTGTCTCCAGGCTTCATCCGTCCATTACTTGTGAAGACCTGAGAAAACCTGTGTCGTCTGCACTGGAGGTAGGCTCGTTCATCTGTACAAAGCTCCGCACCAAGTATGAGTCCTATGCTTCGTTCCGCATCAGCACCACGATTGAAAACGTCAGCCGTTTCAATGACCCTAGCGCGTGGCCTGAGATGCTTGTTTAAGCCTTTTTGGGGTCCATTGCCTAAATCAGTACCTATATAAACTCAGGATAACTTGCCGGTGTGAGTGGTTTACAAATAAACTACCAAAATGTTCATGGTTTTAGGACTCAGTCTGACATATTATTTCATCAATTTTAGTTTCAGATTTTGATGTAATATGCATTATCTTGACCCACCAGTTCAATCTCCAGTTGTGAATGCTTTGCCTGACGTTCATTAACGTCAAGCTTTTTGATGTGACCGTGACTCGATAGGTTTATCTTCGACTCTAGGAGGGGGCGCACTTTCTGCAGTGCTGAAGCCTTTGTCGTGTTTTAGACCAACTGTTCTTGAGGTAAATGAAAGCGTTTGGATTGGAGTTAAAGTCGCTAATATCCCTACTATGCTTATCGGAAACTACTACTTCCCACTTTGTTTTTGCCTTATTACACTAAGTCATATTTTAGATCACATTTATACGTTGTTTGACTTTTCAACTTACAATGAGTTAATCTTCGGTGATTTTAACTTGCCTAGAATCGAATGGGATTCGTATACTTATTCAGTTACAAACAGAGTTCTGGATGCGAACAGGAGCTAATCGATTTTGTGAATTTTTATTGGATGGGACCACATTAACCACACTACAAATGCTGCCGGAAATATCCTTGACCTTTGTCAAACCAACATCCGAGAGGCCCCGGAGGGCATTATTACCGATACTTTTGTTCCTGTAGACAAGCGGCATCCTCTTTTCTCAGTAACCGTTGCATTCCCGTTTGTTAGAACGTCGAATGCGCAGCCTCCAACGTACAACTGTTTCCGCGGCGACTACTTCGGGTTATACATGCATTTGAACAACACTGACTGGGACGACGTTTATCAAAGTGATGATGTTGACCTTGCTGTTTCTTTGCTAATAGATATCATGAAGACTACTATGGATCGCTTTATACCGGTAAAACGAAGTGGCCGAGGTAAATTTCCCTTGTGGTTTTCACGTTATCTCCGCTAGGAATTGGTCCTGAAATCTCGGTTTCACAAGAAACACAAGTCTCCCGGTTTGGAAATAGGGCACTCCTTATTCAAGGAACATAGTTATATGGTGATGTTGCTCAAAAAAGAGATAAACAGATATGAAAGGTCTCTATTGAATCTGACTTGAAACGCTGTCCTGACCGAGTTTGGGAATATGTTAGATGCAGCAGACCATCTAATATATCTGAGGCCATCATGCAGAAGACCATCTCAGGTTACACTTCTGACCCGGGTGTTTGTAATATGTTTGATAAGCATTTCTCCTCTATGCGAAATCCCATCACACCCTTGTCGGCTATTACAACCACGTGTCAAGATACGTTCCGCCGTATGTTCACACCTAAATTGACTTATGATGAAGTGTTTTCTGCAATTAAGAAGCTTGTTCTAAAAAAAATCCTGTGTGAAAGACAGGATTCCTGCCTTCATAGTCAAAGGGTGCTGTGAAATACTGACTCCTGAGCTGTTATATATTGTCAATATATCCCTTAAGATAAGTACATTCCCCTCGGCATGAAGCAACGCTTTAATTGTGCCAGTTCACAAAGCTGGAAGCACCATGTGTGTCGAAAATTATAGACTAATTGCACCGCTCCCTACCGTTTCTAAGGTCTTTGAAAAATCAAATTTTTAAGCATATCAGTTTCCATTTGAAGCGCATGCTCACTCTGTGCCAGCATGGTTTTTGCCACGAACGATATATTGAGACAAGCCTTATAACCTTCTTGGAATGTGCAAAACATCTCGTTGGGTCCCGAGCGAAGGCATATGTAGTTTATTTTGACTGTTCTAAAGCGTTTGATCGTGTAGATCACACCCAATTGTTAACACAGTTATCTACCCTTGGTGTTGCTTTAGGCTTTTGTAATTGGTTTGAAAGCTATCTCAGGGATCGCCCGAACACGGTATCTTACTTAGCGCAGAGGTCTTCTCCTTACGTCCTAAAATCCGAAGTGCCGCAATGATCTAACCTTAGACCTCTACTTTTAATATATTTGTAAATGACCTTGCGACTAGTGTAGGCAATTCAGAGGTGCTTCAATTTCCTCACGATGTTAAAATTTATCTTAGCATTACACTACTGCAGACTGTGAGCTATTGCAACTTGACATTCATGCCATACATTTTTGGTGTAATACTAATATGTTATCTTTAAATCCCATAAAAACTTAAATTGTTTCTTTTTCATGCAAGACTAATTACATTATACATTAAATGTCTCTGACATATCGAGGTGTTCAGTTGTGTGTGACCTGGGAGTTTTGATTGATTTACGCCTGAAGTTCGGTGCTCGTATTAGTAAAATTCTCAATGATTAGTTTTGTTTGCTAAGCGTAATATCACGTATTACTCAAAACGTCCACAGCTATTCGTGTATACTTCATCTTTTTCGCTCACTAAATTTGTCAAAGTTAGAATTTTCTTCAATTGTATGGAATTACCTGGACGTTAATCAAACCCACCATTTGGAATGTGTGCAATGACGGCTTGTTCGAATTGTCTATGATAGCAATATCGGACGTAACCTTTGTTATGATTATGTGAGCATTTTAGAATACTTCGTTTCTCGCCTCTTTCTGAAAGAAGACTATTCGTGATTTAGTGTTCCTTTCAAAGTACTCAATGCTCTTATTGAGTTCCTTTTTCTTATTTGTTATTAATTGTTATTATTGAGTTCCCAGACGACAAAATAGACACAATATGCCTTATTACCCGCACTCCTCACAATCCGAAACTCCCTTGATACGTATGCAACTTCTCTAAAGTAAGTCAAATAACGCTGACATCGATATTTGGAATGCCCTTTGAAATGATTAAAAAATGTGTACGATCAGTAATTGCTCATTTGGTCGTGACCATATTTGTTTCTTTTCTTTTTATTGTTATAAACTATGTGTACGTGCAACCCTATTTAGGCCTTTAAGCTGTTTGGGAGCACCATAAATAAATAAATAACATTGAGCAGTCTTTACAATCTAAGTGAATACCAGAAACAGCTCCAAGAAAAAGGGTAATATTTTTTTTCTTTATCATTCGTTGTTGTATCACAGATAACTTGAAAATAAAAGTCATGTCCATATATCTGCAACCATTCAGAAACCGCAACTGACCCTCCCTCATTACAGGATATTACTATGCGTAAATGTGTTAAACTCAAAAACAAATTTAGCAGTGAGGTAGACTTACAAATGTAATAAAACTCTTTTTTTTTTTTTCCAGCAGGAAGTGGGAAGGTAAATGTTGCCAGAGTTTGAGATATCCAAGTTTCGATCTGTGAGTCACTAGAAATGGGATTCAACGCGCTGCAGAACCCACGGGTCCTGGGTTGGATCCCCGTTCCTGCCCGCTTTGATCTGGACGGTCATCGTACCGGCGTGTTTGTGTAATCACTACTGCGTTGTGCACGTTGAAGACGCCAGGCTAGCAGTTGTGACGCGCAGGCTACACTTCTCATCTACGTACAGCGGGTGACATCATACGTTCCTTGGGGCAGACTACCTTGCCGCGCTGTCTAAACTTCCCTTCAAGAATTTGCTTAAAGAGGACTACGGCGCCACTTGCTGGAATTACAAAATCCATTCATATTAGCTGGAATTTGACAACGCTTTGTGCTCTAGAAGCTGATTGCGCAATTGCCACGCAAACGCAAATGTTTTTTTGTTTTTTTAGGACAGTTTGATTTTTGAGTTGAAAGGATCCCTGCACTGAATTTTCAAAAATCGTTTTATGAAAGAAGATAGGAAGCATCGTCGTCTTGAGCAGAAAGATAGTTAAGTTAGACGAGAAAATGCTTCTAACTTAGTAAATGTAATTTATATTCAGGTAGAGACCATTTAGTGTATCTCGTACACCCTAAAAATGGTTATTGTTGCAGCTAAACCTCTGGCTCTTCATACAAAAAGGCTGTATAAGTCATAATGTTCATTAGTAACTGACACTAAAGTCGACGTACAAGCAGGTTTCGTATACCAAAGCCGCGATTTTAAAGTTAATGCGTTTAGTTATTGTGATAGAGAAATAGCCCTAGCAGAATTATTTGCACAATCTTAAGAATAAAAATAACAAGATACAATTGTCCTTCTGATCTTAGACGTAAAGTGAGCGAGAAAGATACTTTGTTCACTAGGTCTGCTACGCTCATATTAAGCACCACCGTTATGTAAAAGAAGTAATAATCGCATGCTGTATATATAAAAATAAATTCTTTTTTCATATCGGAGTTTATAGTTGCGAAAGAATAAGGTTAAGAATGGGGTCAACACTTACTGAGGATATTCGTCATCCTGAAGGCAATAGGGAACTTGTTTGCTGGCATTGGCGCAACGAGGAATGACGTCAGGTCGATAGGAATACATGCTGTCGTGCGATGCCGACGTGTATCCGAAATCGGCATTCCGACCGGGCCCGTAGCTAGCCCTCTTCTGGGCCAATGGGAAGCCGCCTTCCAGCCTGAAGACTCCAGGATCGTTCTGGTACAGCGGCCGCCGAATCCCCGTCGGACTTGACGACCTTCCGGTCTTGGGATTCACCGGCGGCGGTGACTGGGGAGGGTAGCCTAGCACCATCCTATCCGGGTAGACGTTGTACGAGGGTTGGACCGGAATGGCTCGACCGTCCCTGAACTCGACGAGTTGGTTAGGAGTGAAGCTGTTGGCGAATGCCTCGTCCGGACTCGTGATCAGCCTGTCGTTGCTAGGTATCGGCAGGAATCTGTATCCCCGCGCAGCTGCGCCGTTGGGAACGTAGCCGGCTCCGGCTAAGGACGCGAGACCGGAAGGATTGTATCCCGCAGAATTGAGGTTCTGGACGGGTACGTAATTTTGGTAGAGGAGTCCAGGGTTCGTTCCGCCTTGGGGAGAACCCTGACCTAAGGGTTGCTGGTTGCCGTGGACGCGGCCATTTCCTGCGAGCCTCTGCAAGGCTTGGTTGAACGATTGAACTTGGCCGACCTGTGGCGGGTTCTGCCCGATGGGAAACGCACCTCTGAAATACCTCGGATCCACTTGGTAGCCGTCGTCATCACCGGTGTTTCTCGGGTAACCATTATTAGAGACGTAATTTGGGTACGCCGGTTGCTGTATTCCGTTGAGGTAAACCCCTGCTTGTGGGCGACCTGCGTTCAGACCCGGAGGTCCCTGCGGCTGATAACCTGTCTTATACTCGCCGTTAGGTTGTTGAAAGACGGGCGGCTGCGCGTTGAAGCGGGGCCCCGGAACCGGGCTCTGTCCCCCGTTGGGCACCGGGTACTGCGCGAGCTCGGGCCTTCTCGCCTGAGGAGTGTACGGATCATAACCTCTTGGGTAGGCTTGCTGCAGAACAGATTCTGGCACGCGTCGTCCGGGTCCGGAGTAGCCGTTCTCAGGGTTGCCAGAGTTGGTGGCACTTTGAGGGTGTTCGGACTGTTTTGTTTGGTTAGCCGTAGGAACATTGAAGGCCGGAATGCTGATGGTGGGAATGGTTCCGTTGGCTGCTGCGTTCTTGAACGCTTGCGCCACAAAATCAATGTCTCTCTGGCTGAAGAACCGAGGTATACCTTTTCCCCTAAGAACGTCCAACGGACTGGGACCCCCGTAGAAGTCTGGGGGTGGCTGGTAACCGTAGCCTGGTCTCGGAACGGGCCTCTGCAGTCCTGCAGACGGCGGGATACCAGGCGGGTCCTCGCTCGGAGAGGGTCCAGTGGAGGGTCCTCCCGAGTCATAATCGGGCTGAAGCTGTTGCTGCCCCTTAGGGAACCTCTTGACGATTACAACGGGCCCCTTCTTGCGACCCGTGAAGAAGGAACTTGGATTGAAGTCGGGTTCCGTAGGCACCACCTGGGGCACGTTTCCGGTGCTGGCCACGGGACGTGGCCTTAGTAAAGGCGGTGGCGGGAAGACTGTCGTAGTGGGGGGCGTGGCGTCGGCCTGATCCTCCAGTGTCGCTTTCTTGAAGTCAGGCACGGCGTTCAGATGACTTTCGGTACTCGTAGCTTGCTCTTCTAGCAAGGCCTTCAGTCGTCTGCTCCCAAAAAGGGGCTTCCTCTTGGCAAATACCCCGCTTATGGGGCGGGAGCCATTTTTATTGAAGCCAGCGGGTCGATGCAACTTGAACGAAAGCGCAGGTTTGATAGTTGTGGCTGTAGTTGAGTCCTCCTTGTCGCAGCGAACCCCAAAGATCAGGACCAGTAACAGGAACCACTGCAAGAGGAATGGTGAAAGAGAGGAGCATAGATCATGGTCTTTAGAAGAATTACATTGTTTTAGTGAGTTCAAGTTAATGTGTGACAAGGTTCACTCACTGCCTATTATATACAACTATAGGTGCCTCTTCCCACCAGAATGGTACACGACAAACACTTCTTGCGGACATGTCCAATACACATTTGCAACCTTAGCCACAAAAAAAGAAAACATGTCTGTGAACAACTGCGGAAGATTGTTCGTGTAGCCAAAATAATTAATTGCGTTTAGTTGTGTTCAAAAATAAATGCTTAAGCGCTAACCTTTTTTCTTTTTTTACAGTTTACGTTTTTTGGTGTTACATGAGCGTCGATCGGCGACATCTTCCTCCCCCTCCTTTTTTACTTTTTTTTTCTCTTAGTTGTACCTTTGAGTTTTCACTCAGTTGTTCAAAGGTTTCGGCAACAAATCAAGAATCTGATTTCGTGCGCAGACATTTAATTTTAGAAGATCGCATTGACAATCTTCTATTACGTATTTTATTTTCTGCTTCCTTTCCTTTCTAAACCTTTTTTCTTTCATCTCTTCACTCCTCCCTCACAACACAAAGTAGCCAACCGGAATAATTACCTCGTGTTAAATTCTGTCTTCCTGTTCTGTACTTCCTTCCTTCCTCCTTAACTCACGTGCATTTAAAACGGCTTGTGGCGAATCACCTTGCGATCTCGTTTTCAACTTGCCCGTGCCACGCGGCATGAGCTGGTTTAAGGATTCGATAAAGTATAAAGGCATTCGGTTTGAAAACCTTTAGAATGTCCCTTCTATTTTGGAATTAAAAATTTCAGACGCGGGAAGTAGGCATGCTTAGTCGCTTTCTATAGGCCCCTTTCGAAAGTCACATGACGATTGAAAGAAGACCTGATTTTTGGTACAATGGTGGAATAACCGTCGTCACTGAACGTGCGAGTAGAGTGAGCGGGTAGCTTTGACTTGTGCTCCCTCTGCTCGAGGGCTCGGGCAGCAAGGGCGAAATCGAATGCAAAAGCTTGCACTCGTGTCCACCATTGTACAGGGATTCCACAGATTCCAACAGAGGGCACACTTTCGAAAGGGGCCTATACACGTATGCACCGGTCGATTCTCGCAGAGCCGTATATGTAGAGAGTTTGGTCAATGGGAGGTGCGGGCAGAGCCAGGGCGTGCGGCAGACTCGGAAAGAGGGCTTGGCATGCTCTCTTGACCAACCAGAAGCCGAAAGAAATCCCCTAGCGGTGGTAGCGAAAAGCAGTTCTGATCAAAAGTCTATGTTCGCATATGGTTTTAATAAGCGCATAAGAGTAAAGTGGAGTAACTCTTCGTGGTTGAAAATAGGGTTCAAGTGTTGTTTTGATCATGATCATGCAGAAAGATGTAAGAAACGAATGCGCCGCTCAACTTTGTTTTGCTCGAACAGAGTGCGACCGCTCGGACGGCAGATTCCCGGCCCTCGGCGCTTGGCGTACGGATTATGTCGATCGTTCCGCTAGTCGCACTCTTCCACCATTATTTCGGATGAGCGTGATTGAAACATCACGTGTACCATATTTGGTACACGTGATTATATGTATATCGAAGAGTTACGTATTATATATATCGAAGAGTTACACGTATTATATATATCGAAGAGTTACTCCAATGCAGTTATCAGGTTTGTTTCTCACGACCACCGCCAGGGTATTGTTTCCGGCTTCTGGTTGGTCACATTCGAATTTCCGAAGACGCCCTGGAACACGCCCAGCCCGCTTGCGGCCAATGGCGCCTCCTCATTTGTCTCCTGTACTTCCCAACGAATGGCCAAACTCTCTACATATACGGCTCTGGATCCTCGCTAAGATTCCTCTTGAAATTATATACGTATCAATTGTCAGACGGTCGGAACTAGAGACGCTAGAGACAGTCTGTCTTAACAATTATGAAAAAAAAACGAAAAACCGTGTTTTTTTTTTTTTTTTTTAGATTTTAGACAAGGCTTCAGATATCTGGCAACAATGATTTTAAGCACAAAGACGGCTGGAGTGTGACTTGTCGTTGCGCTGAAGCGTAGCTGACCAAGCTGAGTGGCTTTGTAGGGGGTATTCACTGTACGCCCTATTTGAGGGCGATGTTTAGAGCGCATGCTCAGAACGAGCTTACATTAAGAGGCTGCTAAGACCGGCAATCTTGATGGTGTGAAATGCACCTTGCAAAATAACTGTGAAAGCTCGCCATCAGCACACGCTCAGCAATCGCTCACCCAGATATGGCCGCCAGTGAAAGAACAGACACCGCGGAATGTGTAAGTTATTATTATTATTATTATTATTATTAAGGAACCTTATTTTCTATTTTTACACATAAATAGAGGAAAGAAGGGAAAAAAGCTGTAATAACAGCCTTGCTCCCTTGTAGTGGCACATACAGAAGTCAAAACAAAGCAACAGCGTAAAACACTGAGAAAACCGACATAACAAAGCAAAAAATCAAATAGATCTCATAAATCGATTCATTCGCTTTCGTCCAACATTAGTTCAGTTCGTAATTCCTGAATTGCGATTAAATATTATCCGTGTTATTTTTTATTAGGGTGTTCAATATAGCAGGAAGTGTGTATTTGAGTGATTGCATTGAATAGTGGTTTTGACACAGTGGCAAAGTCCAATATTCTAAAACTATATAGACCAATGCGCGACTCTGACGTCACCCTGCTGCGGTGGCGCTGCTGTCAGCACGGCGCATGCCCAGCGTCTTAGTCCTTGCTTATGCGCAGTCATTAAGATGGCGATGAAATATAATTCGTAGCGTTTCTAGGAATGACTCCAGCTTTGGCAGTGTCTTTTGTGTCCGCTATCGTGCAGGAAGCCAACAGAGTTCGGCATAGGGCAGACTTTCGAAAGGGGTCTACCCAATACGCGAAAATGAACACCGAAGATGAAGTCGCGCAAGAACGCGACTTGCATCCACAAGATACGGCAGTGGCGGCGGGCTTCAGATTCAGAAAGCGTGTCGCCCAGAAGTTTAAAAGACTGCTTCGTTCCAAAAGCCAAGCCCAATCGGAAAACAGCTCTTTCTTACGTCCGCGCCTCAGGCGCACACACTTCCCGTATGCCCGGTGAAGTGTTGCGTCCGTGCGACGGAGAATAAGCAACACACCAGACTGCGTCTACCGGCCTTGACTCTTTCTGAACGAGGGTGCATGCCTTCTCCTCGACTGTCTCATATGTGCTTGGCCGGCTGTGGGTCGCGAATTCGTTTCGAGCGCGACTGCTTGGTGAGAAGAACCTCGCGTGCGCTGTGTTCGCGCTTCGAGGCGTAACGTGCTTTCTGGAGCGTTGGTTTCTCATCATTCTCTCGGAACGCGTGGTATAGGAAGTATTCACTGGCGGCCATAGCTGTGTGCGCGACTGCTGAGCGCGTGCAGATAGCTACGTTCCAGGGTTCTTTTGCAACGTGCATTCCACGCCGTCAAAATGGCCGGTCTTAGCAGCCTATTGATGGGGGTTCGTTCTGAGCATGCGCTCTAGACAGCACCCACAAATATGGCGCCCAGTGAATACTCCTTATTAGCGGCGAGATGTTTTGGCGGCGCCCTGCTATGGTTCCCTCTCGTGACGTCATTACCTTGCGAACAACAAATTCGATGGTTTTTGTAATGAGCATAATGGAGGCTTGAAATCATTGCACTCTGAAACGAACACTGCCAACACCGTCGAAATTTAAGTTCTTACGTTACTCTTATTTCCCTGCATTCTCCTTGATGCTTGGGTAATATATCTTACCCAAGCATCAAGGAGAAGGCAGGGATTGGTGTTCCACGCGCCGCACGTGCTGGCCTTCGTAACTTTTCTCAAGCAAATGCCTAAAACAAATTGCATCTTGTACGCGCGTTCGTCAACGCTTTATTTTGGTTGTTTACTTCGAAACTTTTATACGGGGAAGGCGTGCGCGTGTGGCGCGTGAAACAGCAATCCCTGCATTATCCTTGATGCTTGGGTAATATAGCAAATGGTCTATAGACCTTTCCAATGTTTACAAATGCACAGCTCAGCGTGCGATCTCCACAGCTCAGCACGCGCGTGTGCGTCGCTTCGGAGAGCGAGCAAATCACGCGCGATACGCACGAACACTGAAAATGAAACCGGCCAGCAGCCCTTTTCTGGAAAGGTCTATAGGTCTATTCCGGCTCGAACGAGCCGGAATCGAACGAGTCTGTTGGACGGGATAGGCGAGCACGCGCGGTGATCGCGGCTCGAGTGGCAAAAGCTTCAATATTATAGTTACGAGGAGGCATAATGTCGTTCATAACAACGGCGCACGCCGCAAGCCGCACGTTTCACGACACTCACTGACTAACCGGCGTATATACACAAGCTTTAATCGCGCAGTATCAAGTGCATGCTCAACCGAGTCTCAAGTGCCGCGCCATATCTCACCCTCCTTTCCATATGCTTCACACACTGTGTCTATCTTCCGATAGCTCTTTCTTGGTCCGCTACACTCTTGACCTGGCCTCGGGAAAAAAACAGAGCGCTTCCTTTGAAGTGCCATAAATAGAAACTTCTCTAGCAACATTCGTCTTGAACGATCTACACGGCCCAAGGTTGATTTACTCTTGATGGCTGCTTTCGACAGGTTCCTCACTTTCACTCTAAATCTCTTCTTAACTAATATTTCCGAATCTATCCCCCCTCCCCTTTCCCTGCCCGTCCTTTACAACTGTATAAATCTTTTGCTGTCCGTTTCCTGGTTCGCCTCCATCATTTTTGCATTGATACTGCACATGTATACAAAGAGTCGAAAACTCTTCGTGCACATTGGCGCTCTATCTAACTCTAGTGACTGACAGCTGAAAAAAACCCAGGGCGTGGCGAGCCCCGAGCATCTCATTATCGCTGCTCAGCCAATCAGATTGCAGTATTAGCCTATATGAATGTCCACAAGCCAATCACGAGGCGAGAATTGCGAACAAGCCACGCCCGGCGTTTCTTGGACTCTCAGTGACTCTCTTCCTTCGTATAATGTCCACCTCATGTTGCCTTGTACACGCTGGCTCTATATTTTGCTCCGTGATACTATAAGGCTAGCCTCATAACTCTGCACAGCTTTATTTCAACACTGTTTGTACGTTCGGTTTCATGCACATGCATGTATTTCCAAAAGTCCGGCTACAGGCACCATAACCCGGCTCCAAATGATCTCTCTTCCCACCTCTTGCCTGTCATAGCTAATAGAGTGTGCTATTCTTTGTTACAGCTGCGTTCGTGTTGTTTTTAGCACTTGCGTACTTTTCATGCTCGCTGAGGTATTTTAATTTATCCATATCCCGAGGTATACGTGTACTTATTGACTTTCTCGAGCTTGAATTAGCGTACCTTAATTGAGCTTTCCGCGCTTGTTACTCGTAGAAATCGTGATTGGCGGCTTGTTCGTGCTGAATACCGGACCCTCCGTACTACAGATGTTCACTAATTTCTGCATAGGTTACTGCGATCGCGTCAAACGGTCACCGCAGTCTGTTACAACGCACAATTTGGAAATCGGCCCTAGCTTCGACGGGAAGTGATCGAAATGGGCGCCAAACCGAGGCATCTAATTTCTCAGCACGACAACGCGCGTCCCCGTGTTGCCGCAGTGACAATACATTATATGTTCCCACCACGTTTTCTAGAGTTGGGCTTAAAAGCAATATCGCGAACAACATGTACTCACCAGACATTGCCCCTTGGTATTACCGCCTGCTTCGCTTATTGCAATAATGTCTGACAACCAGGCGCGTCAGTATACCTCAAAGGCGTAGTGTATACAAAAATAGGTAGATGAGTTCCTTGCCTTAAATCCAGCCTTCTACTTTTGCAGTGGGATTCATTTGCTGCCATAGCATAAACAGAAAGTAAAAAAAAAAGCGGAGGTAGGTATTTTGAAAAAAAAAAAAAAAAACAATGTTGTTACAAAACATATTTTTATAACCCTCCAAATTAAGCACTTCCCTCCAATTTGGACACCTTCTCATGTAGGAACGGCTCACTGAGCACCGATGTTGAGCAGGTCACGTGCGAGCTAGAACATATGCTCGAATCATTGCGCATCTGAAAATACAAATATATAATTTATTATTTCCTAAACTTTCGTTTACTTTACGTACTGCTCAGAAACGATGCTCGTCAGAAATAAAACGTACTTTCAAAAAGATATTACATACAGATCTTATAAATAGAGCGTGTCAGTTAAAGGGAAACTGACGCTGTTCTGTATTTGAGGGGAAAAAAACACGCTTAAATCTTCTTCATTTGGCCTCCTAAATCACGAATATTGAGATTTTTTTTTTTTTTTTTAATTTGGTGCACGGAGGCTGCAGAAAACACTTTTTGAAGTACCGTCGAAGCCCCTCCTTCCCGGAAAGTGACGTCCTATACAGAGTTTTCGGAATCTCCGCTCTCGCGCATCTTCAGCGCATATCAAAGCTAAGCACGCGTACTCTTGCTATTTTCAAAAAGGCGAAAAAAAAAAAAAAAGATGTCATGACTGGTGTCAGTGCGAGGGAATATACCGGGCAAGCTTGCAATTGCACGCGCTGTCCACAGGAGCGACACGCGGTTGGCGGCCTAAAGATCTGCGTATGACGTCGCCACTGGTGGGAGGGTTTGCGTGTTTTCTCCTTTTTAGTTACATCTTCGGGAAAAAGAAACGTGATATTCAGGTTCGCGGGATAAAAATACTCTAGAATTCAGCTCTAGCTCGTTTTTTTTTTTTTTTTCAAGAACCCCTTTAGCTTTCCTTTTATTGGACAAAGCACAGTGTACTCTGTATTTTCCGTTTGCAAAGTTCCCAACTCAATGTAACCCAGAAGCCCTCCATAACGATCATTCTTTTCCATCGTCCGCGTTAACATAGAGGCCTACGACCGTTGCTTTCTCTTTCCTCGTATTCAACAGGAAGTATTTCCGGTTAGTGCGGCCCACTAGTACAAGGCGCCCACAGTTTTCGAGCAACGGAGATACGATTGAATGCAGTGGCGCGTGGCGCTCAGCCGTCCGAGGATCATTCGGCTAATGTGATTTTCCTCTCTGCCGTTGGCTTCGTAAAGAAAAGCTGCGCGAAGCTCTTTCGCATGGCTTCCCATGTGTGTGTCATTCTCCCAGCCTCTGCCGTAGAGTTACTCGCGTGCTTCTTCAAAACGCTAATCGTACGACCAAAGAACAAAAACAAGGAAGCAGCGCGTGTAAGGTCTCCCTCACATTTATAATTGAATCGTGTAAAAAAACCAGCAGAATGAAGGTGGCATACCTGCGCATGGCCGTTGCCATCTGAGCGACACTACCTAGAATAATCAGTTTGTGCACTAGAATTTTGACGTCATGACCGTGAGATCGGGCGATGACGCCGATTGGACATGAGTGCAGCGTCGGCGTTCGGCTGGGCTTCGTGTCCAATCGACGCGTCGAGGGACGCTCGGCATCGCGCTCGGGTCCAATCGCTGACTTGGCAACCTCCGACTGTGACCACGTTAAGGGGGTTTGTCACAAATGTGGCGCTTTAAAGATAAACGAGTTTCCAAAAAAACAAAACAAAAGAAAAACTACTAGGTCACTACACTATAGCTATCCACTTTGACGAGCCAATAGCGCGTATCAAACGCACGGAAAGTCAAACGGCAGCGACCAGGGGCTCTAAACTCGTCAAACACAAAGTTGGAGCAGAAAGTTCGCGAAGCGCGCCGACTGGACGTCGGCGAAAAAAGCGCGGAGTCATCGTCGCGATAGGCCACTCGGTGCGCTCCGTCAACTTCGGTCCCAACTTTGTGTTTGGCGAGTTTAGAGGCTCCAGACTGCGTTTTCTGGAATATATATACACGTCGGCGCAGCTTCAGACGAGCCACCGCGCAACGCATGGGCACTCTCGATATGCTCGCCAAAATAACCAGCACATTGAAAACGTCGGGTGTTGCAACAATCCCGATTCACTCGATAAGCTACCCGCACCATTGGTCTGCTTCTTGCTCCTTTCGTGCGTCTGCTTGTCCGCCGAACGCGTGCTCGAATCCCCCCCCGCAACTTCAGCCAACGATGGCGCGCGTTTTGCTGCCTCGTCATCGCGTGTTCCCCGGCACGCATTCTTTATATTATTCTTTTGATTGGCGTGCCCCTTCTAGCAGTCCTCTGCGTCAAAGACGCGTTTTAGAACACTTGCTCGCCGTATAGACCACTAGACACAGCCGACACTACTAGCGCGAACAAGACAGTCTGCAAACACTGTCCGAGGCAGGACTTACACCAGGTGGCGCAAGCTACCGCCCGTTACAAAGGGTATAGCCATTAACATCCATCCATCCATCCATTCCCCGTACGGGTCCATATCACAAGAGCGAATGACATTTTAGCGAACGGCGACATTTGAGCGAATGGTCGTTTTAGCGAATAACGGGGGCGCGCGTTAACCCATCCGTCGCGCTGCGCTTTACGCCGCTTCGCGGCGACAGTCTGCGGCAACTCATTACAAAAATATGAACTCACTTGGCCCACCCGAAAACGCCGCTTCGCGGCGTCCGACTATTCGCTAAAGTGTCATTCGATGAAACGTGGGCGTTCGCTAAAACGTCATTCGATCAAGTGAGTGCCTCCCTCCCCGTACAGACTGGTGTCACATTGGTCCTACGAAAACTGACTGCAGACATGCTCGAAACACGTATGAGAAAAATATGTTTCGAATACGTTCGCGCTGTGTCCGCAGGTCATTCTGGCATCGTATGTGCAACGAGCACGGTGTCGTTTGCGTGATGCGTGTGCAGTGTGAGGGCGGCTCAGTTCTCCCGAATAGATTCCGCACCTTTCCCAAACGCTAGGACTGCCCGAATCTTGGCAAATTCATGCCATCTTTCATAACCTTCTCATTATATTTCCCGCTGTGACTTACAACAAAATATCATGTTTCCCTGCGTGTATAAATCGTTTTCTTGTTTTGTTTTCTTACATAGATTATGTTGATGCATTTAATACAACGGTGCAACTCATATATATGTGTCTTTTTTTAATGTATAGATGAAGACCTCAATTGCGCAAATTTGCCATGGGGTTTAGAATTCTCGTTCGATTCGTTGTCGACAATATTAAACCTATATAGCTCCCGCTTGTGCATATAGCTCAATCGCAATATTCACACGCGAGTTTGTCGATGCAGTTTCGCCGCGCCGACTGTACAAAATTAAACTGCGACCTACACCTCATCTTTTTTTTAACTACCTTTTCTATTGGAAATTTGATTTATAGGCCTGAAATCACGATATATAGCAGAGAGGTGTCTAAACCACGGCTCGCGAGTCTCATCTGGCTCTTCGGGGACCCTATAGTACGGCTCGCGGCTTCTAAAGTAACGAGGGCTCGCAATAAAGAAGCACACTGAGCAATGTGGAATTCACCTCGGCTACCAAAAATTGAAAAAAAAAAAAAGAAGGAATAGAGTGTCACGCTCCGTTTTCATTGCGGCTCTTCGCTTAAAATGGCTACTATTTTATGGCTGTTTGAATATGTCCGTCGGGCCGCCCGTGGTACATAAGAAGGCCGGTAGTTAGACCGGCGTGGCGAAGTTGGGTTCGCACGATTTCCGGTGTTTTGGATTTCCGAGAGCTTGCATGGACGAGGAAGAGATGGTGAGCGCGTTGTATCATGGACAAGAATTGTTGCTTTTTTTTTTTTTTAATCGCGTACGCAGATAGCGGAGAGCGGTTTCCTGACACACCAGGTTACACTTTTGCGATAACGAGAGAAAATGCTTTCATTTGCCGGAAGCTACGGCGGCTCGCTCATTAGCCGACGCGTTAAATGGCGCAGAAATATATGCAGCTGTGTGTTTAAGCGTGTATCTTAACGTTTGTGTAAAACTCGCAATTTCGCGATGCCTAGCTAACAAAAATGGCAAAACATTTTTTTTTTTAGAGAATTCAGGTTGATTTGAATGAGACTTCCGCGCTCACAACCTGTACAATAAAAAAAAATCGTTAAGGACGCTTAAGACTGCTTACGTGTAAGAATGCGAAATCATTCCTACAGGGAGCGTAATCCTACAAGCAGCGCGCCACGTTTTCCTTTATCACATGGCGCTCCGGCGGTGACATCACGCTCCCCCACTGCGCAGGCGCGGCGCCCCCTTCGGCTTCACGGCGTCCGTGACGATGCATCTGCGTTGCTGTGCTTTTCTTCGTGTTTTATATCTGAGGCGCATCGCAGCCAATAAGAATTAATTGCTTGTTTCGCTGTTACAGACAACGCCGGCTTCGCTCCATGAGACAGTTCATGCTTTTTTCGCCGCTACAGACAGAATTTAGGTGCCGTTTTTCGCTGCTACAGACAATGCGGGCTTCGCTACATAAAAGAATTATTGCTTTCGCATTAAAAAAAAAAAAAAAAAAGAAATCGCAGATTATTTTTTTTTTTTAGTTCGAATGGCGTATTTTGCGGCACGTTAGTATACAAACTTCTTAGGAACAGATCCCAGTCGTTCATTACTATTACCAGGCTTCGAAGCTACTCGTTAAGCCTCAGTCTCAACGCGTATACATTACACAAAAGACGCGCTTTTCGCTGCGGACATGATGAGAGAATTTTGTGCGGACACACTTCAAGCGGTGCTGCAGGCTGTCTTTTGTGTGCGACGTACTATTAGCACTGTCACCGTGGTTTTACGCTTTCCGTTTGCTTTGCCAACTGGGTCTGTACGTCTCCTTCGCCTTTCGGGTTCGATCCAGGCCAAGGTGCCCGCAGCCTGAGGGAATCTTATTGTGGAGAAGGCGCCTTGGTATATTGTAACTGAAAGATCTTCGAGCGATCTAAATTATTTTACACTCGTTCGCTAGGGAGTGCCAGACGTCCTTCGTGTGTTCGGCATGGTTCGGCGCGTATAGACTCACAAAATTACTTAATTCGATTTGTTAGGTTCAATGCATCGACCGTACTAATGGACTTATGACGTATACGTGCATCTGGGAAATTTAGTTACGAAATGTTTGCTGCTGATGTTAAGTGGGTCTTTTTTTGTGCACAGGAGTCCTGAGGCAGCCGACGTGACGAAGTTATATAGGACCAATCAAGCATGCGTCAAAAAGCGCGAGTCACTGGGCCTTTTTCGTTTATAATGGGTTTAACGATGACAGAACAGGTACAGAAACATGACAAACACCATGATGGTGCGCTTTTGGCGCTGTATGATTAGTATCATCAGCTCAATAGCGCCAGCTGTGTCCGGAGTTAGGGTGATACGAAGTATTGTTAGAAGGCGGACATGGCGCTTCTTACGAGTAGCGACATTCTTTGAAGTGCCGACTGCGTGACGATGCGGGTTTTTAGGAAGAGAACGCTGGCACACAGCAGTAGAACGAAATGAAATCCGCTTTGTCACTCGTGTTCGTTGTCGTTACTTGTAAAAGAAAGTTAAAAGGTCTTTAAATTTAAGCGACTGCTGTGCCTGTTGTTCATGTTCAAGAAACGAAAAGGTGCGAGCAGCCAGGACGCTGATAAAAAAGAAAGAGGAAGGATGGGCCCCCGAGTGACGTAAATAATTATGTATTCGATGGAGTCTAACCGGTAAAGTCTTATGATTCAATTAGACTGAAGCGTCAACCTTAGACAGATACAGACACGTCTCGTCTGCCTCTTGCGTAAGGGAGGTGGTGACGTCAGAATGACGACGAATTCTGATTGGCTTTGATTAAAAGGATCGTGAGTATACCTCGATGCTATTTGCCTCAAAGTCTACGCACTTTTTTTTTTTTTTTAATCAGTTTTTAAGTTTTTGTCGCCCTGACAACTTCGCAACCCCTGTGCCAGAAACGACCAACCGCGATTGTGGGCTTCTTTTTTTTTTTCTGTTCGTGATTGATTTAGCCGGTGATACCATTTTTGACGATACTCGATTGACTCCCTCGGAATGTAGTGCAGACTGCGGTCAAAAAGTGAAACGGCATCCGCGTTCGGTCGAATCTAAATTGAAACTTGTATATAGAAAAGCGTAAGTGTGAATAATCTATAGCTATCGATACAGCATTATGAAAGCATAAAAGGGACCCCGACGATTGACGGGGCACGTGTTCCTGTCCTGGCGGGCCGAATCGTGACTGCCGCGCTTCCGCCGCTTGTCCGACGCGCCATGCCGGACGTCATTTGGGTGTCAAGCACCGTGCGTCTTCCGCTCAAAACGATCGTATAAATAGAATCGATTTCACCCACTTTTGAGCATAGCGCACGAAGTGACCCGAATTGCGTGTTGTAAGAAAGAAACTTCGGGTCTAACGATCTTGAATAAATATGACGCAAAAATTTTTGTTGCAAAAAGAAAAAAAAGAAAAAGGTTTGGCTTGAGTGCTGTGGCCGATTGATATGTTCTGCGCGCTCAGATACAATTCCACAACACGTCGCCTCTCTCAAACGACAGCTTTGTAACGAAGTGGGGTAGAAAAATACGCTGTAACAGAGTAAATTAATATGCCTGGACTAATATAACTGAATATTAATTAGAAGGGAGACAATAAAAAATTAGTAAATTATTCAAATGTTACGGCCGAAAGTCATTGATAAAAATATTAAATTTCTATGGACAATGGATGGTGTGTAATGAGCGCGAAATTATGCATCTAATGTATAAGTTTTACTGTAATTTTACTTAAAGTTTCAGAGCATTGTATTATATAACTCCGATTGGGCACCTTCAACTGATCACGATTAGACGCAAGATAGGGTTTACTGTACAATGTAAGAAAATCAACCTACGTTGTTGTCTTTTCTTTATAGATACGATGCTTGAGTTTCGTTAAAATTAATTTGGCAAGTCCGGCGGCCTTGTTTTTGCCTTCTCGCGTAATGTAAGTCATGCAATTTGCATAGAATTTGAAATGAGAAATACAACCAAACAAATTTTCAGTGAAACAAAGTTGCGCGTATTAGTTAATAAATACAATAATGACAAATTCGCGTATCACCCTCGTCCAATCAAACTGTTTCGCTCGGTCCTCAACTCAACACTTAATTTGACACGTGGCCAAACAATGACTCGACGATTTCATAATAATCATACCTAAGCGGATCTGACTTAGCCACGCGTAACCGCGTCTCATTTGCACACCGACTACACGCCGCACCGTGTACCGCTTCCGAGTCTATTTACAACGCAGAAATATATAGATGTAGATACGAAGTCATAGGAAGATTGCCCAATAATTAAATTTCGGCTGCATGTATCTTCAGTGTATCCAGTTTACCTGCTTCCGTAAGTGCTGTTATTTCACTAGAAGATCTAAGTTACCAGAGTATACAGACAATGTGCTCAAATCGTCGCCTCACAGTACGTGCTGATTCCGTACTGTCGCTAAGGAAACTCGGGAAATCTGTTCTGAAGATAGCAGCTGAAGTGCAAGTCAATCTCCTTCGTCAGAACGTACAACGTCTCTTCAGCAGCCTGCATGATGCATAGAGCACCGTCCCTGCGTACATGACGCCGCGTGCGGTGTGCACGCCGAAGGCCACGGTACCTGCAACTGTCCCTGCACCATGGCGACCAGGGCGCTCCGTCCGAGCGAATCCTCTCGGGGCAGCGTGGACGAGACACCCGTCCGAGGAGTGACCAGCCGACGGTTCCCGCGAGCAGTGCGCGTCCGCCGAGACCTCTCCCTTCGGCCATCGAGACTGGTGGCCCCCTCCCGAGAGGGGCGGAGTCCTCCCAGTGCGGCCACTGACCCGTTTAATCCGCCCGCAACTCAGTCGAATCGGGGTTCCTATTGTGCCGTTGCGCAGCCGCCGCTGTTGCGTATACACGTGTACGCGCACTCGAGCGCGTGCACGCGTGCAGCGCCTACAAGCCTGTCTCGTCCGACGCTTTTTCTCCGCGTGTCTCCTGTGGAAGACATGGTTTCGCTGCTCGCGCGCGGAGCGGTTGGGAGCAACTGTACTCCGTCCACCGCTAAGCTGAAAGCGCGGTGGAAGTTGCGTGCTCGTTGGACCAGTCATACGTTTGTCCTTTCTCCACGTGATCACGCGGCCGTCCATACCTGCGTGAAGAGAGCGGGGTCAGGTGATGAGAGGAAGGCGAGTGATAGGTCCGGCGAGAGCGTAGCTTTCGCCGCACCGCATCAGCTTAGGGGTGTACGGAGCGAAGCATATAGCGACGGAGATGGCGAAGACGAGTGTGATTGCACGGTTCGTTTTGGTCTTGTCGCTGTCGTTGATTTACGCTGGACGACAAGAAAACGGTCTCGCTGTTGTGGGCACGGTAATAGTATACGTGTGTATCTGCGCGGCCTCAAAGACGGGCAGAAGACCGGACGGGTTTTTCTTCCGAAAAGTTCGTTGATCTTCGGAGTTTGGGACGGTTGAGCGAGCGCAGTATTGCGCACGACGCGGGTACAATCTCGATCTGTGTTTGCGCTTCGAAGATTCCCTTCACCGATCGCGGGTTTCGAATGACGGCTCCGTTATTGGGAGTTTACCTCTTTTGGTGGTTATGCCATAATTGTTCTGCTCTAGTTATTCTCATGTTCGTCCAGAGGGAGGACCATAGAGGCCCGCAGTGCAGTACGCAAATTAAGATGCCAAAGTTTTCTTCGGTTGCCCTACACTCAAGTAAAAAAAAAGGTGGTAGTTTATCTCGAGATCCCTATACTGTGGGCGAGTCCCACTTTGGTGGTAGGTAATTGTGACTTCATTCCTCTTTTCTTTGACTCGATGTCTTCTTCCTTTCAGAGAAACAACGGAAAATACTCTCTCCACAGCACCAGTAAATACACTATAGTGATGAATGCACTACGCGACGCTGTTAACGCAAACAAGCTATTGCTCTTTTTTTTTTTTTTCAAATATTGAAGGTTTGTCGTCAAACCTACAATAATGGTGTAAACTGCTCAGTTGAGGTACTAACCTAAATGGTAAATTCTTATGTCCGTCAATACCTTTTCGAATTAAAATGCAAAAGGAGTCGAAGTCGTGTTCGCGCTAGCAGTGTCGTGCAGAGTTTATATTGATGGGTGTATACGGTTAAACGAACCACCTTTATGTAAACAACTGCAGCATAGTGAAGAGCATTCATGTACTGGTCAGGCTTACACCCGTACATATAATTGTTGACTAAGTTGTAGATATTACATAGTAATGCAACGGTTGTATTTCTGTCTATATTTTTCCTTCCATCCGGGTAAAAGTCTCCGGAGTCTTTGGAAAACAGATACTGGAGGAGATTATCATCCCTTTTGTCACATATTTACACTAACAAAAATTCGCGCTCTAATCTGCAGGCTGCTTGACATATACCACTGCAACCATCCGCTGTGAGCGCGAATTTGTTCTTATTTTAGTTTAACTGTATTTTGAAATTACTGTCTTGGTTGCAGCTTTCGAGCTACAGTATAAATAGGGCTCATAATTAGAAAGCCATATTCTTAAGCCAGATAGAAAGGCATTTGAGCCTCGTCACTGCCTTTGATAGGCACTGCTCAGTGCTGCGTCGTAAAGTTTTTGTCATAGAACTTTGATCCGAGCTTTATTTTTAGAATACAAATTACAAGCTGGATGTCACTTTGCGCAACACTTTCCCCTCCTGTCAAACATTTGTGAGAGAAAATTGAGTTCAATGTTAAAAGGCTGACACTGCTTTCGTTCGTTTCACCTTGAGTAAAAACGCAGTCCACTCAGCGGGCCGATAGGGATAAATAATAATAATAATAATAAATATTTATTTTCAAGTGCCCAAAAACAACCAACAGGTCTTTTCTTTGGTACACATAATAAATGAGGAATTAAAATAACAGAGACATGGCAAAAATACGCAAACGTTACAAATTGGCGACAAGCACTTTCATTTTCATCGCGAACACCCGAGAGTCGCTAAATATATCCACTTCAGCATTGTTGATGCGGTTAAAAAGCAGTTGGCAGCGTGATAAAGGCGAGAGATCACAGACAGTATTAATGTAAAAAGTACTATGATTTCTAGTGGGTCGGGAGGGAACATGTAAATTAACATCACTTAAAAGCGAGCCACAATCAGATACACCGTTTACTAACTTATGAAAAAAGACTAAGTCACGTTCCGCTCTTCTATCGGACAAGTTTGTCAACGAAACTTTTTTAAGAAGAAATTCATATTCAAAATAGAAGCGACGATGAGAGTATCGATCATACACGATGCGTATTAACCTCTTCTGTACACTTTCAATGTTCAATGCCTGAGTTTTATTTAACGCATTCCAAACTACTGAAGCAAATTCAAGTCTAGACCTGACTAGGGCACAAAATAACCGAACCAAGGAAGCCGGGTTATTAAAGTGCTTCGTAATACGAGATATAACACCAAGCATTCTTGTTGCACTGCCAACGACAAATGACACATGGGCAGTAAACGTTAGATTATTATCAAGGTATACGCCAAGGTCTTTTATGACAGAAAGACGTTTGATAGGCATCCCCTCTAAAACATAATCGCAGTCTATTATGGTGTGACGCCTTGAGAAAGATACGACTTTTGTTTTCAATGGATTCAGAGATAAGTTATTCGCTGTACACCAAATAGCAATCTGTGAAACATCATGCTGTAGAGCGTTGCATTCGATAGAAGAGTGAATATTCATAAAAAGCTTGATGTCATCGGCAAACAACAAAATTTGAGCGTTATCAACATATGACGGCAAGTCGTTGATGAATATCAAAAACAACAACGGGCCAAGGATGGAGCCTTGAGGGACACCAGATGTGGAAAAGAAGTGGTCGGAATGACTGTTATCTACACGAACTGAGTTCCGTCGAGATGACAAATAACTACGGAACCAGTTACATAGCTCTGGGCAACAACCATATGACGATAATTTGTGTAACAGCAATTCATGGTTTACTTTATCGAAGGCTTTAGACATGTCAAAAAAGATACAATCAACTTGTCCTCTGTTTGTAACAACAGGGGCAGAGTAATTTAAAAAAGAGCAAAGATTTGTTTCAACCGAACGTCCCTTCAAAAAACCATGCTGACACTCTACAAACTTATGCCGAAAATAAAAAAGAATCCGGGAATACATAACCCGTTCAAAAACTTTAGAAAATCCAGATAGCAAAGATATTGGGCGGTAGTTGCTTTTCACAGAGCTGTCACCTTTTTTCAAAACTGGTACAACAACCGCTTTTTTCCAAAGGGAGGGAAAAACACCAGAAGTAAGAGAGAGGTTGAATATGTGCAACAAAATAGGTATAAATAATTCGCTACATCCCTTAATAATAAATGATGGAATAGAGTCAGCTCCTATAGATAGCTTCGGTTTAAATTTTTTTATTGCTTCCGCAATTTCAACGGCATCTACTCTAATACCAGACAAGAAATCATGGCAGTTGGTTTTTATTTCTTGCGGCTGAGTGCTTTGCTGAAAGGTTGAATAACAACTGCTGAAGTAATCAGCAAAAATATTGGCAACTTCTGTAGGCGAAGATACATAGTTAGCGTTGTTATCTGTGCGCAGACAAAGACCTTGGTTAAAGTTGCGCGTGTGTTTCTTGGCATAGCGCCAAAAGGTTTTAGGGCACCGGTTTAGGCTACACTCCACTTGTTCAAGGTGCAAGCGTTTGTCCCTAGCGTACAGCTTTTTAACTAGAGCCCTGTAAATGCTAAACTCAGTATAAAATAGAGACAAACCAGTACGTTTGAAGAGTCTATGAAAATGGTCTTTTTTACAAAGGTAGATTTTCAACTCTTTGGAGAACCATTCAGGGTGAATTGAAGGCTTGGAAATGCGCCGTGGTACAAATGCATCAATTGCGTTTTTAACTATGGACGAAAACGTCTCGGTCACCAGCTCAACATCATTTATGACAAGAAGTTCACTCCAGTCAAAGTTTTGGAAGTATTTGTACATGTTCAGGTAATCGCCTTTATGATAGCAGTACGTAGTGTAGGGATTTGAAGCTGGCATCTTACGAGGAAGAAAGAGCCCAACTGTGAAAGGTGTGTGAAACAGATCCATTTGTACCATTGGACTCAAAGAAGGAGTTACGTAGTCAACAGACACGTTAGATAAAACAAGATCAAGGGTATTTCCAGCGGTGTTCTCAGTTGTGTTCAGTTGATTCAACCCACAAAAGTTCATAAACTCCAACAAGCATGTGGCCTTATAGCGTGTTATCAGATTGTTGCTCTTTACAAGACCAAGTGTCCAGTCTACTCCTGGAAGGTTGAAATCGCCATAAATCTGTACTCTATACTTGCTGAAATCTATATGAATCTTAAGTGCCTCCAGATGCTCAACGAAGACCATTTGATCAAACAGTGGTGGGAAATAGTAGTTACCAACTAGATAGTTGAAACCGTCACGAGATTTTATTTCTAACCATACACACTCAGAATAGGATTCTAAGTCGATACGACGATGAGAACAAAGAGATGCCTCGGCAGCGATTAAAACACCACCACCAAGTTTTTGACCAGTGGTTTGATAATCTCGGTCCTTTCGATACACTTTGTAATTAGGTGTAAAATAGTTTGAGGTAGGTATCCCATCGCACAGCCATGTTTCTGTAATGCAGACAATATCAAGCTTAGTTGTTATCAAGTTAGACATAAACTCGTCGGCCTTTGTACGAAGGCCCCTCACGTTTTGGTAGAAAACGCTAAGCGTTGACGCCATTATCGGGTGCTACTGTTTCCACGTTATAAACACGCGTACTGTCAAGGTGGCCAAAAAACTGGTGGAAGATGCTACCCTCCGGCCAGACTTCGGGTTTGTTTAGCGCTGTGAAAACTGCCTCGTCACAAGCCAAGTGAAAAGAAGAGTATGAAGGAAATCTAGTTTTCATCTTTGAACAGACAGGTGTTCGTCCCTCCAGAAAAGGCTCTATCAGAGCTTCGATATCATTCACAGACGTTTCTGGGTCTAGTCTAGACACAAATAGCGCCATATGGCGTACGGGCGGTGGCGCAGCATTTACCTTATCAGGTTTAGCGGTGCCCGACGAAGGTTTCACACGTCGCCGAGACTTGACAGGGACGAAACCGTCATCCACCGTATTCGCTGATTGTAGTCCATTCAAACCAAAGTTCGGCATTGGGAAATCACGTTCAACAGCACTCACTTCGTCTGGATGTGAAGTCGTTTGGCCAGGGTGCTTTTCTTGACGGAGGGTGGACGAGGGTTGATGTTGCACGTTCTGGGGCAGCCATGCTGACCGAGGAGGACTGTTGGGTACAGGTGTAGGCGTAGCTGGCGGCAGTCGAGTGACAGTAGCGTATAGCGGCCGCGATGAAGGAATTAGAGGGATTCTGTCCAAGACGTTCTTGCGGAGTTGCAGAACTTCAGAACGAAGACTTCTGTTCTCAGCGCGGAGGCACTGGAATTCCGCCGTCAGTATGTCCAGTTTGCCGCTCAACGTTTCCAAGACACGCATGAAACTTGCAGGAAAAGGTAGGCTCTCTTGCGCAGAAGCCGACTCACCGTCCATGACGTTCAAGTTTTCGTTGTTGACGGACGTTGAAGCGCAAGCAGCTTTTGGCGACAAGCTGCAACGCCGAGTGCAGCCAGAGCACTTGAAAGTGCTTGTCCCGGTTTCCATATACGTGTTGTACTCCACGAGCCCCACGTTGAGGCACTTACAGTGGAATTTTCGGCTGCAGCCTGCCGAACACACAAGGAATTGCTGCTTCGAGTAGAAGCGTGCAGCACAAGAGCCGCACACGTCCTTCGGCAGAGCTCCGCTAGACACGTCATCCTTCGGCGGCATCATTCGCCAGAATCGATGATGATCGAACAACATGAAAAGCCTCACGACGTTCGTAATCTTTCTGCGCGTGTGCTCGTTGGCAGAACCAACCAAGCGCAGTGAATGTGCTTTTAGTGTGTGCGTATGTCCTGTGATGGGTTCAAGTCTTTGACTGCGCCCTGACTTTGAATAAAACAAAATATAAAAGGTTGCAAGTTAAAAAAAATTCCTTATCTTGTTTTATAATACCGCAATTGATTTAAAATCAATTGTAATGTCGTTCGATCCAGATATTGCTGAGTATTTCCTAAAAGTATTTTAAAACGTAAAAGCGAATTGCCTGGTAATGATGATGGCAGCCGGTGGACCGCAGTTTTAAAAGTAGAGAATAAATATTCTGGCGGCGTGGCAAAACAGGGTACGGAATTAAGGCTCCGCACAAAATCATTCAGAAAAAAAAAATGCGCGCCTTTCTTTTGCCAAGAACGGACGCGTGATTTCTGTTAGCAGCTGTAATTATCCTTTTTTTTTTTTACACGTCAAGTCGATTGTTTGGGCCGCTGACAAAAGCAGTTTTATGCACATGAAGTCATACTTCCTAGCCTTTTCTTTGGAAGCATAGATTGGTTCCGTAATAAAAATTTAAAGAACCCGGCGCCCCAGAAAACCAGTCATCTCTTGCTGGTGCTTTGAAATTGAAAACGTCTCTCTCGGGAAATATAAAAATGTTTAAAAAAAATTTTTTTTTTTTTTTTTTTTTTTAAATTTGTGTTGATTTAACAGTTAGGCGGCCCTCAAAGAAAAGATTTCGGTTTTAAGTGTGATTTATTTGTGTGCACGTTGTAAAGAAGCAGCATTTTTCTTTTTTTAAAAAAGCTAACTAAATTAGAATGCTTGGAGTAGAAATAAAAATTCGAATGGAAAAGACCACATTGGAAAAAAAAGCCAAATCACGGAAAGGTTGGAATGTTTTTATTTTAGTTTATTGAAGTAGCTTTAAATAACCAAAACGCTCCTGTTTCAGACGGGTTTATAGTTACTAGTATAATTACGACTAATAATGAGGAAAATACCCCATTGGACGGTCGCCATTCGTTGTGCACGAAGGGCATGATTGAATTCGACTCCTTGACGAACGCGTGTCTAATCCATGAGCACGCTTGCCCAAACAATAAAAAACTCGGTTAATTGGCGCAGCGGCTAGTAGGTGGCGCGCACTTTCGGAAAGGGTCTATTTTATCGATAAAAGCCAAAACCTCCGGGATAATAAAGCATAAGTGCCGAATATTTCCGCCTGACTGATTCAACTCGCGAGTCCCAGCCGAAAGCCCGAAAGCCCAGCCCAGTCGACTATCCATAGTTGACTATCGTACCACTATCGATAGTCGACTATCGATAATCGACTATCGTGAAACTCAATAGCATACTATCGATAGTGGACTATCGTGAAATTGCTTATAGTCGAATCTCGAGAAACTATTGATAGTGAACTATCATAAAGCTATCGATTGTGTTTTAATAGGTGACGAAGATCGTCATGTGCCCATCCAAGAACTGTCATGTGGCGCAAAGAAAAATGCACCTGCAATTAGGGACTCCCACACAGTCATCGAGGTACAATCTAAAACATACTGAAAAACTATAAAACGGTAGAAATCCTCCTTGGAAACTATTGACAATAAACTATTAAAGATATAGATTGTATACTATTTAACAGCCATAGGGGTAGGGAAAACATTTAGCATCGGGGATTTTGCAAGTTTGTTTCGCGCTTGTGTTTCCTTTATTATTTAAATGTCACATATTACTTTTCATAGACTCGACCTCTGACAGGTGAAGAGAAGCAGTCTGCTGGTGTTATTTTTTTTGTATGCTGATAATCATTCGTTGCGAATTCCAGAGAGTCGGTAATTAGCAGTTGTCAAAAGCAGTTACGCTTGTATGCCGCGATATGTTGTCGCTTTTTGTTCGGTTTTATTTTGGCAGATTTTGATTACGGCGGCAGGTAAAAAATATACCCGTTGGTATAAAATACAACTTCAAATTAAAATGTCTTAACATAATTCATAAAAAAATATTTTTAATTAATAAATATAGCAGAGATTTGCTTGCGGAGACCTCAAATTGAACATTACCAACATTGTTATGGCTTATACCAGGTTAACATAGTTAATAATAATAACAATAATAATATTATTCTTACTTCTTTCTTTTTATTTAATGCGCCCCAAAACAACCACGCGGGTCTTCACATTGGCGTACACAAGATAAAAAGAAGAAACACAACACGCGCACAGCTTCAAATGTACAAATTAGCGTGACAACAAATAGGCTGCACACTTCACACAAAATGTAATACAGTTTCAACTTTCAACTGGGCTTGCCAAGTTCCAGGGAAAAACTGGGAGATCTGTGAAAATGTCCAAGATAGAAGATGTGAATCTATTGAATGAAATTTGCATATGGGACAGTGGTGAGAGTTTAGACATGAATTCAACGTAAAAGACAGTAAAATTTCTGGTAACGCGACAAGGAACATGAGAATCGACAGAATTCGGAAGTAGGTTAGCATCAGTCCAACCATTTACCACCCAGTAAAAAAACAATCAGATCACGCTCGAATCTTCTATTTGACAAAGACCTAGGTAAAACACTATTAAGAAAAAAATTATAATCATAATAAAAGCGACGCTGAAAGTGTCTACCATATAATATGCGTAGAATTTTTTTTTTTGCACTGATTCAATACTTAAAGACTGTGTACTTGTTAGAGAATTCCAAACAACAGAGGCAAATTCAAGCCGCGAACGAACTAAAGCACAAAATAAACGAAACATGCAAGCTGAACTTTTGAGTTATACGAGATATAATACCAAGAGTTTTCATCGCACGGCCCACAATAAAAGAAACACGAACATTAATTGACAATGCGCTATCAAGGCACATACCGAGATCTTTCATTACAGTCACGTATTCGATTGGAGTTCTTCCCAAAGAGTAAGAAGGAACCTTAGTTTTGGTAGGATTTAGGAGCAAATTTTTCGCCAAAGACCATTGCAATATGTTATTCACTTCGTGCTGAAGGGAATTACAATCAAGAGGAGTTTTTGTTTTTCCATTCTTAAAGTACAAAAAGTTCGGTTAAACTGTAAAAAAAAAAATGAAGATAAACATTTACTAAATTAAAAAGTAAAAAAAAAAAAAGTACTGTTATTTAAGCAACGATATTGCGGGCAATGAGGCATTATTTCAGCGAAAATATCTTGTGAATCCGAAAGGCAAATTGTTTTCTTTCGTTCTCTCGACCTGTTTGATTAAAAAAAGTGCCACACTTATCTTTCAACTGAGTAAAGTCACATGTCTTCATTCTTACGCATTCGATCACCATCGCTAGCATCATATTGAGGAAGGTTTCCGGATTTATCTAACACGTAGTTTACTTATTAGGGGTTCCATTTTTTTTTTCTGATTCATACCAACTCGTTTAACTTTCCATTCTGGCATTTCTCGCACTTGCATGGAACAAACTGCCACGCGATCTGGAGCCGATTATATTCCGCAAGGGGCCTCGCACTTAGAATAAACGGCCACGCTAATGCTGGCAAAACACAGGACACGCGCTGACATTGTTCAGCTCGTCATTACAGCGATTGGACACGAGCCACTTCCCGAATGGTTAACGAGCTGTTAGGGAGTTTTAGAATAACGCACGCTAAAGTTTTGCGTGCGCAAAGAATAGCATCGTCGCCACTGCGCATGCGACGAACACTAATCACGTTTTGCGCTTTGCGTGCGCTATTTTGGCGTAGGCTATTTTTCGGAAATTGCGTGCGCACGCAAAAAGTTTTCGCTCTCCTCCAAAGAAGATTCCTGATGAGAAGTTGGCTAAAGCCAAGACGAGTGCAGTTAAAAAATGGCGGCTCCCAGGACCATGGCTGCGACCGCTTTGGCGGCGCCGTGAGCGGGTCGTCGGCGCCACCCTTGCGACTACGATTTTCAATACGGGATGACATTGCACTCGGTTTGGAAAACCCAGTAAAGTGGGAAACCACCGCCGCCAACTTGATGCTTGCGACGCGCGAAAATTTCTCGGCGAAAGTATAGTTGCCGAGGCAACGCAAGCGCGCGGGCACGACCGGGCGACTGCTCGCGTCGCATTCTCATGTTCAAACAAATCTGAAATGTTACTCTGGACCACAATCTTTTTTTTTCTTTTTTTTTTCAAGCTACAGCATTTTGTGCGTGAAATAAAATTGTTACTCTGTCTTGGTGGCGTTGCAAGCGTGAGATGTTCGGGCTTTTGCGTCGCGGCGGAGAAACGCTATTCTAAAACTTTCTCGCGTAGCGCGCGCTAACGCAAGCGCTAAATTTAGCGCTAGCGTGCGATAAAACTGCGTACGTCTTTCTAAAACTCCCTATTGATAATCACGAGCCCGAATCGAGTTCTCGCGCAATGCTCGGGCCCAGCCTATGAGCCGCACTCACCTATCGCCACTCGAGAGACTATGCCACCACTGGGACCTCCAAGTTATGTCATCAAATTTTGCGAAGGAGAGATTGAAAAACTTGTTACAGAAAGAATAAACAGCAAGGGCGGACAAGAACAGACATATTTCGCCCTTGTCCGTCCTTTCTGTAACAAGTTATTGAATGCCAACGCCAAACCAATCTTCCCGCCTCCATGGTTCCAGCAGGCCCAGGAGCAACGAGGACACGAACCCGTTCGAGTCATCGGCTTCCCTTATGCAGGGCAAGAGTTCTTGCCCCGCGCGGTCTCGTTGCTGGACTACATAGCCAGGCGTCCATACGCATGCACGCACGGCAGGCGTAATCGCCGCTACGCTCGGAGCCACGGAGAAAGCCGGAGGAAGTGTTGCGTGGTGCGTGCATGCAGTCAGGGATGGCTGGCGCCCGAGAACGCTCGCTTGCCCAGAGGGTATACGCACTTAGACCTAATCCACGGGGTCTTGCTCGATCTTTGTTTCTTTCGCTTTTTCTTTCTTCTTTTCGGGCGGAAAAAGTAAACTTCCTCGTCGAGAATACTTAAGGGAGTTCACCGGGGATCGCATTTCGGTGTCCCTGCTAGCACCCGCGGCCTCCCTGGCAGCTGCATCTGTAGATCGCTGCAGAATTGTCGTGAAGCCTTCTGAGATACCCGAAATTAGCTGCGTAAAGAGTCGCTCGCGGTCGCTCTTGGAGGATAAGATGATATGATCTGGGAATACTAAGTATCTGTGACTGCTATGCAGAAGGATTAGGTTCTGTTTGGGGCTTTGTGGCGCTTAATTCGGCGAGAGATCAGCTGCGTCAGAATTATTTTTAGGTGCCGAATTCTCGTAAGACTAGAGCGGTCACCGTCGCTTATGGAGTTGGAACGACTGGGCGTTCAACTTTGTTAAAACAAGAAGAAGAACAAGAAACAGCTACTATGTGGTGCAGAGAATAGCACGCCGCATTGTATCACTGGGAAATAAGAGCAGTCCTCGACTGAAAGTAGCTAGACGCGATGAGCCACATCGAGTTAAAGAGAACTTGCATCTATCTCGTATCTTAACTCTCCAAAGGTCATAAATTCGTTAATTAGGTCAGATAGCAAATTGTTTCAAGGAACAGACGCGAACAAAAACAATTGACGACGACAGAGCGCTTTGCGGTGTCATTGTGTCTGATATCCAGTCTTTTTTCTTTTTTTTTTCTCGCACAACCGGCTAATTAACCGCTAACCAATTGCACGACCGTGCTGTGTTCTCTCGAAAAAAAATACAACATTAAAGCTCCTAAGCGTATGAGTAAGATGAAAATTATGCAAATTGATAGGCGCTGTTAAAAAAAACAAACTAACTTAATTAAAGCACAAATAAAATCACGCAATCGCTTTTGTGAGAAGTGAATTCATTATAATTTATACCATAAAAATACTTTACATAAGCAACAGCACATACCCACCAAGAAAAAAAAACAACAAAAAGCTGCTGTGGAGAAAACAAAATCCAAACAACACAACAACAGTGTGCTCAAGCCGAGACATATATTCGCAAATTTCAGAGATTGTGGTACCGAGGTATGACGATTGCGCTTCCTAGTTCTTCGACGATTAAATTCAAAATAAAAGTAATTCTTAGCGCAAAAAAAAAAAAAGAAACTTAATACAAGGTTTTAAAATCGCTTCTTTTTAACAAAATTAGAATGACTAGTTAAGCATTAAAGATATAATATAGGCACTGCTGTCAAACTTCAATCCTCCAGATGGTATCCATTTTGATAAGAGTCAGTGCACATGAAGGTTCAAAAGACAACCACAATCATAATCTGACAGGTCGGGAAAGTTCAGAATACAACCCAATTCCGCCAGTCAGTGAAAGCTCCAAATACAACCGTATTTCCCGCGAGGAAAATGAATTAAGCCCTAGCCAAACATAGTCGTATACCACCGAGACAGGGAAATCTCACTCTTCCACATACTGTTTTCATTTCCAGACCTTTCAAGACGTGCAGCAGCCATGTCCACTCGATCACGACGCGAGGAAACAGACGAGGGTTTCCTCCGCGTGGCTTCCCCATTCCTATCCTGCGGCTCAATCGTGGCACAAAGTATAACGGCCGGCGTGGGAACCAGGCACTTGTTAGTTTTCATGGGCGACGTCGAAATAGCGCTGGATAAATATATACACGCAAAAAAGAAAAGGGGGTTCGCAGCTATGCAGGGGCGGTATCTCACGCGGCTCCCATATTGCTGGTCAAATTGCGAACATGTTCTAAAACGGAGACGGAGGGGAGGGGGGATATTCCCACCACCTTCCTATTTTTAAGCATATTTATTGAGCGTTGAAGCGGGTCTTGTACCTAAGGATAGTATTTATCTTTCATTCGTTGTCCGTCTGGCCTACCCCTATATTATTTTCTGGACCTCTTTTTCTCCGTCCGCCAGCTTACGCAGTAAAACGTAAACTCGTGCCACTTTTATCCGGAGACAGTTCGCAAGGTGCCGCCGCAAATAGGCGTGCCTTCATCGTTAATTCAGTCACATATATTGTTTGCACAGGTCATCATCACTGATTCTCTGAATCATACACACTCTAAAGTGTGACGTTCAATTGAGTGGCACATGAAAACACAGCGAGTGCAAGTAGAAGTGTCAGTGAAGAGGTGAATGCAAAGGAAGAACAGCTTCATAATCTGTGATGCGTGGCTCTGTGGTGCGTGGCGTGCGAAGTGTTGTCGTGCTTGTGACCGGAAGGAAGAATGCGAGATGACCAGAGTATCTTTACGGGCAAAGTCACGAACCTGCAGCCACAAAGAGGAGCTTGGCTGAACTTTGTATATCTCCTAAACTTTCCCATCTACTTTCCAATAGCGATTCTACCGATCGAGTAGTTACCGAGAAAGGCAAGCAGACACGTTGAGAATGCAGGAGGGAAACAAAAATATGTTTAAAAAACTGTCTTTCACAGGATATTAAAAAAAAAAGAGAACTATGCAGACTTTTTCTTTTACGGAATGATGAATAAACGGAGAAAGACATGAAAAATGGAATGTTCAAACAACCGTGGTTGAAAGGTTAACAACGATAAAATTAAAAATAAAAATGCCTCACTTATTTACGATTGTCTGAATAATCCGTCGCATTCGTGGTCACACTGATTATACTCCGTACCAAAGACAGTCGGCATACAGATTGGAACGCGAGTCACCCCGACATCCGTGCTTCGAATGCTACAATGCAATGCGTTCAAGGAGAAACTTGGGCACGCGGCATTCGAATCACGGATATTGCGGTGACTAGTGTTTGCAGACTGTCTTTTGTATGATGCATGAACAGCGTGACACCGGCTTTATGGTCGCGTAATAATTTTATCATTTTGCATTCCCTCGTTTTCAAAGAGGTGCTTTCCAAATTGTAGGAATCATGGGACAGAATGAGAAATGTCAGGAGGTTGCATTTTGTGCGTGTCTGGGCATTCTCCTTCGGGTGTAAGCGCCAGGGAAAGTGCTGGGGAGGTACATAAAAGACCACCTTTGGGTACATGCAGTACTAAACAGGCAAGGCGAACATGTCGGCATGTACTACGTCTTTTTGCCCACGACACTTTTGTACTAGAACTAACGCGGTATACGCTATGGTGCTTGTGTTAGCAACCGTGGACCTACTAGACCGCAGAGAGGAACACATGACATCCATTTCCACAAGCATTGTCACAGAAAAAAGAAAAAAGAAGACAAACCGTTTAAACGCTTCGGACGCAACCTAGGAGAGCGCGTAAGACGGTAGTTTACCTCGAAGGAGGTCTTTCAGAGTGTTGCGAAAGGCTGGATTTATCGGCCAGGCTGAGCTAACCGGCGGACGTTAATTACAGTGTCTCTCCTCGACTTGGCCTGTCCGCTTGCGGCGTCTTGCTCTGCTAAGCGCGTATCACAATCGCAGGAGCCTCTGGCAAGGAGAGAAACTTGTTCTGTTTGACTTACCACGCTTTGTACCCCAGTAAAAAACGAGCCGCCCTTGATTTTTTTATTTTTTATTTTTTACTCATTGTGTTTTTGTTTTGTTACATTGTTGTTCTTTTACACGGTTAAAGGGAAACTGAAGTGGTTCTGTATTTTGGGGAAAACACTTAAATCGTCTTTATTTGGCCTTCAGGATCACGAACATTGATTATACGTTTCGTTTTGATGCACGAAGGCTGCAGAAAGTTATTTTCAAAGTACCGCTGAAGCCTCTTCTTCCCGAAGCGTGACGTCATTTACAGTTTTCGGAATCTCCGCTCTTGCGCATCTTCAGCGCCTGTCAAAGTTATGCACGCCATCTCTCACTATTTTCAAAAAGTTCAAAAAAAGAAAAGAACATGTCATGACAGGTGTTAGTGCCCTCACGAGCGACACGTGCTCACACGAGCGTCACGAGCTTGGCGGTCGAAAAATCTAAGTATGACGTAACGACTGATCGGAGGGTTTTCGTGTCTTCTCGCGTTTAGTTACATGTTCGGAGAAAACGAGCGTGATAGATCACCGGGATGCAAATACTCTAGAATTCACCTCAAACTCGTTTTTTTTTCTCCAAAAACCCCTTTAGCTTTTTTTTAAAGAGAAGGAATTGCCCACTCAGCTTGCTTAAAATGTGCTTGTTTGGCAAGCAATAGAAAATCAAGTGGCGAAGCGTTTATATAACTAGAAAACAGATTCACTATTGTCGATCTCCACTCTCCGATTGGTGTGTTAACGTCAAGTGTGTCTCTCATTTAAAAAAAAGAAAAAAAGGAGTTATTTTTTAAAATATATATATAGAGGCCGCTAATACGAAAGTCGTGTTTCCTATGGTTTCCTACGGCGAACCTTGTGTGCTCGCACATCAGCAAAATATCGTGTATACCGATATACCTCCATGACCCACGGGAAAGATTGAGAGTAGGAACTCTTGACTTACGAAGCTGTTTTCTCCTTACAAGTTCCTATCGTGTTGAAACAACCACCTTTCGAAACTCCTACATCATAAACAAAAAAAAAAAAAAAAAAAAAAAACGCGTGTCTTTTGTTGATTATACTTTTACAAAAAAAAAAAAAAAAAAAGGACTATACGTCGCGGAACGCTGAGCGTCCGCCCAAACGTAGCGCTAGCGTTCCGGACCAGATGGCAAAGTTTCAGTAGTAGTGGTTATTTTATTCAAAAGTTATAATTAGTTTCTTAAAAGTTTCAACGGGAAAATGGGACCCGTTCCCGCTAGCTGACGCCAGTCATCTGCATGCATTCGTGGGAGACGTCGTCCGCCATACGCAAGCTCTTAAATTTTTGCATCCGGTCCGTACTGGAGCCACTGAATGAGCTCCGCTTAGAGTATCGGCACTCTGTTCTCCGGTATTGTTGTAGTCGCCGCCCTCTTGATGCTAAGTGCAAAGCAGACACAACTGTCAATGGCCACAGTTAAAAAACGCGACTTCCCTCAGCTTTAGATGCGGTGTTAGCAATAAGCTTATGTGATATCGTTTTGCTCTGCGGCGAACTGTTTTGAAATGTCTGGAGGACAAAAAAGCGTTTCACGCGATCTCAGCTAAAGCTTCAGATAACTGGACACCATGATTTTAAGCCACAAGATGGATAAGTGTCGTTACTCTGAAGCGTAACTTATGTAGTTGCTCTAGTCCGAACCGCTAGGAGGATTGGTGCCCGAGTGGGCTTAACGCCCCTCTATAGGGCCTATTCACATGACGTCAGACCGCCTTTTAATGTCGAGTCACTACACACAAGCATGGCCGCCGAAGGCCATAGCGGTTTGCCGATAGGCGAATTTGCTTTGCCTTCTTTTATTTTTCACCAAGCTCACGAATAAAAGTTCCGCTTTATCGCTCGGCGGCCATGTTTGTGGGTGATGACTCAGCAAGTGAATAGACCCTATTGGAGGCGAGATGTTTTAGTGGCGCCCTCCCGTGGCTCTCTCGTGACGTCATTACCTAACGAAAAACACGTTCGATGGTGTTTGTAATTAGCATGGTGGAAGCTTGAAACCATTGCCCTGTCAAAGCGACGCTGCCAACACCGTCAAAATTCAAGCTCTTACACTCCTTTTATTTCCGCCGAGGAGAAATCCTTTGCTGACGTCATAATCAGCAATCGGCCAATCGTGGCCGGCCGACCACAGCGACGCTTCCGATCATGCACGTCGCCAATCCTGGGAAAAGTGGCGCCATTCATTGTTGTGGAAATGCTCGAGATACGGGCCGCGCGCCACTTCTGGGAAGAACATAGCGTCTGAAATCTAGCTCAGTGCTGCACTGTGCCGCCATGATCTTCCCAAGGGCTGCACGTTGCACGTACCTCACGCATCGACGCACCTTGCCATAGCCTTCTATATACTGGCAAAGCCTGGCAGATCGTCACCTGACGCGGCCGCCGAAAGTGAAAAGGTAGAGCGGCAGACAAGAGTCATGTAACGGGCGCCCCGCTGCGGCGAGACGCCGAAACAAACTTGTTCCGAGCGATGGAATGTCCGCTCGTGCTCCTTGCGTTCCTCGGGCTACCGCTTCTTTTCTCGTCGGGTTTAAAAGCCATGTTTCGGGCCCCCGCCGCTGCAAAAGCTGAGCGCTGAATACCGGACTCCCCGAGAAATGCTCTGTGCTACTGCTATCAGATCCTGACTCTCCAAATCAGCGACCGAGCACTCTATGGCTCTGTCATCAAACTGCCAGGCTTTGTGAGTATAGAGGAGACTATGACCATGCACTACTTTTGAAACATGAAGGGGCTTTAAAGAAGCACTGACACCCCTAGAGTCGTATTCTTTTTTCATTGTCTAAAACGATGAAAGTTATAATCATAAACACGCAAAAAAAAAAAAAACGCGTCGCGAAAAAAACACTTCTCGCGCGCGCGCGCGCGCCTTTTTATTTTTTGCGTTTTCCTCTCCCGCTCTTCGCCTCCTCGCTTCTTTTGATTCGTGCCGTCAAGAATCATGAAATTTAAAAGCTTTGTAGGCGACATTTCTTTAACATTTAATAACGGCAATCGTAAAACATGTTTTTTAACGCAATCGCGAACGGCTATGGCCCTTCTTTTTGAAATACCAAAAATGGGAGTCCGGTGTGATGTCGCCTTCTGGAATCGTATCCTCCCTCGAAAAACATGCCGCCTGCCCCGCATGGACCGGTCCTCGGTCCGTCGGCGCCCTCCATCTCCCGCTCCGCTCCTTTCCTCCTCGCATCGGGTCGCGGTGGCAACAGCACGGAGTCGTGGAAAAAAGTAGACTCTCAGGACTCCGCAATATTTGACGTCAACGCACCGGCGCGGATCGCGCGGGAACTACGAATTCGGCATATGGAAATTGTTCTTTTACTTCACAAATACTGAATTCCTAAGTTTCGAATTTTGAGGGTAATGTCCCGGCATCGCTTTCAATCGTTTCGGAAATATGATTTTGATGTGTCAGTGCCGCTTTAAGTGGGCTAGCACGCACCAGCTCGGAGCACGTGGAGCGAAAGCTCGCGCTGCAGAACTCAGGGATCCTGGGTTCAGACCCCACCCCTGCCCGTTTCGGTCTGGATGAGCATCGCATATACCGATGTCCGGTCGTGTATCACTGCTGATAGACCCCCAGGCTACCGGTTGCCTGCACTGGCTAAATTGCTCGTCTACAGTGGGTAAGAATGTCGCTATGATCTGGCAGACTAAACTCCCGTTGTATAAACAACTTGCGAGTAATTTGTTTTGTTTTTTCCGGACTTCTGACGCTACATTTGGACGGAGACTGAGCATCGGGTTATTTGCAGTTTATTTTTGCGGTGAAAAATAAAACACGGTAAATTATTTTTAAGACAACCTTGTAATTTGGCAATCCACAGCAGCACCCGTGAAGTCAAGTATCGCGTCGGATCAATACCACCTAGACGACAAGGCCTGCGCATGACGTTTCGTTAGTAGATCCCCGACCCGCCCCAAGCGGCAAACACCCCGAAGCTTGACGAGAGTAGGGGCCGCGTCGCAACTACGTCGCATTCACTTGCGGCCCCAGCTGTGTGCGTGACTGCTGAGCGCGAGCTGATAGCGAGCTTCCAGTGCATTTGCGACGTGCACGCGAACGCACCCTCGGCCAGGAGCGCGAGCTAGCACGCGTTCCTGGCTTTGAGACGCGCATTTCTAGCGCGCGCGCTCGTTCTGCGGTAGAGCGTTTCGAAGCAGCTACCCGGGGTATAAACAGCGCCTTCGAAAATGGCGTCCAGTGTCAGCGTCCAGCGTCCAATGAAGGGCTTTTCAGCCCTTCGCGCAGCAGTAAGGCAATTTCACTCATGCATTTGACGCTCCACGTGAACGTCTAACTTCATCGTATGCTATTTCCAAGAGACACTCTTCGTGAGCATCTGTTTCATTATCTGTTACACAAACCACCGAAGCAGGCGATGGAGCAGACGATGTAGCAGACGATTTTGCTCATCCGGGCTAGCTAGGGGGCGCTGAGGGGATCTACTAGTGATGACGTTTAGAGGAGGAAACGCGCAGGCCTTGTGTTCTAGGTGGTATTGGTCGGATAGCTGTGTCTAGAGCCACCAAATAAGCTACGCTTCGGAGTACGGACACTTCAGTCATCTTGGTGCTTCAAATCATGGCTGCGAGTTATCTCAAGCTTTATCTGAAATCGCAGGAAACGCTTTTCCGTCCTCCACAAATGTTTAAACAGTTCGCGACAGAGAAAAACAATATTACACGAGGCTCCTAACACCGTATACCTAAAGCTGAGGGAGTCGCGTTTTTTAATTGGGACGATCAACAGCCACGTCTGCTCTACACTAAGCACCAAGATGGCGGCGCCCACTAGCATATGGGGTAACGAAGTACCCACACTCTAAACGTAGCTCATTTAGTGGCTCTCGTTGTGTCAATAAGTTTTTCCTATACGCTTTGGTGCGCGTCGTTTCTTGGCTGACCGTCGTCATTTTGGTTGGTACTGGGATTGGTATGGGTGGACATATTCCCCTACGTAAAGTCGTTCGAAAGCGCTCAAATTTAAACTTGTTTTATTACTGCTCAGGCTATTTTCTTTTTTCGTTTTGTAAAGTTCAAGTTTATCACTCTTAAAGACTTTCACAAGGATCGATTTTATGAAAGAAAGAAAGAAAAAGAAAGAGAGAGAGAGAGTGATTAAAGTCCTGAATACAGAGCAGTTTTCATACCTATCGCGTTTCTGAGGACAAGCTCGTGTTTTGACTTTCCTTGTACACTTTTGAGCATTCGGACTCATTGGAGAGTTTTAGTAGATCGTGTTTTAAGGTCACGATTTTTGAAGCGAGAGCTCGCGCTGCCACTTCGATGCATGCTCTGAAGCGCGCGCCCGTAGCGGTAGCGGGCCTTTGAAAACGATTTACTAAAACTCCCTATTATGTCTCGTTGTCAGGGGGCTTAGACGTAGACTGTGTTTTAGTTGCAATTGATAATTACAGCATTTATTTCACTCAACAGCATAGTATCAGGCTCGATCGCATGTCCAGTTTGTTGGAGAGAGCGGGTACATTCCGACCGCATTCGAGTGACATCACGGAGTTGTCTCTCTCGGTGAAGGAGGCTTTTCCACGGAAGGCTGGAAAGCTTCGCTGCACTGGGCTTCGCTGCGGAATTCGCCCAGAATCACGTGAAATGGGAGGCCCCGTTTTAAAGACTCGGCGGCGGCGCGATTGGGAACTTTTAGCAAACCGTTACCGTGTTCCGAGTACCGCACTACCGGAGCCGTTTCAAGCACACTTTTAAGCGCGCGCGCCCCGCGGTCCCGGTATCACCCGGGCGCGCGCTCAAAAGCATGCTTCAAAGGTTTCCGGTAGTGCGGTATGCGCGGAACACGGTAACGGTTTGCTAAAAGTGCCTGTTGTAACGCCGCGCCCGGTAAAATGTTTCGTGGACTGTCTATAAAGTTACTTCTCAGGGCGAGAATGGCAGGGACGTCTATCAGTTGCCCTGCCTCCAGCGCGGGCGTCCTATCTTCGATAACGCGGTTCGCCGTCTCACAGGCGTAACCGCGGTAGCGACTTCGAGCCGGGGTACCAGTGATTCATTCGGAAGTTTTTTTGGCGTGAAAGCTGTCCCTGAAATTCGACTAACTGTCGACTGTGATGCTACACTTCTTTGTTTTACCGACTCGGTTTTAAATTCCACCAAGTGTGCCATTAGCGCGTGGAAAATTCCGAATAAGGAAGTGCGGGGACAAAAAGCAATTCGTACACTTTATGAAAGGGGAAAAAGAACATAAAAAAAAACGTTGCATATGTTTTATTTAATTGGGCATTGTGTAGCACAAGGTGCTTAGGGCTTTTCTCAATGCGCGACTCTGTTGAGGAACTTGAATCAAGGAAGAGGGAAGGACTTGGAGATAATTCGTTGATGTCCTCCGCACAGAAGCGCGAAGCACGTTTTAACCGCACCTCATCTCCTGTTTCATGCAATATGTTACTGACATCCTGGGCGTGCCTTACCTTCAGCATTCTCGCTGAGCGATCCGTCCTTCGGCGTCACGCGGAGCGCAAGTTCGTCTGCTTCTTTTGCAGCGGTATTGTGGTGACGTCAGAACAATGCCGAGCTCTGATTGGTTCTGATTGAAGGACAGTGGGTAGACCTCAAGGCAGCTTGTTCTAAGGTCTACCCACTGTCCTTTAATGAGAGCCAATCAGGAATAGGCGTCGTTCTGACGTCACCGCAATTCCTGCACAAGAAGCAGGCGACTCGCTGTCCGCATTGTCGGCTCGTGCCGCCATCTCATCTGATAATTGGAGCGATACGATGTTGCTTTGGTGCACACTCTGCGTTTCTTGAGTCTTTTCTTGTATTTTCTTGCTGTCCTCGAGGTTCAAAAGGCGAGAAAGCGTGCGTAGTAAACTGTTTTATTAAATACAATATTCGGTACATGGATATCTGAATATTAAAAAAGCAGCGACTGTACCTTTACGCTACATATTTATAAGGTATATCTATTTTGTTAAAACTGCCCTAGCGGCCACCGGTGTAGAGGTTACCTGGCACTCTAAACTTGTATGGTGCTTCCAAAAAAAGAGCACCAACAATGCAGGAACAACGTCGTTCTCCAACACGCTCGTGTGGGCATATAAATAAGACGCGGAGCTTGTTAGATATTGCTCGGCATTTAAGCCGAAGCGTTTCAGCCCACTCCGCCACGCCTTTAAAACGGGTAAATGGAACGCCGATAGGCAATTAAACTTAGTTTTATCCACCGATAGTCTACACATTGCGGTCGAAATATATACGTGATTGCTTAACTATATAGCACTATATAGCGCACGCATTCAAAAGGATTATGCCATCTACCAAGTAGAAGAGCCGCGTGTATACTTGTCGGAAGTGCAGGAGGTGTGACTGCGAGCAGCCTTCTGCGTGCTTGACAAAACTGGAGCGCCGCGGCGCGAGCCTCGTGCTCAATAGTCAAATTGCGTGCGTTTGCTTTCGGTGTTCTCTGCGCTCATTCAATCGAAGAACAGCAAAAAAAGAAAAGTCCAATCGATTGCCCTACATGTCTCTCTGCGTAAGACTCCGTCATCATTACAAAAACAAACTCCAATTTTTCTTTCTACTGAGGCTTTCGTTACTTGGACCTATAGCGTGCTCTAACGTCATACGCGGGAAGAGCGTTTCGGCCAATCTGATATATGCATCAGGGGAGTGGGAGACGGCTTTGTGCGCGCGGTGGAAGCGGTCGGCTCCGTTCAGAACAGGGTGTTGCCGCAGGTGCAGCCGGTGGGAACGCGGAAGTCTCCGCTGGAGAGTCTCCGCGTGCCGGTGTCGTACACGCCGAGCTTCCGGACTCCGTACGACTGCGTGCACGTTCTCGGGGGCTTGCCGCTGCACTGGCTGCCCTGGGAACTGCGAAGTGGGAGTCGAGAACCAAGGGAATCACGTCGCTGATAGACTCGGTGTGTACTACAATGCTCTTACAGGGCGGAAGTAAGGGGTAAAACTTTTTCAATGTGTTATATCGGACAGCGATTGCTGCGAACAAGATAACGACGGAATACTGTATTGCTTGGCATGACGGGCGGGGCAGGGACTATAGACTCGTCAAACTCAAAGTTGGAGCCGTAAGTTTGCGGCGCGGGCCGATTGGATTTCGGCGACAAAAACACTGCGTCATTGTCACGAGAGTTCAAGGGGCGCACGCCGTGAACTTCGGCCCCAAATTTGTGTTTGACAAGTCTAGAGACCTCAGCAGGGAATTAATCTTCTCAGATAAGTTTAGGATATCTGCTTGAAAATGGACTTCGCCTATTGCGTGCTTTATTTATTTATTTGGAAATACTACCAGCTCCACTGAAGGGGCTATTGTAGAAGTGGTTTCAAAAATATAAAAAAACAATAAAAAACAGCGATACTTCAAAACAAGAACTATTTAAAGTGTAACTCAATAGCCTCTACGCATACACAAAGTTAGACTGATAAATTAGTTGGTCACAATGCCATTCGTTCAATTATTCTTTTCTTGAATTGCCCGACGAAAAAAAAAGACCATCTAAAATAGTCGTCTTTAAATCTGCAGTGTTTTAAAGCTCTGCAATGATTTAACCGTGACGACCAGGATAGTAGTGAATCAGAGCTATCTATGTGAATGGAAAAGTTAATTCTACTATAAAGAGTTCAATTTATCAATCACAGCTTCTGACCCTAATGTCGAAAGCTGAGATCTTTTTACTAATTCGGTGAATGATTACCTCGTATTATAAATGTTATTTTTATTACCGATTATGATGGTTGCCTTATTATCCCGAGATATATTACATAAACCACGCCGGAAAGATACCCGTAGTTCACATCTGTTTTCTACAAAATTTTGTTTAGAAAACGTCAAAAGAGAGCCCTTTCCTAAAAAATCGTCTTGAATGGGCTCGGACGATTCGGGCCTGGACGATTCGTGCAATCCGGTGGCGAATGCGAGTTCGCACAGCGGTAGCCTTGTATGTCATGTCTGTTCCTTTGTTCCTTTGTTTAGTGGTGCGCTGTTTCCTTCCATGTCTTTTGTTATTGCGTAACAACTTTGCAGGCGAGAGAATAAAAGAAGTGTTAATTTCGTTTGTTGTTTAAAATTAAGATAATTGTTTTCAGACATTTTTGGGTAACCCCCCTTTTCCGCCCTATTCTCCACTGTTTTTCACTCGAGGACCACAGTATCCGCGGTAACAAAGCACAGTTTACCACGAATATAGCATTCAACGTTTTCCTAATTTAAAAATGATTTAACCTCGAATTCAGATTTTAAAGCTGGTCTCGAGTTAGAGACATCAGACTAAATATTTTTTTTCTTTTTACAGCACCATATAATGTAACAGCAGCAGGGTATACTGGTGCAGAATATATACATTATTCGCGACTCCAGCAAAACGAACGGCACCTAACGGGAAAACACTGAACTGGCCGAAACAGGTCTCTTGGCGATTTCCGGCTTCCGTGTTTCTGTGTTGTCGGTGGTTTGCGCCACAGAACAGTTCTACCGGTGACTGTGTCGTAACCGTAGGATCGCCTTGGGACCCAGTTTGCTCTTCACGCGACCTATGTAACCGCCTGAGCTAGACATTCTGCGTTTCTCAACGTTCATCAGCACCGTGGAAGGACAGTGGGCAGTTCTTTCCTCGTTTCCTAGAAGAAAGTCAAGCCTCTGGAAGTTCGCTTACCCCAACACATCGCCGCAGGTTCGAAACGTGGCGGATAAAACACAAGGGAACCAGATATGAGTCCAATGCTTACTTGCTGGTGCCCCAGCGTTGTGCGTTCAGCGGGCACATGGCACGGCACGACCTGGATTCGACCGCCATATTGGCCCGATATAGTGGCGTCCCGTATAGTGGAGTCGCGAATTCAACGATAGACGTCTGCTTTGCCTAATCGTTATATAATAAGGTGTACCCAAAGCGGCTCCTTGCGTGCATGAAAAAGATATAGGATCAAAACTTTGTACAAATTGGTTTTCAAAAAAAAAAGAATACAATAGCGCAGGAGAAAGCAGCAGAACTGTGTCACTTTGCACTCCAAAATGACTGAGCTCCGTTGCAATCGAACGTTACGTGATTCTAAATAATATTGAGATTTTTTAAAGTACCTGCAGATGTCCACGATGATCTCTTGTTCGAGGCCGGCTGTGTTAATGATCACCCTCCACTCGCCGAGAACGTCTCGGGCTTTCAAAGGCTTCAGCGCTTTCGTGAAGCTTGGACAGATGCCATTAATTTTTCCAACCTTAGGGTAAGTTCTCTCGATCGTCGTAAGGGCTAGCAAGCCCTTTACAAACTCAGTGTCCTCCTTCAGAGCATGGGCAATGTCGTCCCTGAAAGGAAGCAATACGAATAATAAACAACCTTAACAACAGTTCGTCAATTTTGAAAAATTAGATTCAGTACGTGTCCAGATTGCTCGCAAACTTTGCCTTTTGTGCATTTTATAATTGAATCGTAGAAGACACAGTTACATGTCTAAACACATCACTTGCAAAACAGGTTTTAATAAGGGTTGATTAAACGGAAACTTAACATCAAACAATTCTTGATTGGTTCATAGTTAACGTTACATAAAAAATAAGAGCAAGGCGCATGTGCTCAAACATACAAATTGAAGCGGATCCTGAGTATTTGCTCGTGTACCAGCGAAGGGCGATAAATCTTGATGGTTTGCCTCTATTTGTTTTCTAAGCTTCATTTACAAACATTTAGGAGCGAGGATAATGTATGCTTACTTTGGATAAGATGGATCAGCTGTGCAGAACTGGAGTACAGTACTGTTTTCCGAACACGATGTCACTCCAGGGTCGCTCTTGGAGTCGTAGATGGGGGTCGCCTTCACAATAATCTTGTACGGGTTCTTATTCTTGTCCAGACTTATCCTAGAATCTACCAGTATCGTCGACTCTGGGTTTCCCCCCACAGCCAAAGCTCTGAAGATTTTCAATACCTTGGCTTCTCTGTCGAGCAGCTGGCTAGTCTTAGAAGCGCGTTTCGTTCTACTTGCTTTTTCCCCTTTCTTGGATAACTTCGAGTTCACAACCGATGCCGCAGCTCTGTAAGGGTAGTCTTGTCTTGCATTGTGGCTGCTCGGACTCTGGAAGCGGGAATCTTCATACGACCCCGGACGTCCATCGTAAGACTGCGGTCGGTCACGGCCACGGTAGTCCTGGTAAGGTTCGGGAGAGTATCTCGAAGGCTGGCCCGATGGGCTGAAGGTTTGAGCCTGGGGCTGGTTGAAGGTATCCCGACCGCCGCCAGAGTTGTACGACTTGTCGCTACCCTCCCGTGTCAGGTTGTCAGGGATCGGCGGATCGGCCACCATCTTGTTCAGAAAGCTGACGTCGCTGCTTACCAGGGTGTCAAGAGAGCTTGGCACTTCCTGAAAGGTACTGAATCTTCCGTTGGCCAGGTCCGAATGAAATCTGTCGTTGGGAATGTCGAAGTGGAACTCCATGGCTGGTTTGCTGTTAGGCTCGTTTGTCCTCGTCGATGAGGTTTGGTGGGGCTCTGGACGTTCTTGTGATCTGCTAAAGAACGGAGACGACTGCTGTGGTCGATTGTAGTTAGAAGCCGCTGGAAACTGAGCCTGGAGCCTAGATTTAAGGTTGGAAGGAGGTGGGAGTCTAGGCGGGTAAGACGGGTAGTTTCCGTTTGGATCTCCCGCACGTGGGGCAGTGTACTGCTGCTCTCTGGAATCAAATATTGCTTTCCTGGGGAGGGGCTCACGTTCTGAAGTTTGGGGCTCGGCTCGTTGACGGTCAAAATTATCGTAGTCTTCGTCGTCATCAGACCTCGCCAGATCGCCACGACTTTCTTCCATCGGCCGTTCGTTGTTCTGCTGGGGTTCCTTGTAGGTGTATCTTCTTGTTTCCTTGCCAGGTTTTTCGTCGTCCAATTCGCCGTCCCTCCTCTTTTCGTCAGGTTCGTCGTCCTGTCCTTGAAGATTGGGGAGTTTGATTGGAATCGGACGGAATTCATAGTCCACTCCCGGCACAGGAATGGACTGGAGGGAATACAGGTCTCGGACGAAGGCAGGAGAGTCCGACTGGATTTCATCGTTGAGATCTTTGTTGGCAGTATCGTGATAGTGGACGCTAGGAAGCACGCCATCGGTATCCAAGGCTGATGAGAGCGCGCACATGAGTAGCAACGTCACTGGTAACAAGAGCAACATTCCCCATGCAATCATATCTTTAAAGGAGAGATCAGCCAAGAATTAATACCTACGGCAGCTACAAAGTAGCTGGAGCTTTAAAGCGACCGAACACTGCTCCCAAGTTACGGAGACGACTTCAACCTAGCGTTTTCCCGCGTCTCTTGTTCTCCAGTCATTATACGAAAGCACTTCAAGGTAAAGCACCAATCCGAGACCGACTTTTTGTCCCAGAAAAACAAAAACTCTCTGCTCGTATTGGCTGCTGCTAAAGTACCCTTTATTATCTTTTGTCTCCTCTCATCACTCGAGTTGTCACGCCTCGGTCTTCGGCGCGCGATGGCACCGATTCTCAGTGACTGAAGAACTGTCACCTCCATCGTCGCGACTCGGTCACAGTCTGCCGTTGTCTCCAGTTGGCTACACGCCTGACCGGTGCCCGGGTTTTCGGGGGTAACAAAGCGTGACGTGGTACCGCTAAGGAACGCCGCTCTGTCGCACGCCTAGGGAGTCTGACGAACTCATTCCCAAGCCGCGAGGATTTTTTTCCTCCACTCGCAACGGTGGTCTTCCTGGATCCTCGAATCTTCTGCGCACAGAAACTAAGCTCTGGCACAAATCAGTAATTCGAGGCACGATAAAAATAGTTAACGGGGTAGTTGTCACTGAGGAAGAAATATACAGGTTTTTAGTAGCGCCATGACCCAAGAAACGCATTCAATTATGCTCTGTTCACCCTTAAGCTGAGACTGCGGCCAAAGCTACAAGCGCGAGCTTAGCTGCGCTACCTGCGCTCCTGGTTTTGAGACGTATACATTTCTAGCGTGAGTTCTCGTTGTCCGGAAGAATGCTTTAAAGCAGCGACCTTGAGCTCTTGCTCATCTACAGCTGAGAGACAAGTCGCCCATCGAGGCAGACTAAGTTCAGGCTGTATAAATAACATACCCACAATCCAACCTTTTTTAGTGCTTCTGACATCAACTGCAGACTCAGCTTAAAGGGACCATAGGATGATTTTTCAACTTCTTCCTCCTTGGCTCTAATCCTCAACTCAAAAGCGAAATGAGAAATCACGTGGTAATGAAGTGCTCGGGCACCGGTACAATGACTCCAAGCTCCCACCGTCCTTCTCAAGCACACCATGGAACTTGTCCTTCGCAAGCAGTGATAAGTGCCACGAACGTGAATTCATTTGCCACGAACGTGAATTCAAATATTCGTCGACGGATTCATTTTTGATGAGCGTACGTCTGTGTGACGCAGTGCTCGTACCAACGCGGCTCCCTCGCTCGGATAAACGAACTTCAGTTTCCGGTAGAAAGGCATACTTTACTTCACGGCCACGTGATTGCACATGTTTGTGGCCGAGTCTGGTCGAGTCGAGGAGGAAAGCAGGCGTGGTTTTTCTTCTTGTGTGCAAAAACTGGAGGCAATTAAACGAAACCGGATTCTTGCTTCGGGTTTTACAGACACTGAAAATGAATTGAGGTCTTCATTTAGAAAAAGCTGGAAAAATCCTTTCATGGTCCCTTTATTTGTGAGCTGCCCCAACTAACTATCATTTCGGTATCGCCGGCCTTTACCGTTTCCGGTATGCTATTTAGTATCGCGAAAACAAGGATAGTTATTGTGAAATCGGCAAGTGAAAATGACGCCCAAACCAAGATTAAAATATACTCGCGCTTTTCAATGCCGTGAAGGCAAAGAAAGGCAGGCCTGCAGGTCGAGCGGGCAGCCTAAAAATGGATTAGGACGAGCATTTGTTCCGTGCTGCTGCGCGGGTGCTGGAGCTGCAGCTTCCATGGCATTCATTTGACACAATGAAACTGCTTAAAATCAGTTGGGAACAAAGACTCCAGTCTAAAGACTGAACCCCTGCCCAACGTTACTAGAGCAAGCGCAGTTTCACAGCTCCCTATTCTCGCCGTAACGTTGTTCTCATTATAAAGCAATTAAATGCAAAGGTGCAAGCGAGCTGGAGTCATTGTATTTAGTATTTACATACACACGTCAGATACATTACCCAATTTGTAATTAAATACAAATGCAAAATACACAAAGTATTTGAAATACGTATTTCAAATACTTGTATTTGAAATACTGCCCATCCCTGACATCACCATAACCTTGCACCTGCCCTCCCCTGACATCACTTTTTCATTGTTGCCAGTAGAGGCTTTCCCTTTGGAAAACACAACGAGGACCCAACATTGTAAATTCAATACCTTCAGGATAAAAAAACAAAATATTTTGACTAAATATTTTGGTTACTATTTCAGCGATGTTTGTTAGTTTGTTTAGCAACTAGCGGTACGTTCTAGCTGTGGGGGCAACAAACCGAATTTCCTTGTTTGTTTTTGATCAGAGAAATCGAAGATGACGATTCGAAGAGTACGACCAAAGCCTTGATCAGAGCGAAGCGCTCGTGCCCAGATCGTGCTAGGCGAGGTTCAATTCCTTTGTTATGCTGCGCTAATAAACACCGGACTGTGGGGGCAACAAGCTCAAGAAAGCGCCCCCTGTTTTTCGGTCTCCTGCCCAATAGCTCACGCAATGAACACAATGTACGGCATGAAATAGGACAATACATTTGCGCCTTATCCTGCGCACAGTGAATTGTATTCTAGAAACTTTTGTAACGTTAACCGTATTGTACTGAGACAACAATCTGTGCATAAGAACAATTTTAATAAACATTTTTTAATCATTTTTGTGTAGCACTTTATGCAGATTGAGGTGTAGTGCTACACCCTGAAAGATTGGTTCGCAGCGGCGGTGCACGACTGAGAAATTTGAGGTGATATAAACACAGATAAAATGCGCGAAGAGGAGAGCATTCGGTACAGTCACGCTGTATAATTACTCTGAATTTAACGTGAACTTGAAGCGAAGGTTATAAGCGCGAGCTTCTTCCTTTTGAATCTACCGTGGGGACAAACACTCGTGCAGCGGAAGCATCAGCCAAAGTTACCCGCTCGTGCTCGTTGAATGAGTCGCACGTAAATAATGGCTAAGTTTATCGTTTTCCTCAGGATCAATTCGCACACAGGTGAAAAAAAAAAAAAAAACAGCATTAAATAGCGGTAACAAATTCGAAACTATTCAAAGCATAAGCCGATTTAAAGTCAATCTACTTATAAAGCATAACACGTACACAATATCGGGCGATTATCAGATTAAAATCGCAAACACTTCGAAGGCAGCCGTCTCATGCGAAGCTCTTCCAGATGAAGTTCCGAATGGAGTCGCACCTGCCCCAATAATCGGTCATCAGGCCCATCGGCGGTCGACCGATGTCCACGACGAGCCTGCTCTTCTTGCTGTACCGGGGCCAGGGAAGTCCGCGCACCGGCGGAAGACGCCTGCGGGCGGGCACCACACAGACGACATGCATGTCCACATATATGGTGCTTCGATAGGGGGTTGTAGTAGATCGTTTTTTTTCCTCTGCTACGGTATCCACGAAGAAAACGCCGCAGCTGCGCATGCGCGCCGCCAGCCTTGTCTGCATAGTTCAAGGTCTTGTGGCGGATTGCGGAGCGCTATCCGGGTGCTTAGCGGGCTGCGGAAACGGTCCACTACAATTCCCTAATGTCCCTCTATTTATACGATTGCTGAAGCGCGTCTCCGACTGGAGTGTTTAGATTGATTGCATTCTTTGTAGTACCCGGCGTCGAAATCATACGCTCCCACTGAGAACACAAATAAATTGCCGGAAACAAAATATCGCCGTAGCGCAGTAGCACAGGCAACCACAACAGAACGTGCCGGAAGACGCTCTTTCACGCGCTCAAGAACAAAACTAAAATAAGCGTTCTTAACCAAATGGTTGAATGTCATCACCCTAAGCAAAGCGTGCATAAAGGTACCCTTGGTCCACAAACTCTTCTTTCCCACCAACGGTTTTATCGCGCAATTTTACGGGCATCAGTGTGTTTAGCGCTTTGTCCCGCCTGCATCAAAAGTAGTCGCAAAGTGGCAACAAATGACGTCACAGAAGCCAGAGTGTCATGCTGTCGGATGTCACGATCCTAGCGGTTGATCTTGGAAATGCTGGCGAAAAGCACGAGCGAACGCGAGTGTCGCTGTCGTCGCAGCGTCCCAACTTCTGGCTGCTGACGCTTCCGCAGCAGAACCGTGAGCAGAACAGGCGTCTGCTGCTTCCACCACCGCTGTTGGGACGCCGCCAGGATCGCGACTGGCGACACCATGACACTTGTATGACGTCATCAGGCGGAAATCGAGGGACAACTTTTTCGGACGCGGTAAACACACCAGTCCGAGACGCGTTCCAGGCATAAACAGCGCAGCCCTTGCAGGACTGAGATGCGGGAGCACAGTTTTGCCAAATGCTTTTATTTTTATTTTTGCGTGAGTGCTGGTATAGGGAAAGCTAACCGCTACCTCGCGCCCATGTATTCCTTCGATACTCCGTTCACCCTAAAACTGAGACTAGAAGCACCGCCTTCCGCGTGAGCGTTCTGCCCTTGCTATAACACGTGCGAACGCGCAGGCACGCGCAACCAAAGCACGGAAGCCAGCAACCTTGCGTTGAAGACGAAGCTTTTAATTTCTGCTTAAGGATGAACAGAGTATAGTACTGTACAGTCTTTCCTATCGGTGGCAATTAAATCTGATCCTCGATATATAGAGAGTATTCACTAGACGCCATATTTGTGGGTGCTGTTCAGAGCGCATGCTCAGAACAAGCTCACACCAATAGGCTGCTAAGACCGGCAATCTTGATGGTGCGGAATGCACGGTGCAAAAGAACTGTGGAAGCTCGCCATCAGCACGCGCTCAGCAGTCGCGCACACAGCTATGGCCGCCAGTGAATACTCCTTATAGGTGACCCAAGTCATCAGGCTCGATCTAAAATGGACCGTAAAAATCGACGCCTGCACGTAGCAATCTAAACTTTTCGTCAAAGGTGTATTTTACAGGTCGGTTTTTTTCTTGTAAAATTACAAAGCGTAGCTCTCTTTCTGTAAAAAATAAGGCCAAGAAACTTGCCAGGGTCTAGGGAGGGCAGCAACGCAGACGACAGGGGTCCAATAGCGGGGTGTGTTTGGCGTTCGTATTGATAGATGGCGCCGCGCCGCTATTCGCCGAGATCCGATCACGTGATCAGCCGGATCAAGTGCCGCGCAGAAAAGTAGACGTTGCGCGCGCCCCGCCCAACGTTCCCCTGCTTTTGAGCGCGCCTCGAAAGCGCGGCGCTGCTATTCGCCGAATTCAGTCATGCGACGAGCTGGATCAACATGCCGTGCAAGAAAGACGGCGCTACGGGGATGAACGCGCAACTTTGGCTCCCGTAGGGAGCCTATACAGGAACTCTAATTGTGACCACCGTGATCGCGACTAATCGCGGCAGCTCGCAACCACCGTGGTTCATTAAAATGTATATAATCTTTTTGAAATGTACCTTCGTTTAAAAAATAAATGCGAACAATAAAAGAAAAACTTAAAGTAAAAAAACGCGTCTGCATAACGGCGGCGCTTTTGCTGCCAACGGATTTTGTCTGCGTGTCGACTGCTTTCTTTCGCTGGTCGGCGGCACCTTCAGACGTTGCTCCCGACGCCATCTATCAATACGAACGCCAAACACACCCCGCTACTGGACTTGGTCGTCTTGGTCGCCGCCCGCCGTAGACCCTGGCAAGTTTTTCGGCCCTATTTTTTACTAAAAGAGAACTACGCTCTGTAATTTTTCAAGGAAAAACCGACCTGTGAAATACAACTTTGACGAAAAGTTTAGATGGCTATGTGTAGGCGTCGATTTTTACAGTCCATTTTAGATCGAGCCTAATGGCTTGAACCACCTTATACTTATGTATATGCGAGGTATGTTCTCCCTCCTAAGTATGTCTCCGAAATATTCGATCAAAATATTCATTTTATTTCGAGAAAATAAATTTTAAAGTTTACGCGTACACCTCCGAAGCAGTTGCTACCACTCTACTGGCAACAGCGAGCAGGGGCCCTCGTGACGTCAAATGTTGTATCTGAGAGCAGACGACGCTCTCCACGGCGTTGTGCGTTGTAGAGATAGTGAGCGTCTGTAGCTTTGCGAATTGCGTCTGGTTAAGGCTGTTTGCGGCATGCGATGGAGGGTGGGGGAAATTGGCCACTGGCTGCGGGGTGCAACAACATCACGAAGAAATGCAGCAGAGTGACATGTTATTGGTTTCCGACCGAGATGTCTCTGCGACGGAGGTGGGTCCAAGCGCTCCGACGCGAACGCTGGCTCCTAGCGTCCGCGTCGTGCTAAGAAACAATTCACACTTTACTAAAAAAAGAAAAAAATAAGAAACTTCTGACATTTTGTTTTGATGCGGCATCTAGGTTCACATATCGGCGGATCGCGAATGCCCCCCCACCCTCCCCTCCCTCCCACAGGGGGTCTCCTCGGAGGCGATGCCGGCAGATCGAATGCGAACTGCGAATCGTCTGAAATCTTGTGTTGAAAATCTTAAAACATTTACAGGTCATTGCTTGACTACGACAAGCTTGATGAATAGTATAGCCCGTTATCTCCCACGGACAATCGCGACGGCTTTCCGACTGCTTCTGACGCTGGGCGAAACAGGCTCGAGCTGCCCATGTGCTGACGCCATGAAGCCCCCTCGATAACATAACTGTTAAAAGCACGTCCGAGAAGGTGACATCGAGATATGTTTAATATTTAGTATACAACGAAGCTTCCCTAGAGTACCCGTCTGACGTGGTAGAGAGGACGCATGCACCAACATTCATTCTCACATCTCTTCTCTTCGACGTTTGCGTGGGCAAACGTCGAAGCCTTCCCGGCGCCTCCGCACAACACGGCCGTTCGTCCAACTGCCAAAATAATTCTATTTTCTCTCGCCTGAACCTCAATCTTTCGCATTCCCTACTGTTCTCTCGTTTTGAAACCTAACCTGACAAAAGAAAAAGGCCGTTAAATTTTTACCCGCTCTTGGCGAATGTGCTGACGAGGTCGATGACCTGGTGGCTGATTTCTTGGTCTATGGGTGATGCCCTCATTGGGTCCGCTAAGGGTCCACCGAACAGATAGTTGAGATCGTCGTACAGCATCGGCCCGAAGCGTGTGTCCTTAAAAGGCCTGAACGACGGCTTGTGGATGAACACGTAGGCGTACACCTGGTTCCTCTGGTCAGACAGGTAGTCGGCGAAGTACATCATTGGACAGGTGTACAGCACGTCGCCCAATATTTCCTGCACACGAACCAGTCAACAACAAGAAAAACTTGGTTTACTAAGGTCGAAACGCTAGAGGGCAACGTTGTACTAAATGTCCAATCTATTCAACTGGAGCGCGTGCACTGATTTCGGCGCGTGCTAATTGTTTTGTCTGTATCGCTGTACAATGGCGGAACAACCGACACCGCGGAACGTCCATGTTTGAAACAATACATAAGGTAACAATGAAGTGAAATTAGCATGCACTTCTAGGCTCCAATTTTGGTGGTGCCTTTTGTGTCGGCCATTGTGGAGGATTCGCAGAGCGTTTACTAGAGGGCATGCACTTCCGAAATGGGCGTACTGCTTAATATTTGTGCCATTTCTTGGGCCTTCTGTTGCTTATTTAAAGGTTTGGCGATCATGGTATTATCGCCTCTAATATGGACACTTGGCGAAAAAGTCGGCGAGAAATTCGGCGGCCGTGATTGGCTGGCGCCGCGCTTGAACTTGGCGCCGGTCAATCACGGTGGTCGAATTCCTCGTCGACTTTTTCGCCAAGTGTTCAGAGAAGAGCCCCTGGAAGGCATCGAGCACTGTATTTTTGGCGTGGAAATTTTGTCGTGCTTAGAGTGAACTTGAAGCGCGAGACACGTGAGATATATCCGAATACGACCGAGCGCCGGCCATGTTTCTGACGCGTCGTACAAGACCCGTCGAATGTTCCGAATGTATTCCCAGAACAAGTACGGCAAGATGGCTGAAAAATCTGGCAACAAGCAGCGTCGGAGAACAGGCTCCCGAAGCTAAGTACTTTTTTTGTTTTCTTTTCCTATTTAGCTGTGCATGGGATAGGGGCGGTAGTTTTTGGTAGTAGTAGTACAGGGGTATAGGATAGTTTATAGGTTAGTTTAGATTCTTGTAGGCACGGGAGTATTATCAACGGTGCCACGTGACTGGGCCACAGGCTTTGTTTGAATGGTTGGCGGCGTTGTTGGTGGTGTTGCGCGCTAAAAGCAAGAGGCACACCGCATTGGGGTTGATCCTCCAGGTTTACAGCCCTACTGTGAAGCAGTTTTTGATTATGCTAGTGGTTTTATAAGTAGAAAAAAAAACAGTGTTTAAAGTAGCGCTAGGATAGTCACGGTTCAGCAGGCTTTTCAGGTAGTGTCACGAGACCGAACCACCTGCACGTTTGAAATTTTTGGCGGGCTAGTTGGTTGTGAGGGCAGAGGCGTGCACAGGCTTTCTTGGTTTGAGTTTTGGTGGGATATTCGTCGTGGGGCCGCGCTGTGTGTCGGTAGACAATGGTAAATACGCGAAAGAAGAAGGATGCGCAGCCTAAAGTAAAAGAAGGACCCGATGTGGAGTGTGAAGAGTGTGGCCGTTGGTGCGGCATGATGGAGACGGAGTTCAAAACTGTAGCAGAAGCCGAGCAGAGCAGCTTTACCTGCCGGAGTTGCGAGAAGGTAGAACTTGGTTTTGGGAGAATAGGAAGGGAATGGGCGGATACGGTTCAGGAGTTGAAGCGGGAGATAGGGGTAGAGCGGGAAAAGCGGGTACAGCTCGAGGCGCAGGTCGGAGATTTGATTGAGAGTGCCGAAGCGGATGTGGAGGAGATGACCAGGGAATGGGAAAGTAAGGTAGATAGCGTGGCGGGAGAGCTGAGGCGAGAACGGGAACAGCGAGCCGAACTTGAGCGACAGGTGGAGGAGTGGAAGGTGGAGTCGGAGGAGCACAAGGCGGTGGGGCCGGCAGACAGGTGTGACGGGGTGTTTGACTGTGCAGGAAAGGAGCCTGCACAGCTGTATAGTGCTGCAGTACAGCAAGGTTCGAGGAAGGCAGCAGAAGTTGAGGCAGAGAAAGCACAGATAGCTGGAGGGGATGAAGACAGGCAGTCGGGGGTTAAGAGGGTGCTGGTGGTAGGAGACTCAAACATAACAAGGGTTAGGGAGGGGCTGCTGGACAGGGTAAAAGCGGATGGGAGGGTAAATGTAGTGGCTCAGTCAGGAAAGTGCATGGTAGACGCTACGGCCAAAGCGAAGGATGAGGTGTGGGAAAACAGGGAGGGAGAGAACCTAGTTGTAATACACGCAGGACTAAATGATGTGTTAAAGGGACGGAGCCAGAACCTCGCCAAGCAGATAGAGTTGGGGTTACGTAAGCTGAGGGAGGTCTCTGAGACTGTGCATGTGCAAATATGCACCGTCCCAGAGGTCTGGGGACAGTCTTTGCAGATAGAGAAGCGGATGGTGGAAGCAAACCGGGTGATAAGAGGGTTGAGCCGACGATTTGGGTACGGAGTAATGGAAGTCAACAGGGTGGTGTACGAGGCTCGCTCCGACCCTTTTACATGGGGCATCCACTACAGTGGAATCAATTGGAGCACGGTAGGTGATAGGATTGGACGTCACATCGTACATTTTTTGGGGGTCCCGGAGCCCTGAGGGTGCCGGTGTGAATGAGGGCCAAAATGTAGATACACAGGGGAGGGTTTCGGAGGGTGAGAGGAAGCCTCGCACGACTAGGAAAAAGAAACAGCTTAACATAGGGTTCATAAACATGCAGGGGGGCAGGAGCAGAATAAAGTGGGAGGAGATTCAGGAGCAATTAGAGAGCGAAAACCTTGCAGTGTATGGATTAGCAGAAACACATCTGAGGGATATGGAAGAACCACCATACATAACAGGATATCATTGGATGGGATGCAACCGGGCCAATGGGAAACGGGACAATTTAGGACTAAAATTTAGTAGGGACAAGTCTGGTATAATAGTTTTCAACGACGAGAAGGGGGAGCCCCTGGAGATACAGGACACATTAATAGAACACGTAGAAAAGTACAAATATCTGGGAGTATGGTTAAGTGAAGGAAGGCGGTATCTAAAAGACCATGAAGATATTGTAATAAAGAAGGGGAAACGAGATTCGGCTATCATGAAACACAGGGCACTATGGAACTATAACAGGTACGAAGTTATTAGGGGTGTATGGAAGGGAGTCATGGTGCCATGACTGTCATTTGGGAATGCGGTATTGTGTATGAGGTCAGAAATTCAGGCAGGCTTAGAGATACAGCAAAGGAGTGTGGGTAGGTTGGCATTGGGGGCACATGGGAATACACCAAATGAGGGAGTACAGGGGGATGTGGGTTGCGCATCTTTCGAGAGTAGAGAAGCGATCAGTAAAGTAAAATTTGAACAAAGACTAGCTGAAATTGAGGATACACGGTGGGCAGCGAAAGTGTACAAGTATCTATATATGGAAAAGTCTAAACACTAGGTGGACAAACCGAACCCGCAAGCTGAGATTTAAATACATTCAACGAGATGGAGCCGATCAGAGCATATCAGTAGAAAAGGGAGTAAAGGAAACAGAGAGGAAATTGTGGGAAGAGAGAATGCAGGGGAAATCAGCTTTAGCAATATACAGGGCACAAAAACAAGAAATAAAGGAGGAACAACTGTATGATAATTCAGTGGGGAGCTCTTTGTTGTTTGAGGCTAGAACGGGGGTGCTGCGACCGAAAACGTATAGGGCTAAATTTCAGGAAGTAGACACTGTGTGGACGTATGCAACCGCCAAAGGGAAACTATAGAACATGTAATTTTAGGGTGCACGGGGCTTCGTCCCACCCTCTTGGGGGGGATGACTACGGATTTGGTGGGGGCACTGGGTTTTCCGGACATGGATGGACGAATGGATAGGGAAAAAATTGCGGTAACTAAGAGGAGATTGGAAGATTGGTGGAAGAGATCTAGGGAGGGATAAAAAAAAAAAAAGATATGAAAACAGGCAATAAATTAAATTTTAAAGAGAGGGGTGTCTGTTATAACAAAATTCATACAAATTAAAAAAAAAAATAGTAGAAGGGATGACGAAATGTTAGGCTAGGTGGCGCAAGCTGCCGCCCGTTACAAAGGGTATAGCCATTACCATCCATCCATCCATCCGGCAGTTGTTGATGCTTTTTTAGCTTTTTGTTTTTGTCCAATCCCCCATAGGTGATATTGGTGATATCCCACATTGCCTGGTCAGTGTTAGGGAGAGAAAATAGGCTTAGAAGGGCGGGAGGAATCATATGTTTGTCTTTTTAGAGTTAAGCTAGGTGGCGCAAGCTGCCGCCCGTTACAAAGAGTATAGCCATTAACATCTATCCAACATCCGTCTATCCAGAAAGGTTATAGACTAACTCCGACAGCAATTATTTATTCTCACAAACGACACTGTACAGGCGTGAGAAACCTATGCTATTAATGACGTGCGCGACCAAAAGCGTCCCTGTGATACTGCATCACAGCGCACAAGATCAGACACACTTAAAAGTAATTTCACGCATACACAGGAAGAACACTCACACAGCGCTGACTGACAACCCAAGTGTATTATGCATCATCTTCATCTTCCTTCACTCCGATGCAAATGGCAGTTAAACAAAAAACAAGGATCATATGAAAAAGATTGGCCTTTCACGATTGGCCAGACGCTCACAATGACGTCTTGAGTAGGATTACTTCTACTCTCATCGACGGAGGTGAGAGAAAGTATTACTCTTAACACTGACGGTACTGGTCGTGCTTCTTGCGCACCACCGAACCTTGTCGCTCGCTACTAACAATGCTGGCCGTAACGTCACGGATATAGAACCATAACAGGCCGCCACCGTAACATCCTGTCGCCAATAACTTGCTTCGCTTCATCTGCGGGTGAAGCCGAAGCTACAAGCACGATTACTCTGCTTTGAGTCAGGGCTTGCACTAAAATAGCGCGAGTGTTTTCATAGACGCCGAAAGCTCAGAGCTCGCTCTTGTAGCTTCTTCTACACGCTCGCACAAATAAAACCACGCTCGTTATGTTTATGTTTATTGCTTATATTTATGTACTGATGCCCACCAACAGCAACATGCCTTCCCGGTGGTGGATCAGAAGACAAACGAAGAACTATACGCACACACGTCAACATTATACGCACAAAATACCAAACTAAAAAAAAAAGAAGAAGACGAGTTAGATTTTTTATTATAGTTCTGACATGGCTAAATTTTTTTTAAATAACTTAAAGGCGTGAACATGTCAATGGAAGGTGACGAAATACCATTATACAAAACTTACATTCGCGTGCAGGCGAAAGCTGGGAGCGCCATTAACATAAAACAGTTCCATTGACTTGAAAGAGTGAAAAGAAAAACAGAAACTTACGGCGGATAATAAACTTGAGCATGACACTTTGCCGTTTAGACGTTTGTCCAAAAATAACAAATAATGAAGATCTTCTCCTTCGGAAAGTGTGTCGGTACCTATTTTTTACTCAGCAGCTGCAGTCATAATACTTATTTCCGAGGTATCGGTCATAAATTAAACGAAAACGGGTCTGTAGAAGGTTTCAATAAGCTTAGATTTTGATAAATTGATTGAACTCCATGGGTAGTAGAAGCAAACTCCAATTTTGAGCGGACAACGCAATTATACAGCACAAGCGCAGATGACATCATTTTAAACTCTCACGTAATTCATGACACCGTACCTAAGATCCTCGATGATGAAGCCACCACAACGCTAACGTGCGAAAGGTCGCGTACGAAAGATGTTCTTCCTATTGCGGACATGTTGAACATGTAAGGATATATATATATATATATCAGTGTGTCGAACCGAAAAAAATACGGGTTCGGTTACGGTTCAGATTCCGGTAAATTTATTTTGTTCCGGTTCAGTTCCGGTTCGATTAATTCGATCCGCGAACCGGTTCGGAAATTATAAATGACAAATTGCAACATCAAAATAAATTACAAATAAAACATCTGAAATCAGCACATACGAAACGGGATACATCGTAGTGTAAGGCTCAGGGATTTCTACCAGGAATGGTTTCTTCATGTGTACTCAAAGGTTACCTCACCGACGTTTACGCATTCGGACTTCATCTAATTGGGTCCGACGCAGTAGCTATAAAATCCGCGACCTCCTTACAAACCCACTTACAAGTAGAACTCGCTAACTATCCCGCCACCTCGGCGTGTAAGCAATTGAAGGAACAGTGGGGAGAAAATACAGCTTTCTTTATTTGAACTAGCCTTCGGTAACTCAAGTTAGACCCTTGAAGAAGTTTTCATTAAACAAGGTACGGAACATAAAAAAACACTTCACCGAACGCAACGCCAGAAGGACGTAATATAAATATTAAAATAGAAGAGTTCGCTGTCTCACAAATATGTTAGCTTCTAAGTGCCTATACGAAACCGGATGCATTATTATCAAACTTTACAGCCTTTTCTTTTCTCATTCCGATGGAAGCAAGCTTCAAGAACTCGCGCGTTCTAGAAACGTGTTATGAAATGAGCACACAGCAGCATTTAGGATTTACGAGATTGTAGGAAAATAAAATCCCGTGACGCGATTTTTTTTTTTTTTGCACAGCCTTCCAATTTTCTTTCTTCCGTGCAAGCCGCCGACCAGCGCAATACTGGTTCCTATGTCAAGATTCATGAATGCAGCGTTTGTCAAGATTCATAGATGCAGGGTTTATATTCCTAAGACTGAGTGGAAAAGAAAAATATGTAAGCGAGGTGTGTGTCAGTTGACGGCACTTAAAGAACAAATGGCATTGATAGCACATTCATTGTCAACAGCGCGTGGCCGAACCGTTTTGACATGAGCCGGTAACCGTTATTTTTTTTTCCGGTTCAGTTCCGGTTCGGGTTCATCGCGATAACAATATAACGGTTCGGGTTCAGTTCCGGGAAAAATACCGGTTCGGTTCCGGTTTTCGGTTCGGTTCGGTTCCGGTTCGACACCCTGATATAAATATATATATATATATATTTCCGACTAATAGTGATACAGTTAGTTGTGCGCCCCATATTAAATGCATCGATATCAATCTGCATTTCCATGCAGCCACAGTGGGCTTCAATCTCGTGAAACATTTTTTACATGATCCGCATACTGCAACAATTGAGGAAATGTAACACAATCGAAGCGATCTGCGGGACTCCAGAAGTTGAAGTGCACGGTGCCGACAACGCTCTACCCGTATGCGGACAAAGTTTGTGCGCCCCGACAAATCCATTTTTCACTATTTCATGTACCCATCGGTTACACCATATTCAGACATCTTGACAAGAAGGAATTCATGGTTGACCTTATCGAATGCCTTTGTCATGTCTAGATACACTACATCAATCTGCCGACGGTTTTCAATGATTGGAGCACAAAACTGCATAAAATGACAAAGATTAGACTCTACCGAGCGGCACTTCATAAAGCCATGTCGCGCCAAATTAATTTTGTGCTCAACGAAGTGATACAAGCGCTTGAAAACTGACATCTAGAAAAAATATTGGATATATTTGATAACAATGAAACCGGCCTATCATTCTTTTTATTGCTAGGGTCCCCAGATGTGAAAACCGGTACAATAGCAGCAATTTGGCACCACACTAAGAAATAAAATAATAATAAAAAGCTTCAATACCGGTGCAAATACAGGAACAGCCATTTAAAATAGAACTGGGCATACCATAAAGAAAAAGACAAAGAATAGCTGTGGCTTTAGTTTCTTAACAGCCGAAATAATTTCAGAAATGTCCAGGTCACATGCCGCCATCAAGTCGCCTCCACTCCAATGAGAGTAAAACCGTTGAAACTTGGGCGAGTTGCTAATGCATACACTCTAAAAAAAAGCCCGTGCGTCTCCTTTCCGCACAACACTTGGGAGAGCCAATCAGCGCAACTTACAAAGGCAGCTCAGCGAATGACGATGCCGAACGTATGTTTATACTTTGTTTGTCTCATCGTATACGATGGACTAAAAGCCAAAGCCACGGGCCGCCAGGTCCAATCACGTTCCGCTCTATACTATGACACGCTTAACATTGATTAGGGGTGGACGAATAATGCTCGGTCGTGGCTTTCTTTCCGATGTAATATTGTTGAGTCACTCAGTGCTCTGCATCGAAGCGAAATACCGCACAATTTCTGAGTAACTCGTGATTGGATCTGGCGGTCCGTAGCGTTTGCCTTTAGTCCAACGTAGGGTGAGACGAAGTATAGACCAAAAAACGCAGTCCGAGTTGTGACATTAAGGAATCCAAAACGTCACGCTTGCATTGTTTAATGTCACAACTCAGACTGCATTTTTCGGGCTAAACATATGTTTCGGCATCGTCATTCGCTGAGCTGCCTCCGTAAGTTGCGGTGATTGGCTCTCCGAGTGTTTTGCGGGAAAGCCGACACATCAGCTTTTTTTATACTTCGCTTCAGCTTCGGTCCCAGCGCGCCCGATGCTATGAGCCGAATGGCCAATCAAACAACGGAAGAGACCCAACGTCATGGCGTGCTTTTTGCAGTTGATAGGACCAGCCGGTATTCGCAGTCTCTCTATGTGTGCTCTTCCGCCGGCTTGTCCTTTCAAGCGCAAAGAGCACGCCATGACGCTGCGTTTTTTTGCGCTGTTTGATTGGCCCTTCGGCTCATAACATCGACTGCGCTCGGACCGAAGCCGAAACAAAGTATAGAGTGTAGTTACGAAGAGGGAAACAGCGCCAAAAGTACGGAGGACAAAGAACGAGGAGTACACAGACCGAACTCCGTTTTTGTTTGTTTCAACGTCCAATGTGTCGAATGAAAAATAAGCGTGAAAAATATCAGACAACTTTTGAGCTACACCTGCGGGGAATACAAATCACAGCCTTCACCCTCAAAGTATTATGCTGTCGAGGTTCATTCGTGCATCTCTTCGTATATTTCTAGAAAATTCTAGGATCCTTCCTTCTCTCAACACCCATTTCATAGCTCCTTATAACTTGGATAAACGACTTGTTCTGGAAACTTCGACGGTTTATGCCCTAGAAAATTATGTCATCACAATTCTAGTTGGTCTATGTAGGAGTAAAAATAGTAAAAAAAGAAATAAATAAAAAAAAAAAATATATATATATATATACAAATTAAAAAAAAAAGATAGACGCCTTTTTTAAAAGGCATCTATCTTTTAGTAGCGGAAAATAATCCCTGGAGAAGGGGTACAAAGGGGACAAGGAACAAACACAAATCTCCAAACACAGCTATACACCAACTCATGTTTACAAACAAACCGGAGCGCCCGTGGCGGACACCACCGGCGCCGCGCATGCGCGGTGGATGGTGGGCAAGAAGCCCGCCGTCGCCTATAAACAAACCATTGAGTTGCGTTGATGTCGGCGTCGGTGAGAGTCCCCGTGCTCTTTTTTGCGTTGGAATTATTGATTCTACGTCCTCCTAACAATGTTTGACTACTTGAGCGGCTTCAGCAAAAGTAACGAGGCAAAACTTTGCGTGAATAATGTGCCTTGCGGCGATTCATTTCACGTGGGCGCCGCAGAATGGGCGCTAAAGCCTGACTCGCACGATGAGATTCTGCTCACTATTTTCAGTCGCGACGTCGCTCGGGCTGCTAAAGCGCGGACCGTAGCTGAGATGGTGGACGTCGATACTAAAAACCGCAAGTAGAATCGGGCATTACAAGTCGGTGACGGCCACTGGTAACAATGATCAACATCTTGTATCTACTGTTTACACTTAGCCTACTTACCCCAACCTTTTGAGGCCTGCACTTACTTCTTATCGCAATACCGGGTCAGCGTTTGGTTTACGGGCCGCTGTCGTTTGAACGAGCTGACGACAAAAAGCAGACAAGTTGGAAAGGGCAGACGACAGTTCGAACGGATGCGCAATGGAGTGCGGGCAAGAAGCACCACGTCCCGCGTCAACAAACCTTTGGAATGTCACGTTGTCGGCGTCTGTGTGAGTCTGCATACTCTTTTTTCGCGTTGGAATTGCCGATTCTACGTCCTCATAGCAATGTCTTACCACTTTAATCGCCTGAGCGAAATTATCAAGGTTCGTTAAGCCGCTAAGCTTTGCGTAAATAATTTGACGTGCGGCGATTCATTCGCGTGAACGGCGCAGAATGGACGCCAAAACCATGATGAGATTCTCCTAGATATTTCGCGCGACGTCGCGACGTCGAGACGTCGCTCGTGCTGCAAAAGTGTAGAAGGTAGCGGCGATGATCGACGTCGTTACTGAAATTCGGAAGCGGGAACAGACCAAGCGTAACAAGTTGGTGATGGCCACTGGTACCAATGATCAACATCTTGTATCTACTCTTTACACCGAGCGTACATAAGTCTTTTGAGGCCTGCAATTACTTCTTATTGCAATCACCGGGTCAAAGTTTGGTCTACGGGCCGCTTTTATCTGAATGAGCAGACGACAAAAAGCAGGCTCGAAAGAGCAGACGAAAGTTCGAACGATCATGCGGCCGTGTGAATTTGAAGACGCACTGAACCCGCGGGTGGCCCGGACAACTTGGCAGTTTTCTCTCGTTTATGTTGGAACAAAACAAATACATCTGCCGTTCACAAAGTGTTGCCCGTACAAGCAATCGTAGTTCGATAGCGCCTGGCTTACCCTTTTCACGGCTACTATCCACGTACTCGGACGAACGGAGCGGGAAGAAACACATAAATCTGATCTTCAAACCTTTCCATACGCTTTTGGTACAGTCCCCGTCGAAGCATTTCGACGAGAACGCAGGTTTTCTGCCTGGTTTATTCGAAAAGTACACAAGAATGCATGTCTCGCACCGCGACTTCTGCCCACCGCCCCAGACCGGAAGTGCGACCGACGCGCCACCACCGCGGCGTGACGTAGGAGAGTTGAGTTCGTGTATAGGTGACTGAGCGCGACCAAGAAAATCCACCTGGTCTTAGTATCGAACCAGGGACCTCTTCATTTCCGGCGGAGCGCTCTACCGACTGAGCTAACCAGGAGTTAGACGTCACTAGAGCAAACCAATTTTATAAGCTGCCGCCAGTCTAGCACCAACAAGGGTGAACGGCCTGCATTTTAAAGTTATGATGACAATGCAATTAATGCAAAGGTGCAAGCGAGCTGGAAAGGGATTATTTTCGGCATTCTTGTCCAGCTCGTTTGCACCTTTCAATTAATTGCATAATCACCGTAACATTAAAATGAAGGCCGTTCACCCTTCTTTGTGTGAGACTGGTGGCAGCTGATAAAACCGGTTTTCTCTACTGGCGTTTAACTCCTGGTTGTTCAGTTGGTAGAGCGCTTCACTGGAAATGGAGAGGTCCCTGGTTCAATACCAGGACTAGGCGGATTTTTTCTGTCGCGCACCAGTCAACTAGCTGTGTTTGGAGATTTGTGTTTGTCCTTTGTCCCCATTGTTTCACATCTCCTGGGTTCTTTTTCTGCATTCTTGTCCAGCTTACACCTTTGCATTAATTGCATTATCATCATAACAGATGTAGTAACACAGTTCACGTGGCATTTTGATCATCCCAAAATAATATTAATCCTATTGGTCTCAAGTATAGACGGCTCTTCAATCGCCGACCATTTCGACGGATCCTTAGTGTTTTATAGAACCCAGTGACTTTTTCCACGGTGGCGTCTCCGAACCCAGGTCCATCCGTTAGGTTCATCGAGCGATCTGACCGGTTGACTTAACTCCTAACGTCGGCAGCGTGCCTCTGGTGATTTAATTTGTCCCGAAAAACTTTGCCCATAGCGCGACGGAGACATTCCAAAACAATTATAATCTAAAGACCGCAGTAAAACTATACGGTGCCATGAACGCATCTCGAGCCGGTGTGATTGCCGCGTCCTAAAGAAGTGGTCCCCCGATTTCCGCCTGTTGCTGTTATAGCATCATAAATGGACCTGTCCTGTTGCAGGTCCCTCTCTGATGCAGGTCGCGGAGTTGGAACCACGACAACAGCGACACTCTCGCTCGCTTATGTACTCTTTTTGCCGGACCTTCTACCGCCAACTGCGATGATCGTAAGATCCCACAGCATGACACCCCGTTTCTTGTAACGTCGTTTGTTGCAACTTCGGGATTACTTTCAATGCACGGGTGGAATATAACGCTAAACACACCAGTCAGTGACGAAATCCGGGCACCGCAGTAAAAGCGGATGCTTGCACAAGACTAAGCAGTAGAGTGACAAACGAACCAGCACCCTCGCAGCAGCATCGCCCGGGCCGCTCTCCCAGCCGGAGTCGTTGATGTACAGCCGGCGTAGTGTGTCGAAACCGGCGACGCCGAAACGCTCCAGTTCGTCCTTCGTGAACGCTGTGGCCTTCCCCTTCTCGCCCAATTTCCGCCTGTAGAGTTCCATCTGTGCGAAAGAATAGCGCGGCGTCAGCGATACAGGCATACGGGCCCGCATGCTTCACGGCACTATCGGTTTTCCAGAGATCCAGAAAACAACCCAAAAAGATGTTTCAGTATGAAAATTAGATAGCACGGAGGAGAACGGAGGTACGACGACAGTGATCGTGGCAACGACTCGACTGACATCCTGTTCTCGGCAACAACCCTAGGAAGCCGAGAAAGGCTAGAGAGAGAGAGAGGAAAGGTCACTGAGGGGCGACATATGAGACCTCATACGGTCAGGGCCCGAAAATAGTGAAGGATTGTCCATAAGGTGGAAACTGTATCGCTAGAGTGACAATATACTGCTCAAAAAAGTGCCTGGAACGCGTCTTCGACTGCTATGTTTAGCGTCCTATCTCGCCCATACACCAAAAGTGGTCCCGAAGTAGCAACAAATGACGTCATAAAAACCGGAGCGTCATGCTGTCGGATGTCGCAATCCTGACGGTTGGTGTTAGAGAATTCCCGGGAAAAAAGGACGAGCGAACGGGAGTGTCGTTGTCGTCGCGGAGTTCCAACTCTTAGCTGCTGGAGCTACCGTGGGCTGTTAACCTGAAGAGCGACTTGCAGCAGAACAGGCGTCTGCCACTGCCACCACTGCTGCTGCTACACCACCAGGATTGCGGCCGGCGACAACATGACGCTTTCATGACGTCATCACGAGGAAGTCGAGGAACCACGTACTTTTTAGGACGTGGGAAACGTAACGGTTGGAGAGGCGTTCCAGGTGTCCCATTCAAGACGGAAGAAATATCACTCAGAGCTAACAAAAAAATAAAATATAGCACTAAAAAAAAAAAAAAATCAGCCTTTCCACTCTGGTGAAGAAGGAAGGCCAGCGGAGCTGTACAATGGAAAGTAATGGCCGCCCGCAAGTCGGCAAGCCATTGTATTGAATTGTATTGTATTCTGCGGCGCAATCTCTTTGAAACGAGAGTCGAAGTTGGACAAGTCAAAAAAGTTAAAAAAGAAAAAAAGGCAAGAGAAAAAAGAAAAGAGAAAAGGGGGAGAGGAGGGGATAGGGGGGAGGCCAGATTAGAAAAGCTGCCGCCATCTATGAGCAACGGCGGCAACGAGATACGTGGCTTGCCGCCCTCGCTCATAGATGGCGGTAGGTGTCCAGAGTTTGGTGTCTTCATTTCTTTGCGGGGGACACGATCTTGGGGAAATTAACCCTTAACAGCTCCGCTACAAAATAGTTCCGAGATGCCTGGCATATGGTAACTATCTGCACCTGGAAGCCGCCTTCGTCCAGGACGTTTCCCAGCAAGACCTTCTTGTCCTCGATGGTTGTCTTCTGGCTGAGGATGTCGGGCTTGAAGGGCAGGTACTCGGACGCAAACGAGGGCCCCATCACCAGATTCTCGTAGGCAGGAGCTGAGGTGAATGCCTGCGTGGGCAAACTCCGCAGACATTGCCAGCTATTTTCCTGCGCATCAGAATAACAGGGCGTGTGGACTGCGGATTTGTGCCCTCAAAATAACATCCGATAGAAAAAAATACAGTCTCTATATACGTATATACCGAAGTCAACGCGAAGCACCGAGGAGCCTAGCCGATCACGAAAGGCAGTACTATACACTGATCATCCAAAATCACCAAATGAGCGCGCCTGACGCGCCATTTGCGTTATATACATACTACCTCCTGGTGATCCGGATTTTAGTTGACGGCTGCAGTGGGGATACAGTGGGACCATTTTGTCGACAATATTTGCATGTATTAGGAAAGACTGCTGATTTAACCGGCTTTGACAATGGGCAGATTGTAATGGCCCGACAGTGACTCTAGGCCTGACGAGTCGGTAAAAGTATCTCGGAAAATGCAAAACTCGTCGGGTGTTCGCGAGCCGCCGTCATTAGTACCTATCAGAAATGGATGAACGACGGTGAAACCGTTAATATAAAACGAGGTGTTGCATGTGCACTCTTAATCATAGAATGTGAACGTCAGAGGTTTACCCCCTTGGTGAAGCAAAATAGGTGGCTACACGTGGCTCAACCGACAGCTAGATAAAATACAGGTCAAAGTACAAGTGTTTCTGAGCCCACAGCTCATCGGACTCGGCTGAATATGGGACTCCCCAGCGGACGACCCCTACAACTGATTTGCCTGTCAAAGGTGGACAAACACGGTATTGGGTCGGTGCATCATAATGTTTTGGCTGATCAGTGCATATCCAAGTGACACTGAACAATCGTCATATTTTGTTAATGATCAAAGAAAATATCCGTCAAATTTTTCTATCTACAAATAAGTGGTGAACTTTCTTCAGCAACGGAATATTCCCGCGTGTGTGGGGGAGTCGGCGACGCACGCGGATGCCGCGCGTATAAGAACGGGGTTCGAAGCCCGCTCACCATGTTCTTTCTTTTATCAACCTCTGCATTACTGGAATGGTCCATCCCATTCTCGGTTGTCATCCTGTGTTCTCGTTCAGAACCTTCCTGAAAGTACTCTGTGTATGGGGTGGCTGAAATTCCGAGTCTAGATCTAAAATTGGCTGTAAAAATCGGCGCCTGCACGTAGCTATCTAAACTTTTCGTCAAAAGTGTATTTCACAGGTGGGTTTTACCTTGTAAAATTACAAGACGTAGGTCCCTTTCTGTAACAAAATAGTGCCAAAAAACTTGCCAGGGTCAAGGACGGGCGGCGACGCAGCCGACCGAGTTGAGGAGCGGGCGCGTTTGGCGCACATATCGTTTGATGGCGCTAGCCAACCAGCGAAAAAAAGAAGCAGACGACACAGAGACGAAATTCGTCGTATTATGCAACCGCATTTTTCTTTACTTCAAGTTTTGTTATTATTGTCCGGATTTAATTGTAAACCAAAGGTACATTACAGAAAGATTATATTCATTTTAATAAACCACGGTCGTCGCGGGCAGTCTCGACATTTTAAAAAGCAATCCGTAACAATGTGCTAGCGCCCTCTATCAATACGTGCGCCAAACGCGTCCCGCCATTCGACTTGGTCGTCGGTCGTCGGCAAGTTTTTCGGCCCTATTCTTTTTTTTTACAAAAAGGAGCTATACCTCGTAATTATACAAGGTAAAACCCAGTTGTGAATTACACCTTTGACGAGAAGTTTAGATTTCTATCTGCAGACACCAACTTTTAAGGCTCATTTTTGATCGAGCCTCGGCATTTCAGACACCCTAAATGCAGGGGACATGCAGTTGGCTTGAGTCGCCAACGCCAGAAGCATGCTACTAAGTGTATAGGCCCAAGTTCAATTTACTAAACGTGTTTTTCACTTCTACATATCCGTCTACCATTTTCCATCCATATTCCGAACAAGTAATCTCTTCCCGCTGTTTTGTTTCAGTAGTAGAGAATGACCCATGGAACGCACCAGACTGTGACTGTCGCACTTGAGCGTGCCGAACACGTCCTTCAGTTTGGAGTTGGCCTTGAAGGGCATGAAAGGCGAGCCGCTCTGCAGGATGAACCTGGCGACGTTGTGGAAGGCGTTTCGGACGGGCGACAGCAGGTGGAGTCCCAGGGAACGCGCGCCGGCCTCGTAGCCGAGCACCACGATGGACGAGCTGTTGCCACCGAAGTAGCGCACGTACTTCATGGTCCAGTTGAGGGCCAGCAGCTGGTCGTACAGGGCCACGTTGCCCGGAGCGTCGTCCGTGCCGTCGCCCAGGAAGCCCAAGACGTGGAGCCGGTAGTTGGGGACCACGACCACGAGTTCACCCAGGGCGCTCAGGGCCAGCGCGTTGTACTCAGCGCTCCAGCCCCACTTGAAGTTTCTGCCGTGGATGAAGAGCAGCACCGTCCTCAGGGCAGTCTGCGTTAAGAGGAGCGCTCCGATTCACTCTTGTAGATGGAGCAAGGGTTGGAGCGCAGCGTATTTTGAATTTCTATGAAAGACTCTCGAGAAGTTATTCACGGATAGACCCCCCAAAAAAACAGCAGAAATTCGGCTGACGTAAATAGATTCTTTACGACGCAGATGAAGCTAAACTAACACACAGGGGGATCTTACTTACAAAGTTCTCGTTTTTGTTTTCAAAGCCTTTTGTATTTTATCTTACAATACGATGAACTGTGGTCTATTGCCAAAACCACGGTCACCAAGGGCCAATCAGGGCCCATATAGAAACCACATTTTACTCCGACATGCAGTGCTCCGAGATGGACACCCTAATACACACGCCTTTTCAATCTACCACGTGGTTTTTAGGCGAATCGTGATTGGACTTGGCCGTACAGTCTCTCACCTTCTGTCCTTCTCCTCCTCGAGCGTAGTACGACGCCCCTTAGATCTGTACCGAACTTGGCCGTATAGATCGTCGTTGGACTTTGACTGTAGTCCGTCGTAGGATGAGACGGAGTATACACTATTTTGTGTTTCAATATATATATATATATTTTTTTTTTCGTGTGTGTGTTCGTCTGTTCTTGTGTTGTCTGGATAGTTACTTGAAGTTCAAGCGTCGACTTTGGTGAGACCAGTATAAAGGCAATCACGGTCACAAGCGAGCATACACGTCGCCCACCAAACGCTCCCGAATAATATTCGCTCGCAGCATCTCGAAGATGTTGAATCGCGCACAGCTCGGGCGTTGAAATGTTAACCTAGCTATAGAATTCCGGTGAGCTATATGCAGCTCATCTAGCCCCACAATTCACGCACTTTCGGATTACCGATACGCAGTTAATGCTGCGCTGTCTCTCTGTCGTCACAGAACACGACGCCCTCCGACATTTGTCGGTCACGATATAGCGCCCCGCATAGAAGCGCATACAAGGCTGCCTCCAGATCCGTTTTGCCGCTAAACCGCTCTGCGTGCGCGCTTAGGGAGCGTAAAATGGTGCTCAGCTGAAGTTGGAGGGAGTCGTGTTTTGTATGAAACACCCGCATGTCAAAAGAAAATTCGACCCACCTCGGAATTCAGCGAAGGTGTCCACAGGTCCAAGTGCAGGCAGTCTTCGAAGTTGTTGACCTGGTGGAGCCGGGCGTGCATTGCCGTGCGCTGTGGGCCTTGCGGGCACGGCTCTCTCCTCCAGCTCTGTGCATCGGTCGAACTCTTCGGAGGCGCCGACTGCCTGAAGCGGCCGCCGAACGAGGTATCTTCTCCGAAGCGAATCTGAAGAACCTGGTACACATACCTGCGTGTGTGGAAAAAACAAAACATACCACAACAGGGTATTGAGAGGCAAAGTCAATAACGTTGGCTCGTACGTCTGTTTTTTCTTTTTCTTTATTCAAAAGTACTGCGGGTCTTCACTGAAAACCATAGCACAACTCAGAGTGGTGTGCAATGTTAAGAATACTAAGGGGAAAAGAAACAGGAACACACAAAAGCGGTATGTCGTCAAATGCAACAGTAAAACTTTCAATTAATGAATGACTCAGGTCAGTCTTCAATTGAAAATTTAAAAAAAAAGCTCACCTCATAAAAAAAATTAGATTTTTTTTAATGTGATTTTCAGCCTTGCCTTGCCCAAGCAATACAGACTGGAAAGACTAGAAAGCGGAGAAGGTACAGTGGATGCAGATCTGTCTCAAAATGTTGTTATTGTGTCTTGTACCTGTTTTAACCTGGGGTTCCTTAATGTAAATCGTGTGGTGTGCTATAGTCCGTTCACTGACATCGCTGCTAGGCTGCAGCAGGGCGGAGTAAGGTGCTCGCCGTACCAATATCTTTTCTCACCTGACCCCACTCTCTGCGCCTGAGTATGCGCAGGGAGCTTGATCACATGGTGCAAGACCGACACTCAACTGGTCCAACGAGTGGGTGCACCTTCCTCCGCTCTGTCAGCCTAGTGGCGAGCGGTAAAGAGCAAGGGACGTTACACGAATGCACAACGCCCGCATATATCGAAACGGTAGGCTTTCCCTCAAAGCTCCGCCCACCAGTTGCGGTGCAGCCGCCAAGAATCCTGCCCAAACAAACAAACTGGTCAGACGATTTGAAATTAATTTCAAAGCATAGAATGCTTTATAAGGCTACCCTCCTTCTCCCAAAAATTTGTCCGTTCGTCTGAGCGCCCGCGCGTACTCCACGTCAGAGCATGTCAGGTCAGCCGGTTTGGTCCCCACAGAAATTTAAACGAAAGTTACGAAACAATGTACGCAAGTGCTTACTCAGGCTTGAATCATACTTTGTTTGAGGTTAGGAAACCAGGACAATCTTTTCAAGGAAAGTCCTTCACTCTTTCCACTTTAGCAGAGCGAATGCTGGAGAGGAGGCGAGGAGGCACCCACAAGAAATTAAACCTCTCGGTACGTACCTTGACGCCCTACCTTAGTGCACGCTAAGCTGTGTGCCGTATATCTCCTACTACGGTTACCACCGAGTAAAACTTGTATGCGTAAACACAGAGGACGAACACGAAGGTGTGGGCAAGGACAAGCGGTTGTCCTTGTCCACTCCTCCCCGTTAGTACTGTGTTTGCGAATACAAGTTTACTCCATGGCCAGAAATTTGCGACAGGCGCTTCGGGGACAACTTTTATTGGCAAGGAAGCGAAAGCCATGGGTAACCGTGCGCTCGCGCCCATTCAGCGCCGATCACAGCTGTGCTGCGTGGTCTTCACTTCTTGGGGAACGTCAGAAAAAAAATCCTCACCTAGTTTAATTCACTTATCTGTTCCCACGTGGCGTATTCAACTTTAACTTTTACGCCGTGCGCAAATTCTCTCTAAAGCGGAGTGTGTGCGAGTAAAAAGGCAAAAAAAAAAAAAAAAAAGAAACAGTATTTTTTTAAAGCTATAAAAAAGAATGAGATAATGAGCGTCTTGCGGTTGCGACATACTGATAACTTTATCATACACCCTTACCATTTCATGGCGATACTGCGATCAAAGAAAGGACATTGTAGCTTCTAAACAAGTCCACACAACTCATCGTACGGATTTTCATAGCTCTAATAGTTATCTTGGAGTGCGATATACTAAGGTAACTTCAGAAATAATTGTGTTGTGAGTGAGTACAAAAGTCATAAAACGTACGTTATTATTAGCTATTGATTCCGTACAGGACATACCTAAGGATGGTCTGTCAATGTATGTTTTTCGGGCACATTTTTTTTACAGCGTAGCTGTTAAGGGCTAGTTTCCCCAGGATCGTGTCCGGTACCAAACAAATGTTGACACCCGTGGTCGACACAACACTCTGGTTGTCGTCATCGCTCAGTAGATGGCGGCAACATTTCTTCGGAGGAAGAAGAGCGGGAACGGAACGAGCGGCGATGTGCGCAGCAGAGCGAATGGTTCCGCAACCGCCGCGAGGCCGTTATCGCCTCAAGTTCCACCGCGTCGAGCGCTTCAGATTCTCTTGTGAAAGAAGAGCAGATCGCTCGCCTGGAAAGCCACCGCCGAGAACACAACTTACAGCTCCGCTGCTCTTCCTTCTTCACCAAAATGAAAAGGCTGAACTTTTTTTTTTCTACGCGTTGATTTATATTTACTTTCCGCCTGGTGCAATGCTGTCACCAGTAATAGCTTAATTTATAACGAAAAATAAAAGTTTAATGAGGCGAACTTGCGCCTACAAACATAAAGACAAAGGTTCCACGCATCTTGCGTCGGAAGGGTGAGTGACCGTAAGCAGCGCGTAATCGGTACTTTGATACACGCGGCGCGTTCAGAAATGTTCTGAACAAGAACATTCGATAACTGCCGAGATTGGGCTGGGATTTCTTAAAAGAGTACGAAATTAATAAGGCAAGGACCCGGGCCCAGTGGGATTCGAACTCCATACCTCTGCGTGACTGCCGCATGCGTCGTCACATTGAACTATACGCTAAGGACGCGACAATGTCTTCACCTTAAATCCGCGCACAGCCGACGCTACGAGCAGATGAGACCGATCAGACAGCGTCGAAAGCATTTGTAGCTGCGCGAGTTGGTACACCTTAGATTCGAAAAACGCCACAAAAAAAAAAAAAAAATAAAAAAAGACGACAGGAAGAATTGGACGAAACGGTGCGCTACTGTAAATGACAGTGGCGCATCGTTTCGTCCAATTCTTTATGTTGTCCTTGATTTTGTTTTTGTGCTTTTCGAATCTTAGCATTAAAAGCGAACCAGTATAATGTTCGTCGTGTCTTCGTGTTCTATCATCTCTGAACAAATCATAAATAGAAAAAGGACCAGTGACTTGCGCTTTTGACGCTGCGTGATTGGTCCAATTACCTCGTAGCTTTGCCTACGTCTGGACTTAAGCTGAAGCAAAGCATATAAATCGCTTATGCGGCATTTACACTACGTCCGAATGTATAAATTCGTTACAGTTATGTCATGAATACAGGGTGTTTATTTGATTCTTTACACATCGTTTTTAAAAGTCTGTTAGGCTAGACTAATGCAGTAGAACCACGTAAGTTATACGGCCAGGAGGACATTATAAGGGGGTGCCAATCGTCATGATAAGTCGAATAATTAATAAAAATTAGTGGAATTTTTTTTATAAGTGAAAACAAACCTAGGTTTACATTAGAAATTTGCTAAGCGTCAACGAATTTTATCATCCGCGTTCGTCGTGCCCAATCATCAAAAATCAACGCATACCGAGTGGCATCGTCTCAAAGTGGAGATGATTCCGCCGTTTTTACGCATTCGATCATCTTTTCAAGTTTGGGCACCGGTTCCTCATCCGGAAACTTTCGGAGGCCTGCCAAAAACTTAACTGGTGGCGAAATACAAAATTTAGAGCCCTCGACTACAAGCTGCTGCTATGGCAAATCCTCCAAATTGAGCCGTTTTTGAGTAAACTTGTCTCGAAGTTGACATGGTTCGACTATTTTTTCAGGTATTAATTCATCATTTCAAATTCGGGCCCTCGCGTTCTGAGATGGGCCGAGTTATTCACTGGTAGCGAAATGCACAATTTATGCATTTTTGCTACAAGGAGCTACTATGGCAGATCCTCTAAAATTAGCCATCGTTGAGAAAGCTAGTCTCGAACTGTACATGGCTCGAATGTCTTCAGGCATTCGTTTAATATTTAAAATGTGGTCACCCGCACATTGTCAGGGGACATTTTTAGATCAACCGGGTTTTCAATTAACTGACGAAAAAATGTAAAATTTAAGGCCGCCGACTACAAGACGGTGTTATTGTAAAATTGTAAGCTTCAGGCCTCTTAAAGGAATGGGATATCAATTATAATATTTCAATACGCTTTTCTCAGAATTTTTCTTTGTTGCTGTTTATGTGCAGAGCGCCTGGGATAATCAATTTAATGTAAATATTTAGTAGGTGCCTAAATGTTACTTTTGACACGTAAATGTCAAGTTCACACGAACAGTCAACACCTCATAAATCGTTCTTTCACCGCAGTGCTTCCATTCCTTACAATAAAAATCACTTTGCTATAATCATATCATTATTAACAAGAGTAACATGAAACGTTTTCTACAATTTTAGATCATCGTAATATAAAACAGCTATATTTTTTGTTATTTAGTTTGTTGATGTCAGTAGCAGAATACTGGAAATGATCTAAACGTCTAAACGAGGACAAATCCACCTCATTTGGCAAATTTGTCCCAGGAAGTCAAAAACAAAAACTAGCACACTATCTATTTTTCGAATTTAATGCAGTCGAAGGGCAAATGTTATATTTGTTGTATTCTTAAATTGGGCTTGTTTAAACTTCGCTGTTCTTCAAAAAATTGTGTGAGGTGCCTCCAAAATATATTATTCTACAGATGTAATACCGATTTTAGACATTACAGAATTTGTCATAACCGTCGTGGAGGTATTATATCTAATTAATACAATTCCAACAAGTTGCTTATACCCAAAATTAACCACGTACACTTGAATTAACTTGAATACTGTCCATAGTGGCAATACATCAAAAAGTTTATTCGACTGAGGAACCTGCAGTTTACACGTCATCTCATAATTGTGGCACAAGAATAGCGGTATATGATAGAATGGAGTAGTATCATAGTAAATTTCTCAAAGCGTAACGTTTCCGTGATATGGCCATATTTGTACATTAAATACATGGGCTTCTATGGGAGCGCTACAGTAACCCACCAAGAGATGGTGCAAGTTTTCGATGGCACAAATTTCTGGGGATGCAGTGCCAGGAACCAACTAGCCCAGCATCAAGTCTTGCTAAACTATGGTTACTACATGCCCATACTCTCTAGAGTGCACGGTGAAGTTGTAGAGGAGGGTGATGGCGATTCCTCCGTGGAATTTCGGGTTCTCTTCGATGCATACGCTATGTATATGGAGTTGGTGGTGCCACAAAAAAGACGACCCCAAAATCCACTAGTGTCTCTTTAGGAAAGACAACGACGTACTCACCTTCCTTCGAAGGGAATTTTCACAGGATTGAACGTGCCGACCGGTGTGACGATGGTGAATGTTTTCCTCGCGCTCAGCAGGAAAAAGACAATTACAAGTGCGCCAATCAATAACAGGAGGCATACGATGATCAACTGGCTCCTGCAACAAGACGCGCAGTCCACGTAAGTCAAAATTAAGAAACCACTTTTAACTGGCTTAAAAGAAAAAAAAAAGCGGCGCGCCAATTTTGCATAATCTTAGCACCACTTCGAATCTAATAGGATCTAACCATATAGTAAATGAGACACGCGAGGACCAGTTAAAGCACTAAAAACGCATACAATTAAAAGATAAAAACGAGACCGAGAGAGATTACAAAGGAATCATATGCAGCCAGTCGAACCCAGGGTACGTTGTTACCTTCTGTGCTTGTAGCCTTTTATTGCGTCCGTCAACCTCGTATCATCTAAAAATAAGCGATGTGTTTTCGTTTTGTTTTTTCAGGGCACTATGAAATAATTTGGGTTCTGATTTTACTTGCTGCACGTTGCGCAGTGAGACACTATATAGCACATAAGGGTCAGAAGCCAGAAACGTAATACCCGCAATAAAATTTAATATATATATATATATATATAAAAGTGCTCTAACTTTTTTTTCTGGAAGCTTTTTTTGATTTTATTGTTTTCCGAACGGATGCAAATGACTCCGGTCGTGTCGCGACGTTGTGTGGCTCACGAATTGGACACGACCACTCAACTATGGTCTGGTAGCGTGCGATACAATCAAACTGTCGGCAAATATTCGGGATCGTCGTCGCGGTCAATTAGCGCCTTCCCTATAGAAAAACACATATTCGAAGTAAATAACCAAAATAAAGCGTTCGCAACCCGCGTGCGAAATGCCATTTGTTTTAGATTTTTGCTTTCGAACGGTTAGAGCTGTAGACGCCAGCACGCGCAACGAGTGTCCATAGATTCCCGGCAATCTTTCTGATGCTCGGGTAATTTGGAAAAAGGCCCCCTGCCAACCAGGGCTCGTGGCAGGAATGAACATTAGCGGCACGAGCCGGCGAGACTACAGCTACGGGTCTCGAAACATCTCAGTAACGCTATGGAAAAGCTTAGTGTGCCTCAAGACACTTCTGTTTAGGGTGATGCCATCGTTCGTAGTACCCGATGCCGACAGCACACGCGCACGGGGAAAATACAAAGAAATCGCAAGAAACAAAATGTCACCGTAACACAGTCAGCGCCACGAGCGCGTGCAGGGACACGCTCTTTCACGCGCTTCAGAACAAAATATTAAAATAAGCGTTCTAAACAAAATGGCCAGATGTCATCACCCCAAGCAAAGCGTACACGAAGGCACCCTAGAAAAGCTTGAAGCGCGATCGCGTGCGGCGCTGGCGTCGACAGGAGGGTAAAGTCCTCGGCTTTAAATTAAGTAATAAAAAAGTTAATGACTACCCTAGATGACCTTTGGCTAAGGCGAATACGACAAGAACATTCTTTGTTTGTTCGATGCGAGCTTCTTGAAAGAACGATTTGGCCTGCGTTTCGTGAAAAGCCCTCTATATAATGAAACTTTTAGACAATAAAGAAAAATCCGACCTTTGGGATGTCAGTGCCCCTTTAAGCCTCGATAATGGCTGAGCATTTTTCTGATAGATAGCGCGGCAGGCCCTGTAGGCCACGTGCTCGCCTGGGCTCATTCGTAAGGTCTGCGACTGTATACATATACTTGTTCACGAAGATAACGATCACTTGGCCCAAAGTCAATGACTGGTTGGTCTATTCACCATGTAGTATCCACTACACTGCCAACTTTGGAGTATATTGATAAATAAAGACGAGAAACGCAAAGAATAATCGAGGGTCTTTGCATTACCCAAGTAACGGATTGTCTCTGATATCCTCGACGCTAGACAGCAGGTGCTTGGAAACAAGGGCCCGCATCTCGGCCGATACATGGTAACTCCTCTTGTGCGCGCTGTAATCAAACATGGGTCTCACCGTCGACATCTCTACGAGGTCCTGGACAACGAACAAGAAAAAGAAAGACACCGTGAGCGAGGCTCGGCCCCAGAACTCCAACAGTCCCTCAAATGCCCATGCAGATGTGACAAGAACTGCAGCAATATGGATAATTGAGCACCTTGGTTCATATCGCTGACTGGAAAAAGCGCCGCACAGAAGAAAGGACCGTAGACAAGTTGAACGAGACAAGGCGCACTTGCAACTAAAGTTTAATAAAAAAAAAAAAAAAGAGCCACCCGTTTTTTTTACTGAACTTTAGTTGCCAGTGTGCCTTGACTTTGTACTTTTAGTTAAAGGTACAGTGTTATCTGTGTTAACCCTGTTTGATAAAACCCTTTTTTTTACGGAGAGAGATACAGATTGCGTCAGCATAGCGTCTTTACCATAATCTGAAAAGAAGTAATTCATCGAACATGGATAACATATAGATGACATAGATGTGGCTTGTATATCTATGCGCTTTAAAGCGACGCTTTTTAGCGGAAAGCAACGTTACTAGAACCACTCAGTTGGGAAACTGCCATAGAGACTTCTCTGAAAAAGTGGCCCCGATCTGTCCTCGAGAACCGAGCTAATGGCAATTGCAACGCCACCATTTCCCCCGCAGCGGCCACTCGAGGAACTGCACGTGACGTCTATTTAGGCTTTAATCGGTCATTTTGGCGCCGAAACAGATACAGCGGAGGAGCAGAGCCGCGGAGGAGGTTACAGGGGCGCCACCCCTGTCTCCCCAACGTACGCGCCGCGGCTTACTCAATGTACATGTACCTTGGCTTACTACGGAAGTTAAAATGCACCTGGGTCGGGACGCGCTACCTGAAAGCACCGCTGAGGCATGGTTGTATAAAAACAATATTAATTGTGCCGCAAACCCTGCAAACTAAAGATTTTAAAAACATCGCGCTTCCTTAATTGTGTACTAAGCTCCAATAAATTTCATACATTTTCCGTTTGTTTTTACGCAAAAACATGCTTTCTAAAAGCTCAATGTGACCACAGTACAGACAAATGATAAAGAGTGGCGCTGTTGTCGTATTTAGCTCGGTCTCGGTGGACGTCAGCGGCCCACGTTTCGACGGCGAGTTTCCCAACCGAGTGTTTTAGTAACGTTGGCGAAAACCCGAACGCCAACATGTTGTCAGTCCGTCCGTCCGTCCGCGCATTTCACGCTAATTTAGCGGGCGAATTGACGTCACGTGACCTATACACCAATTAAGTTTTCCGGCTAAATTTGGCGGGGGTAAATTGATGTCACGTGATCTCACGTAACGAGACTTATACAACAATTAAGTTTCTCCGCTAAATTTTTTGGTAAAATTGATGTCATGTTACCTGACGTTACGTGATCTTACACGTAACACCCATATAGCTTCCCGCTGAAAACTGAAGTCACGTGACCTCTGTGACAAGTCAGTTTCCCCGTTAAATGTAGCGGGAAAATTAAATATATAGGTTCTACTTATCTCCCGGAAACGACTGGTTAATGCCTCCTAAACAATTTAAACAGTCGCTCCTCAAATACCACATATCATGCCAGATAATACATTACACATAAAGGCTGTCATTTTTGTTTTTCAATTAGCTTTAGTTGGGAGCGCGCATTGTCTTCTCACCTATGGTCCTTGCCTTTCTTGGTGCCTTTTCCAATCAAGTGACCAGAACAAACATCACTTAAGCGGTGTCACACTGCTTATACATCATACAAAAGACATTCTGCAAAGACGAGTCACCGCAATATCCGTGATTCGAATGCCGCGTGCCAAATTTCTCCTTGAACTTATTGCCATGCGGCATTTGAAGCACGGATCTCGCTGTGAGTCGCGTTCGAACCTGTATGTAGTCTCTTTTGTATGATGTATAAGCAGTGCGACCCCGGCTTTAGACAAGAGGCCGGCTGGCCGTGTCACTTACCGTATGCCAGCGCTGGGCTATGAGCCTATGACTAGACACGAGTGCGGCATCAGCGAACTCGTCGTGGTCTCACTGCTCGAGTGAGACCACGACTGCACGAAAACGTGCTAGTAGGACGAAGCCACTTGACCGCACCATAACCTCCTCTATACTCACAAAGCCTAGCAGTTCGATGACGGAGCCATACAGTGCCCGGTCACAGATTTGGAGCGCGAGGATCTGATAGGAAAGAGCATTTCTCGTGGAGTCTGGTACTCAGCGCACAGCTTTTGCAGCGCCGAGGACCCGAAACATGGTTGTCAAACCCGACGAGAAACGAAGCGGTAGCCCGAGGGTCGCGAGAAGCACAAGCGGACATTCCATCGCTCGGGACAAGTGTGTTTCGGCGTCTCGCCGCAGCGGGGCGCCCGTTACATGTATCTTGTCTGCCGCTCTACCTTTTCAATTTCGGCAGCCGGGCCTCGTGGCGATCTGCCAGGCTTCGTCAGTATAGAGGAGGCTATGACCGTACATAAGTTTGTCGCAACGTGAGACTGAGATCTACAGGAGAAGTTTCGGCCACAAATTCCAGGCGAAAACTTTTCTACACCATAAACATGCATCATTTTAGGGGCGAAGCTTCTTAGGGGCTAGCCATGCCCTTATGTCCGTCCGCCGTCGGGTGCACGTGCTCCTGCTGTTGAGCTCAAGCGCTCACGTGCTCACGAGCACTTCAGCACGTGTTCCCGTGCTCGTGTAGGGCAAAAAAAAAAACGCATTTCCACGTGGTGCATGATGTTGATTGGGGCGAAGCTCTGGTGGTGCTTGTCTGCGTAGACGGTGAGCCGCAGCATGCCGAGCCTTTCGTTCGTTTTCATCCATGTCAGTGGTATGGAACGTGGTTATAGGAAGTATTCACTGGCGGCCATAGCTGTGTGCGCGACTGTTGAGCGCGACATGGATGAAAACGAACGAAAGGCTCGGCATGCTGCAGCTCAATGTCTACGCAGACAAGCACCACCAGAGCTTCCGCCCCATGCAAACAACATAATTCACCACGTGGAGATGCGTTTTTTTTTTCTCTGGCGTCACAAAATGGGACACCGCGACACGTGCTTAGAAATTAAAATTATACGTTTTATGGAATAGACCCTTCACAAATTCAGTGCTATCTAGTGGATCAAAACATCAATCTAAATTTTTGTATGCTGACGGCGCTTAAAATCGAGTGCCTATCGGTCAACCGCAGATGTACGAAAATTACGGTTTTCTTCGTTGTACAGTTTTCTCTTGATTTGTCTCACTTTTGATGGTGTGTACCACAGATCTGTACGAAACGTATAGTTGAGTTAAATTATCGATAAAATTTACCACATTCTGCCATGAGCTGTCTGGGGGGTGCCGAAACCGAGCATTCCAAAGATTTACATGACACTCTCCAATGCGTAGCGCATAGAAGGTTATGTCTCGTCACGATGACACCGAACAATACAGCGAACTAACATCTGGAATGTTCAAGCTCCGCCTCGGTGCCTGTCTGCAAATTCCTCCTTCACCAGCCGTCAGAAAGGCCGCCATTAGCATGTACAGATTATATGCACTTAGATTATAATAGTTATCGAAGTGGCCAGATTGCATTTCGGAAGGGGTCATTTCTCGGATCGTTGTTGTTTACCACATGCCACTGAGCAGTAGTTTAAAAAAAAAAAAGGCCACTGGCACAACTCTCCTGTGTACAGGCAGAGATTCGTCTTTTGTGGATCTTATGTTGCAACAGACTATAAGTAACAAAATCGAACACAAGGCAAAACCAACGGTGGCTGAATAATACGTACACGACACAGCACTTCGTATGTTTCCTCTAATTCTTTTTTTGCATCGGGGTATATTATGTGCTCATCTATCTTGTCGTAGTTTCTTCTGTGCTGCTTTCGAATTAGCGTGTCGGTAGATGATGAGTGACATTATTAAACCAATCTATCAATTGGGTGTTTCTTTTTTCTTCATTGTGGGGCTATTGGTTTAGTCACACTACCTCTTAAAATAACTAACCTATATATAATTCAAAGACAATTATACGGTATCTAAGGACTCACGTTGCGTGAAGACGCAGTGTTAGACCCGTGGGCGTAGTTCTTCGACGCCGAGAGCCCACGGTTCTCCACATTCTCAGTTTTTGTGGTCAGCGAGCCTGGGCTGTCTGAGCGCCGATCCACTATATCTTCGCGATTTTCTTGCTTGGATTGGCGGCCATGCACGGAGCCTCGCCGTCTTCTACCATTCGGGTTGCTTTTATTGTGAACATCTTCTGCACGAATAACGCTGGTTTGCGCTCCTTGGCCTTCGTGCTGGTATCGACCTTTTCCGCAGCGTGTTTGATAAGGACCGAGCTGTACATCTTCAGGCTGATTGCGATGTCCATCAATGTCTTTCGCCTTGATGGCAAGTAGATCACTCTCCACGGGTAGCTTCTCCTGCTGGTACGTGAGCGTGTCTTGGGTGTTTTGCTCGCAGCTTTCGCGTGCGTCATCAAGACGTCTAATCCCAAGCTGTTCACGACGCCCATCTTTTAATCCAACTTGGGAGCTTGTGCAATACTCTCGCTGAAGATTTTCGAGTTGGTTCTCTGACTTGTCCTGCTCGTCCTTCAGCTCCCTCCGTACACTTAACGGAAATTCTTCCGAATGTCCGTCCTCGGTTTGTTTCTCTAGATGCGTTATTTTCCCTTGAACATCCTGGAGAGTTTTCTGGGTGATAGATTCAAGGCCGCTGGCCTCGGCCTGCTCGTGTTGCTCGCCGATGGATTCTTTGATGTTTTGCTGATCTTCGTCGTGGTCATTTTCCGCGTGAATGTTCCTAATCTGATTGGGAGGATGTAATTTTAATTCCTTCTGAATATCCTGGCGATGTTTCGGGCGAAGATCCGTTGAATCGATCTCCTCGGACGTCATATGGTAAATGTCTTGAAACTTTTCTTGAATGCTCTGATGATCGTCTTGGTGGACACCTTCCAAAAATCTTACAACAGATTGCTTAGTACGGCTGCCTTTCAGAGGCTCCTGAATCTTCTTGTGATCATCTGAGATAATATATTCGAGTTGACAGTACCCAAGCTGACACTGCTGTTTTTCCTCGAGCTTCCCTTCGACGCCCTGATAAACTGCCTTGTAGGCATCTTCAAGCTGGTTGTCCTTTACCTCACCTTGTAAGCCTTGAAATGGTTCGTTCGGGATATTTTCAAGTTGACCGTCTTTAACATGTGTGTCCTTAGACTCCTCTCGAATGACCTTACCCTGTTCTTGGTGGGCATCTTCAGAATTCGAATGTACGGCTTGTTTGGGATGATTGAAAACAAGCTCCAAGTCGCTGAGAGGGCATATATATTGCTGATAGGCGCTTTCACTGTCGACCTTGTCATGCTGAAAGCTGACCCTTTCTTTGATGCTCTGCTGAGTATCTTCGCCGGAAATTTCATTGCGGATACTCGTGAATATCTTGCGATATTCGTCCTTAGGCCCTTTGGAAATTTCTTTCTGATTTGCTTGGATACTGTCTGTCAGGCTTTCCCAAGGTTTCTCATTAGAGCCACCCTTATGTTCGTTTTTATAAATTTTATGTTTGTTGTGATGCTTCCCTGTCGCTCCTTGTGCTGTGGCTGCTTTCTGTTCCATGGGAGCGGACTGTCCTCCGAAGAATGTCAGTGCTTTGCCAGAAGAAGACTTACTGTCGCTTGCTTGGTGTTCTTTACGCATGTCTCCCTTGTTGCCCTTAAAGAGATTATCAATATATATTATCGTTTAACTCGTAAAACGTTAGATAAAAAAACTTTGGGGACGCTTAAGCTTTGCTTTTAAAGGGAAATTCCGCCGATTCTTTGAGCTACCTAATCCAAAGGCATCATATGAATGAGGATGGCTTCTTGATTCTAAAATGCTATCCCGTTCCCACAAATTAACTATAGCTACTTAAAAAAAGTGATATTTTGTTCACTGCTGAAACCGAAACATCGTTCTCCCCAGTTTTCCTCGCCATCGAAACGTGATGTCACCGGTGGGCAGCAAGGCAAGCGGCCGGCAATCGGGTACCCTCGCGCTCGCCTTGCTCGCGCCTCACAGCCAGAAAACCGGTGCGTTCGTGATATCTGAAGTTGATAATAATGTACTTGCACAAAGTATAACCTTGATCTACGTGCTAAACTATAAAAAAAAAAACGGAAGCAATTTGGGTTTTGAGAAAACAGTTTTTGCAACTCGGTACGCTCAAGCCGCGCCTCGCTAGTTCTGTAAAATCACCAGCAAATCCGTTCTCCTTCTATAAGAAACTAACTGTTACGATGGCGAAGAAAGGTCGAAGATCCACGCAATACATTTTTTGACAAATTACCCAAGCACCACGGAGAATGCTCAGAATGTGGGTACAGGTTCCCAACACGCTCGTCTTACCTGAAGAAACGTGCGATTTGCTTTAAATTTTCTTTAGAAAAACAAAAACAAAAAAATAAAGACGTTTTTACCACCTCTTCTGCGAGAGAATATTTCACGCCAACCATCTGACAAACCAGGCAACTGCTCTATCGTATATTAATGGAGATAAACACCTGCTCCCTACACCTGTGTAATACCAGACACGAATAGCAATCTGTCGAAAGTCAGGCTAAAACTTTTTTTAGACGTTTCACTACTCGTCTTCAACAGATCGACCGCGTGAGTTGAACTCCGAGAGTAGCCTGAGCTAGATTCGATGTCCAAAACAAATATAACGCTTATAACAACAACAACAAAAAAAAAAAAAAATCACTGAAGCCATTGCAAACAACAAATGTTACTGCGCCTTTTATTTTTACTTATTTTATCACCAAATAAAGCGCGAGAAGTTGAGAGAATTACGGAGAGAAAAGGAAGAAGTCTTTTTAACACGACTTGATATGCTGCGTCTAGAATGATATCAAGTCCTGACGTGACTTCGTCTTTTAATTTAGCCGTTTTGGTCATTCGAAGCAAAGCACAGTGAGGAATAAGCTCAAGCTGTAAATTATTTATTGTCTCTCCAAAACAGCTTTGATTAACGAGCTCAACGATATGAAATTAGCCTTATAGAAGGAGCAAATTAAGCGCTCATTCTTAACAATCGAGCCCTAACCCGTAAACGATTTCTCTTCGCCACAATAACAAAAAGTGCAATGGCGTACCAATTTGTTTTCGAGTTGGGGGGGGGGAGCAAACCAGCACCTCCCCCCCCCCCCCCGAGCCTGGGGGCGGTGCCCTTGGTTTCCCTTTGGCGCCGCCGGCCAGTGTTTGCCCTGCCCAGTGGCGGCTGTTCCAGGGGAGGACAATTAAAACATGCCTCGCATCCCCTTCCCGCCCCCCCCCCCCCCCTCAACTCTGAGAACAGGGGGGGGGGCGGCAAGCGCCCCACTACTTGCCCTCCCGGTTGGTCGCCGCCCCCCCCCCCCCTCAACATGAGAACAGGGGGGGGGGGGGCGGCAAGCGCCCCTTCCCCGAGCCTGGGGGCGGTGCCCTTGGTTTCCCTTTGGCGCCGCCGGCCAGTGTTTGCCCTGCCCAGTGGCGGCTGTTCCAGGGGAGGACAATTAAAACATGCCTCGCATCCCCTTCCCGCCCCCCCCCCCTCAACTCTGAGAACAGGGGGGGGGGGGCGGCAAGCGCCCCACTACTTGCCCTCCCGGTTGGTCGCCGCCCCCCCCCCCCTCAACATGAAAACAGGGGGGGGGGCGGCAAGCGCCCCCCCCCCCCCCGAGCCTGGGGGCGGTGCCCTTGGTTTCCCTTTGGCGCCGCCGGCCAGTGTTTGCCCTGCCCAGTGGCGGCTGTTCCAGGGGGGGACAATTAAAACATGCCTCGCATCCCCTTCCCGCCCCCCCCCCCCCCCTCAACTCTGAGAACAGGGGGGGCGGCAAGCGCCCCACTACTTGCCCTCCCGGTTGGCCGCCGCCCCCCCCCCCCTCAACATGAGAACAGGGGGGGGGGGCGGCAAGCGCCCCACTACTTGCCCTCCCGGTTGGTGCGCCCATGAATAAGTGCATACCTGTGTTCCGGCAAACTTCATGCGTACTCACCTCGGTTGACATATGCTGCTTGAGCTGCCAAATACTTTAGTAGTCGACACCGTAAATCCTCGTCGAGCTGCCCTGAAGGATGCGGTGAGTGTTCTAAACTGCCACGAGTTCCGTTGTGCGGCTGGTCTGCAGGAATGTTGCGCGTGCTACGTGCTATGCATGCGTCTCGTACATCTTCGACATCAGCATGCTTCTTTCTCCTCTGGAGCAGACTCAATTCGCAACTGCGTACATATTCGAAGAAACGATTTAAAACCGTTTGTTTCCTTACAGCGGCGGTACGAGCGGACATATTTAAATGTGGATCATAAACAGTCACACAACTAATTCGATGCCCATAATTGGTTCAGCGTGTAAAACCTGAAACCGCAAAATGTTTTGCATCGAACGGAGCGAAACATCGTGCTGCCGAATCAGAGATCATCCGTTGAATTCAGACTTGTACGGAACGCGTTACTTCTATCTACAACGCCTCTGCCCCCTTTAGCCCTCCCCTCAACACACAAAATAAATAAATCATAAAAAAAAAATATTAGCTTTTTTTTTAAGGTTAAACTATGCATTGCCGAACACTCATTATCCATCAAAGTGTAGCGCTATTAATTCAAAGCAGGTTCCAAAGTTTCCGAACTAGCCATTATCTTATTCAAAAGCCAGAAGTGATTTTCTGAAGATTTCAATGGGAGAATGGGGCCTATTCGCGGTAACTGGCGCCATTCAGCTCCACGTATTCGAGGGCTCCGTTGGCCGCCCTTTTCCCATTGAAAAATATTGGGAAATCGCTCATAACTTTTGAATAATATAACTGTTAGTTTCGAAACTTTGGACTTTTGGTTCGGATCGCTAGAAGAGCTACTTTTGGGCAGAAAATGAGAGTTCGGCAATCCGTAGCTTATTTCTGCGGTAAAAAGAAAAAAGAAAAAAAGAAAGACGTTAAAACTTTTTGTGACGCCGAATTAGAGCGCAGCTTTTGAAGAGGAAAAGGGGAGGGTACTGAGGGGAGGGTATGTCCTTCCTCCTCATCCATACCCTCTCCTCCTCCCCTCCCTTTCCTCTCCTCCTCCTGTGCTCCTCCCCTAATCCTCTGCTCCTCGTCCTCCCCTCCTTTCCTCCTCCTCCTGCTCCTCTCTTGAGGTATTTCGATATATATATATATTATATGTTCTGGTATTCTCGCTTACCGCTTGTAAGGAAAAAGAAAATGTAGTTCTCACATCTGGAAGCTCCACTCTGTCTAAGTTCTGCCGGTGCCAGGAAACAGGACAGCAGGATCAAGACCGGAGAACGAGACAGCGTTAGAGTCAACACTTTCACAAGGCACGTGATACTCTCGATGTCATCCTGCTTGCTGTCGGCTCTGTCGAAGACTGCTGGGCGTTTTTGATTTCCTCAGCATTAGTGTTGAGCGTACTCCCCCGATATGGCACAGCAGAACAGCGAGTGCATGTCCCACGGGGCCAATGGGATGTTTTCCGGCATGACTGCTATGTAGTTCTTTGTCTAGCACGAAATATTTGGTGAGTGCCGTAGGCGAGAGATACAGAGCTACCACGAGCAAGCCATTGTCGACCTTGGCAGCACACAATTTACCAACTTCGTCTGACGTGCTACTGAGATCGATGGGTACAGCACAGACCCGTACCCATGTAGATGGCCACTTGGATAACGGGTACACCAAGTTTTCATACTTGGCTCTCTGTGATTTATGAATGGTGATATCACTTGCCTGCACAACGTGTAGCTGTCATCTCCCCTCATCCTCCTCCCTCCTCTCCTCCTCCTCGCGCGCTGCATCGTGGGACGTTTCCCATAATGCAACGCGCAGGACCATCGTGACGTCACGTGTGACGTCATTATGGGAAACGTCCTATAATGCACCGCACGGTTACGTCGACGCCGCTTAAGCCGGAAACGGGCGCCTAAGAGCTGCGCTCTAATAGTAGAGAGTTTTAATAGATCGTTCCGATGACTCCGATAACGATACCCGATACTCCGCCACCGCCTCCCTTGCGCACGCATAGTATCGTTATCGGGGCTATCGGAGGTATCGGAACGATCTACTAAAACTCTCTAATAAGAAAACGTGTATTTTTTTTTTTACACTGTGCAGTAATTTTTTTTAGCGAAGTAACGCTTAAGCTACTTTTTGATGCAGTGAGAAGTAACGGTATTTAATTTAATTACTTGTCGAGAGGAAAGTGTATAATACAAGTTACCCTATTTGGTTAATCATCATCATAATTAATTTATTACTATTATTATTATTATTATTATTATTGTTATTATTATCTCTACCCAGGTTTTTTACCCCAGGTCGCGCCTGTGACTTCCACGGCAAAAAGCGCTACACAAGAAAAAAATGACCGCATCTCCACGTGGTGAATGATGTTGATTGGGGCGAAGCTCTGGTAGTGCGTAGACACTGAGCCGCAGCATGCCGAGCTTTTCGTTCGTTTTCACCCATGTCAGAAAGAGAATGTGTGGTATGGAACGTGGTTATATACGCATTTGAGCATTTGACCGCAGCGCCCTCTCGTCTATAAACGTTGAGCCAATGCGTGCAAAGTTTAACGCGATTATATACGCATTTGACCGCAACGCCCTCTCCTCTATAGACGTTGAGCGGCTACATGCAACGCTTCATCCATGACATTCCCAGCTTTTGAGTTACTACCACATCTCGGAGCCCCCTACTCGTCCTGCAGTCGCGGTCGAGTGGTTAAGGCGATGGACTAGAAATCCATTGGGGTCTCCCCGCACAGGTTTGAATCCTGTCGACTGCGCAAACATTTTTTTTTTCTTTTTTTTTTAAGAAGACAGGTGGGATGGCAATCGATGTGAGCACGGACGCCGGACAAGGCTAGACCCTAAGGAGCTTCGCCCCTAATAAAAAAAGATGGCCATGAACGCGTTGAAAAGCAATATGAACGACAAAAAATATTGGAAGGTGGCTAAAGCAGCGGAAAAACGACACATTCAAAATAACTAGAAAGCAAATCCTTAGTTTTACCCTGAAGTAACTCGTTCCTTTTGAATCTCGGTAACGAGTAACGTACTTCGTCACTTTTTAAGCGAGTAACGAGTAACGGTATTACAGTTACTTTTTTTTAAAGTAACGGCGGTATATCGGTTGGTGCTTAGCACCAAAGAAAGACAGGCATGATCGTAGACAAGGTGGACAAGGCTCGAACTGGTTGCGCCGGCCGATGTTCCATTTATTGGTCCCGTGCTGCATGGTGAATGGCGCACCTGCTGACGGTGATGCCGCTAGGCCGATTGCCGACACCCCATTTCTCTATAGGAGTATTAAAAGAAAAACACACACACACATTATACACAAATACACTTACTCACTCAGTATATAAAATAGTTTTTCTCAGTCCTTTGTTTGATGCAATTCAATCGCCCCTCTTGCTGAAGGTCCTCATTATATGTCAAGCGCTGTGGCGGACAGACTTGTCGGGACGATCGCCTGAGCGAAGGTGACGATGGTGGCGATCTTGTATTCTGACTGGTGGTGCTAACTGCTTGTTCCACTGGTGTTGCTAAGTTATCAGTAGCACTGTGTCCCGGCAGTGAAGGTGTGTCCATGTCATAACCATCAGAGTCGAACTCATCGAGAAAACTGGACGCCTCTTCCGTCTTCAGAAGATGTTGGCTGTTCCTGCGCATTTCTCGTCCCTTACCTGTGCGAATTCGATATTATCTCGGGCCTTCGCCACGCACAACTTGCGCTTTTGTGTCCCAGGATTTCTGCCGTCTTAATCGAACGCTGTCGCCTTCTTGTAACGGAACGAGTTGATGTCCACGATCCAGGTTCTGGGCGTGCTTGCGTATACGGAACGTGCCTGACGGGTCGCAAAGTCTGGCAGAAGAGTACGGGGCCTGTGACCTATTAGTAGCTCTGTTGGAGCTGTCCCACACTCGAGCGGCGTCGCACGGTAGTTCAAGAAGCCAAGTCTTAGCCCGAGTATATTCGCATTTTTTTCAGGAGCCTTTTGACAACCTGTACGGCTTTCTCGGCGAGGCCATTGAATCTGGGAAAGTGTGGACTGGAGGTCACATGTACAAAATCAAAACGTGCAGCGAAATCTGAAAAGTCTCGTGCCGAGAACTATATGGTCCACCATCAGTGAATGGGTATTCTATCGCTAGAGAAAGTACTTTCTACGACGCTGAAGTCGTGTCCTGCAATTCCGAAACTTCTGGAAAATTTGAATAAGAGTCATAGATGACCAGATAGTTTCTTGCCGCAAATTGACAATGGTCTGCTCCAACTCTTGCCCAGGGCTGCCTGGGCGTCTCTCGGAGCAACAGCGGTTCCTCGGGATGACAATATGTGAAGTGTTTGCAGGTGGAACACTCTCTGGTCCACGCAGTGATGTCTGCGGTTATTCTTGGCCAGAACATTAATTATCTCTCACAAGATTGGCATCTTTCCCGTCCTATACTCTGTTTCACCTTATGATGTACCGCAGGAAAGGCTACAAACGCGAGCTCCTTGCTCTGGGGCACATCTCGGCGGTACAAGCTCTCGTGACTTAAGAGCGGCTGCCAACGCTATGGGCTCGCGCTTCTAGCCTTCGCTGCGGTACAACATAAGGTGAAACGGAGTATAGATGTCCGCAATGCACGCGCTGTAGCATCTCTTTTCTAAGGCATCGTGCTATGACAAATTTGGAGTCCGAATCACGCTATTTATATAATTGCAGTGACCAAATTTCCTCTGTACGGCCATTACAGTGCTGATTAACGTGGTATCAACAAGACAACAAATTGTTGACGTTGCTGAGTAGTTTTTTCGGCTATGATGGCACATTAGTTATAACATAGTCAGGGAGGTTGTTGTTGTTTCGTGTTTTTTTTTTTTGTTTTTGGTAGTTATTTAAACAGGGGATTAGCCGAGGATCTGAATGGTTCGTGTGCCAATGTTTGATAATTCTGAATATCCAGGGTGGTGATTGCTCCAAAGCAAAACGACAACCTCTAATCTTGTTATCCCAGTTTATAACTGGCACATCCATTATTGGTCAACCTGCAAGGTTCGCGGCTGTAACTTGACCGCACGCCATCAATTGAGACAAGTACGAAGTTATCAGAGAGTCGAAGTCAGGAGGAGGAGGAGGAATTCCTTAGGTGGTAGAGAGGACAGAGTTTGTCATGCGGGAAAACACCGACGATGTCCCGTCCGAAAAATAGAGGGGAACGTAAAGAGCAGAGAAAGAAAACAAGAGATGGGGAGGGAGGAAGGAAGGAAAGAGGAAGAAAGCCGGCGGTCAATATTAACAATCACTTGTTGCTACACATACACACACCCATACGCGCTGTTTTAGAATCGGCTGCTTTTAAAATTGTGCTAAAAATCCAAAACTCTTAAAAAAATACCGCAGAAAAAGGGCTTGAATATGTCTGCGGCGGTCTCAAGAGCCCCCTAGAAAATAATGTCATCAGTTTCCTCCAGTGGAGGACGAAGGTTTTGAAGCTGCTGGGAGAATCTCTGCCTTTAGATGATGTGTTTAGGACATTCCCAGGGCATGTGGTCGACGTCTTCTGGGACCTTGCAACCGTCACACAGAGGCGACTTCCTTTTGCCCCATCGATGCAATACTTTTTCGCTTTTCTCACTTGCAGTACGGAGGCGAAGTAGAACTGTAGCTTATCTTGCAGAGTTTTTCACCCAATAAACGCAGCCAGAAGGGGCACGGCCAAATCGATCATTTTTAATACAGACGAGGCAAGCGGGTTGTTGACGCCCGCCACCAACCTACGAAGAACTTGCAGGAGGGACATGACGAGACTCTGCCAGCCTAAAAAAGACTGAAGTGTAAGCGCAGTTTCTGGAGGAGTTCTCTGTTTCTTCTGACTAGGATATCTTTCCGGTGACGCCTCACGGTAAGGGGCTTGTCTGGCGACTGTTTCTCTTTAATTTCTTGTGGAAGGTGGTTGAACATTCAGTACCTCTGCAACAGCTGGATTACCTAAATCGTGGGAATACTCGGCTTGCCGTCTGTTTTTTCAGGGACAGCATTCGCTTTTACGACGCTTGGCCAGGTTGAATGGTGTTTCGAAGTTTGCGACGACTGTGGTGGTCTCGGCTGGGAGCACCGTGGCTGGGAGTCTTCCTTGTTTTGTTAAGCTTAGTGACAGCTGCTTTTGCGGTGGCGTGGTTCACTCCACTTTGTTTTCGGTAGTCGTTCATCTTTCTCACGAGTTTGATTTTCGGGCAATGTGGCGATGTCGCATGATGTTTACCTCTACAGTTCACACTTTTGAATGGGGCGTTGGGCGGGCATTCTTCGGTGTCATGGGCGTTGGAGCAGCACAGAAATACCTTTTGACGCGCACCCGTTGGGGTTAGGTAACCAAGTTTCACGCACGAGTGGCATTGCACTGGGCGTGGTGGGTATGCGGTGACTGGATGTCGGACGCAGCCCACAGCGACATGACTTGGCAGCTCATTCCCGACGAAAGTAAGGCGTACTGTTTGGAAATCACCCAATCACCCGAGTTGAACAAGGTTAATTCTGCTCTTAAGCTGTGCCCTGGGATCTTCTTCAGTAATGTTCTTCAAAACGTCCTTTATGACACTCACGGCACGAGTTTTTAGACCTTGGTTCATACGCGTACATCGGTACATCTAGTAAACTTTCACACTTCAACAGCTGCGCTGTAGTTTGTAATAGCAATGACGTTTAGTACCTTATTTGGCCTGATTTGCAGGATGCTGGGCGGAGCGATGTCTTCTAACTCCGCGGTCAAGCGAATACTATTAAAGGTTGTGACTTGCTTTGTGGGTTTTTTTCGGCGTGAAGAGCCGGAGAGAACGTGGTGGTGGGTGCCATTATCTTGGGCGCAAGGTTGGGCGTTCTTTTCCTCCGTTTGTTAGAGAGCACAGTTTGGAAGTCCCGCATATCGAACGTGATATCCGATGCGTCTGAGGTAGATTCTGTGTAGTAGTGCGATGAGAGTGATAGTGCGCTCGTTGGGTCCTTCACTTTGGTGAGGTCCTCATCACGCTCTGTCATGCTGAAGCCATCCTGAATTTCTTCTGGGTGGCACTTTAAACCGGACAAAGAAGCTGTCTCCTCGGGATACGCAAAAGAAGCATTGGTTATGGTGGGGTTGATCGCATTTAACGTCGCTTGTTTTTGGGAGGTCATCGCAGCTAGATGCCTGTCTCCCTTGCGGGAGAACTGATATTCCCAGTTGCAACTTTCAGATGCAATTTAGTGAAAAAAAGTGTTTTCCGATAAAATAGTACAAGTTATTGCTGACCTGCAAAAAAAGTACTGTTCGCCATCCGAACACTTCGTCGTCCTCCCCTCGAAGCCACCGTTTGTATTTGCCAAGCTGCCCGACGATTTCAGCGGCGTCAGCAACGCGCCAGGCAGCATGCTGCCTTTCTCGTGCAACCTGCTGGGCAGCCTTCATTCCATCTCCACAAAAAAAGGCAGTCGGCGATGAGGCACTGGGCATCAGATCGATGAACCGGTGGAGCTGATGTGAACGCGGCCCTTTCGAGATTGCCCTCGGAAGATCGGCTGCTTAGCCCTACGAATTCCCCCAAGATGGCCTCGAGTAGGCCCACCGTATTCGTCAGCAGGAATGACGTGCCACACGAAGCCATTGACCTCTTGAAGAAAACGTGAGTGCTACTTGGTGCACGGGTGCGACTCCTTTGCAAGTTTGTAGTCTAACCAAAATACGGCTCTGATTCTACGCGACCAAATGACGTGTCCGTAACGTAGCGAACGAGGGAAGCAGTGCGCCTCTGTCACTACGATGTCATTTATGCCTTTTTTCACATCTCTCAAAACTAAAACTTTATTGTCACTGGCAAGGTGAGAATGGCATGGCGGAGTTTCAGCTGTCCCGCCTTTAGCAAAGCACGGCAGAAGGCATAGAGCGCGTGCTGGAAGCCGTGCATTCAAAAGATACGCCCTGCCGACAGGAAGGTCCTTCAGTTTCCCCGCCGCCAGAGCGAGTCCTTCGGCATCTCGTGAGCTTCGAACGCGCACGAGCAGCCAAAGCACGACGGAAGGCAACGACCGCGTGCTTGAGGCCGGACACCGGAGAGAGACGCCCTGCCGTTTTCTATATGGCTACAAGGGGAAGAAGGCTTCCTGGAGTCTTGTTTTCCGATTCTATTACCGGCTTCTGTAACAGCTTTGTCTAAACTCCTTTCATCGCATGGAATTATGTGAACCTCATGTAAAATGTTACTTGTAGGTGTAACTTAAAAGTAGTTCACTGCATGGAAAATAATTGGAAAGAACTATGGACGCAACACGTCAACGGGATGAATGCCCTCTACATACAGAGCTACGAAAAAATTGACGCAGAAACGCTGAACCTAGTAGGTAAGTGACGCAGATCGTGCAGGCACGCCGAGACATTTTGGGGAGGCTGTCACTCGAAAAGGGTGCGTTCCGCTGGCAGGTCCAAGTTTGCAAGTAGTGTCCACGCTGTCCGCAGGTCACGAACACATCGACAGAGACGAGTGTCGCAAGAGGTAGGCGGTAAAATCGATGGAGAAAAAAAAATCATGACAAATTCTTTTTATTGCAGGAATGTTCACGTGGGCAACACTCCGCATGTACAGGACGACGCAGTCGCTGAATTTGCGGTGGCACTGACTCTTGCAGCTTCCAGACGAATGTTCGAAGGCGCCAACGCCATACTCGCGTACGTTACCGCAGATAATAATAATAATAATCAAAAATATAACGTTAGCCTTCTTCTTATAGTTGACAAATGCGCATTCGGTTTCATTCAAGGGGAGATTGGACTCTGGAAAATTGGGGTATCTGCTGGATGCTTGGCCCGGAGCTGGTAGGAAAAGTCGTTGGCATTGTGGGCCTGGGTGGAATCGGTACGTACACTTTTCATAATTGGTATGTGACGTGACGACGTCATGACATCTGTGACGTCATGAAGTGACGTGACGACAAGACAGAAGTTAGCCTGTTCAGGTATGGGCGCCATTGCCTTTCGTGACCCTGTGCGCCATGGGTAATCCCCACAGGGTACAAATATTTGCGCCTTAGAAAGGGGACTTAATCGTCTTCTGCGGTTTTGCAAGGCACGGTAATATTGACAGGGCTGAGGAAATGGCGACGCCGAATGACAAGTTGACACTAAAACGAGGTCTGGCGATGAGCATGGCACCTTGCACGTTACGTACGCCAGCGCAGATTGTATTTTTTTGTCAATACGGTTTTTGGACAATATTATTGAAATATATTCGTGATGTGATGGGCTCACAAGTATAAAAAATGAGAGCTTTCATAAAACACAATGACAAATGTTGGGCACAGTGATGTCGATAGATGCTTTTAGCTCAACGCAGAGCCGTGTATAGAGAGGGTTTGGTCAATGGGAGGCGCGGGTAGAGCCAGTGCGTGCACCAGACTCAGAAAGAGGGCCTGACATGCTCTCTGAACCAACCAGAAGCCGAAAAGAATCCCCTAGCGGTGATAGCGAGAAACAGTTTTAATCATAGGTATATGGTATTAATAAGCGCGTAAGAGTTAAATGTAGGTAACCCTTCATGGTTAAAAACAGGGAGCACGTGATGTTTCGATTATGACCATGCAGAAAGATGTAAGAGACAAATGTGCCGCTCGAAGTCTGTTTTGCTCGGACAGAGTCTGATCGCTCGGACGGCAGATTCCCGGCCCTCGGCGCCTGGCGTACGGATTATGTCGATCTTTCCAATAGTCGCACTCTTCCACCATGATACTGGATGACCATGATTGAAACACCACGTGCACCATATTTTCAGTCACCGAGAGTTACTCCGACGCGTTTATTAATTTCGTTTCTCGCGACGAACGCCAGGGTATTATTTCCGGCTTCTGGTTGGCCACATGCGAATTTCTGAAGACATCCTGGAACACGAACAGCACGCTTTAGGCCAATGGCGCCTCCTCATTTGTCTCCTATAGTTCCCACTGAATTGCCAAACTCTCTGATTATACGGCTCTGACTCAATGAGCACACATAGAACGTGTATACTATTATCTTCGACACCATAGTGTAACTAAACGGCGGCGTCGATGTCTATACTCCATTCGCCTTTAAGCAGAGACTGCAGCCAAAGCTACAAGCCCGCGCCCCTGGCTTTGAAATGTGCATTTCTAGCGCGAGTGCTCGTTCTGCAGAAGAACGCTTCAAAACCGCGACCTCGATTTCTCTCATTGACTGCAGTCTCAGCTTCAGGGTGAACGGAGTATATCATCCTCGCCTTCGCGAGCCAGTTCTCGAAATCTGTTACTATTCCTTAGGTCTGGAAATCGTCAACCGGTTACGGGCCTTCAAGGTCCGAAGCTTCTTGTACTACAACAGGCGTCCCAGAATGGATCGTGAGTTGGGTTTCAGTTTATGGTTTAATGCGCTGTTTCCAAACAAGCCCTCACGAGGTGTGGGCAAACTCGCAGTTTCCGGACGAGGTGTGGGCACTGCGCATGCGCAGAAACCAGATTCGCGACGTGCGCATGCGCCCTGCCGCAGTGGCGTGACGTCAGCGCCGCGTCTGACGTCACGCCGCTGAGGTGGCGCTGCTGTCAGCACGGCGCATGCGCAGACGCTTCATATCACGCGAATTTGGTTTCTGCGCACTGCCCGCACCTGGCGTGGGCAGACGCGCAATAGCGTGTCGGTCTATGCACATTCGAGCTCTCTGTTCTGGGTATATCTTCAACCTGGCAACCGTCACGCATGCTGCCTAATGATCAGCGCTGCCGCACGACATCCAGTACAGCTCCCTCAAGCATCTGCTGGTGAACAGCGACATCGTGATCGCCAGCTGCCCGCTGAATCCGGAGTCTCGGCACATGTTCAACGAGAAAACTTTCAGGCAGATGAAGCCCACGTCTATATTCGTCAACGTCAGCAGGTATACAGTTCTGGTGAAAACCGCTAGGACCAGCTGAATGAACCCGGATAGTCGCGCCAGTGAGAAACTTGCATGTAATACATTCTGCGACACTTACGAAGCAGCACGTCCTGTTAAGTTAAGCGCAAGATAAATTATGAGCACACGTTCTCATACGCGCTGCGGACGATCTGAGTTTGGATTGCTATTTCCACCAGCCTCTACTAAATTATATTTTATAACATTATCTTTCATTGCTGTCCCTTCTATTCCGTGTCTTCCTACTGTCCCAAACTAAAGCAATAATGGTAAACAATTCATTAAAACAAATCGTTCTCTACAACTACCTTTAAGGCTGCCGCTGTGTTCAGGCTGGTCAGGGCAATATCTCTTGCTAAATCATCCAGCCGACGCTACGAGCTGATGGGACCAATCAGACAGCGTCAAAAACGCACCATCATGGAGTTTGTCATGTTTCTGCACGTGCCCTATTATCGCTTAATCACTCATAAAAAAAAAAAGTCCAGTGACTTGTACTATTGACGCTGCTTGATTGGTCCCATTAGCTCATAGCGTCAACATACTGCGAAAGTATAGACCGTTCCAATAAAAAGCTTCTGGCAGGCTCATCAAAGTTCGCGCGTATGGCGTGTGCTTTGCTCGCTTTCTAAAGTCACGAACACGCGCGTCCTGGGCAGTGGATCTGTAGACACTGAAAAGGTGTATAGACCGTTTCAAATAACGAGGTTTTGGCATATTCTGTTTTGATAGTTATTGCGCATGTCACGTGCTTTGCTCGCATTCCGAGGCAATGAACATACTGACCTGTGCAGCTGCACGCATAGGCTGCGATTTCTGGCATTTTCGAATATGTACCTTTGAAGGCATTGCCACAAAAAAATTGTCTCCGGGTGTATAGTTACACACGCTACACGTGTTGGAGTCTGTAGCATGCTACCCTAAAGCGAAAACCTAAAACAAATAAAGCTTCGAGGTGCCTCCTTTTGATTTTGATCGTCTACTCCAGTGGTTCTCGAACATGGATGTGTCGGAGACCCGTTAGGGACCCGCTAAAGCAATGGGAGACGGTATAAAATAAGACAACTAACTGCGGTGTAAAAAGGGCATCGTTTACTGTTATAGACGGGAGGAGTGAGAATCATCAGGTAAAATGATGGATAGATGGTAACGGCTGTACCCTTTATCACGGGCGGTAGCTAGCGTCACCTAGCGAAAGTTTATTTATTTATTTATTTTTTTTTTTTATGGAGAAGGGGGTAAAGGAGGGATGGGGTTTGAGGCTTTGTTGAAGCGAGGGCTTCGCGGAACCCCCAGCGACTCCGCGGAACCCCAATTGATGACCGCAGGTCTACTCTATATTCATTATGTGATCGCGTGCAGCGCCTGTAGCAACTTGTTCTCAGCGTTCCCCTTGGTGCGCTACCAAAAGCGTCGCCGTGGATGGCCAAACGACTGGAATGAGAGCATTGTCAGACCGTCGAATTCGATGGTGTTGATTTAGGAACGCGACAACGCCCAACTTTCACCGTACTTTTTACACAAAGCATGGAACTTGTGGTAACGACTGACGATAAGCAGGCAGGATCCCAAATCGTGATGTCACGGCGAGGCAAATCCTGATCGCGACGTCACGGATGAAAGTCATAAGAGAGCGCCACCGAAACATCTCAGCGCTAATATACAGTTTCGAAGGCCCGTAGGAAGTGGGAGAAAGCAATTACAGACCGCGTGCACCGGAAGCAGTTCAAATCAGCGGCTATCGGTTCTTCCAAACAGCTTAGCGCTCTCACTGTGACTAACTGCGACGTGATGCCTAGGTTCAACCGCTTCTAAAGCGCTGGATATATCCAATTAACGGTTTAATTCGGAATTAGGGTTCCACGTAGTCGCAGCTCTTATGGCCCCGAATGCATTTATGACGTAAAATAAAGCCCTCTCACATCCTCTTTTCAGTACAGAAGTTAGCCGCGGCAGTGGCGTTATGTTTTTAAACGGTCGGTAAGCAGCTTAGGAAAATGGATAATCTCTCACGTGATTGGCCAAATATCGCTAACTGTTGTGTGGGATTGTTTTCTCCCTACCTAATTACTCATTGAATGATATGTATTCCCATTATGCTCGGCGACAACTTTTCTTGGCAATGCAGTCGAGAGGAGGAGAGCCCGCGCACGGCTTTATTCGGCGCTCAAAATGGGAGAAGGAACGCGTGCCTGTACCCCCCCCCCCCCCCCTCCCCCCTGCATTGCCAAGAAAAGTTGAGGCCGAGTATAGTGTTTTCGTGTATCGTGCCTATAATTCCTCTGTGAAAAATTTATTTGAAAATTGTGGGTGCTTTCTGAATAGTGTAGAGGACCTAACTTTCGCGAAGGCCCAATCTTCGCGGATTTCGCGACTTGTACGATATCGCGAAACATAGGTCCCGCGAATATGTTTTTCTGTCGTAACAAATGCGTAGCATACCAGCCTTATTCGCGAAATTTCGTGCGTGCAAAATCTTCCTGGAGTCAGACTTGGACGAGTTGCTAAATATTGAGCCCGCGAAGATAAAGTCGCTTACAGTATTTCTCCATTGCGTAAATGTATTCATTCGTGTTCCTAATTAGCGACTTGTTAACGTGTAAGTTTATTTTATGTGGGCTTTGCTGCTATGTTTTTATTATCTCATATTTTTGAACATCTTGTAAAATAGCTCATTGTCACCAATATATTAAACGAGAAAAATCACGAAATTAAACTCGCTCGCCGGTGTTCGCCTTTGCCAAAACTGATTTTCAAGCTTTTGCAATCCCCGCGGTACGCATCAGCTCCCGGCCAAGTCCCATTAACTTCGCAAAATGAAATTCAAGCCCATGCAAGTCCGCCTTCCCCCGATGAAATAACGTCGCAATCCATGTACCTCTCTGTTGCGATCTTTAGGGGCGAAATCGTGGACCAGGACGCCCTCTACGAGGCCCTCAAGAACAACGTCATCGCCTTTGCTGCGACGGACACAACGACGCCCGAGCCTCTGCCCTATAGCCATCCTCTTTTGACACTCAAAAACTGCAGTAAGTACCTCTACTGACACGGAGGGGCTTGAGAAAAAAACCCTCGTGGTTTAAAATCAATCCAAGGAAGCGGACGGAACGCTGGAGAAGAGAGGGGGAAACCTCCTCCTCTTTTTAGCGTTTCGTCTGCTTCCTCCTCTCCGGCCCGTTTTACCCTCGCCTTACCCTCTTGAGTTGCAACGGACTACGGTTTCTGTGCACACCGCAACTGTACTAATAATAAAAAAGAGAGAGAGACACACACATATGACGCATATTAACCATATGATATCCCATAATATCGTATAAAAGAACCATATGGCAATTGTTATGACTTTTTTTTTTCCTTCAGTGAAGAACGCACAAAATAATTTAATGTTTTTTCGCGGTTATTTATCATACTTTTCGTTTCAGATGGCACGTAGATGGCATTATTTTCTGCCACTGGTAATCATTTTAAAATTAGTGATATTTTAATTAAATCAATGTGGCGAACAGAACCGACAGCATTTTATATCTGTATATTACGTGTATAAGGTACGAGAGATTGGCTTGAATCACTTAAAATTGCAAAGTTCGCTGGTAAAACTATATAATAAAGATTTTCCTTTATATAGGTTTTTCATAAACGGTATTGTGGAATATGAGTTGTACGGGTGCATGTTTTTCTTTTTCGTTTTTTTTTTTTTTTTTTTTTTTCGGTAGTATAACGCTAATATGCATACATCTTTTTTTTTTTTTTTACTTTTTGTTTTGCTGGAAATTCGGGGCAGAACAGCTTCGCCTTTCTTATTATAAATGCTGCTGTTGTGTGTACACTCTGTAGATTCAAATAATGTTCTACTGAACTCGTTTTATTTTTCTGAGAGATTACACAAGAATAACGACATTAAAACTACGAGGAATGTTCCTGCGTCCTAACCGGGCGCTGCCCGCAAGGCGTCTGCCCTCCTCTCCTCTCTCCTCTCTTGCCGTGGGGGCGACTTGAGTTGTTTAGTCTACCACCACGGAGGTCTGGCCGACTGGCCCGCAACCGGGCCCCCGAGCTGGTGTCGGGTATCCCCGGTGCGTGCCGGCCTCCTCCGCGGCTCGAGGGAGCGTGTTGCGGGGAAGACGATGCTGTCGCTGCAAGCCTCTACATCACTCCCCCCCTAGTGGCACAGAACGCAGAAAGGTGGCACGAGCAGGAGAACTTGAAGTTTATGGTTCACGCAGGGAGAGTTGAAGCCTGTCCGGGTAGTGAACTCGCCGTCCGGAGCGTGTGGTTCTTTCCGGCTTTTTCGAGATAGGGAGCGCTCCCTGGTCTTGCGCGGGTAGAGAAGCCGGTGAAGAACGAGGCGAAGAATTTGTAGCTGGTGGAAGGATGGGGAAAGGGAAATCGGCGTCGGAAGCGGTGTTTACAAAAGCGGGCTTCAGGCGGTCGGTGGCGATTACTTGATTGTTTCCCCTGATTGTGACCGTGAATTGTTTGGGTCCCCGTTTTACGACCTTGTAGGGGCCGTCGTACGGTTGTTGGAGGGGAGTTCGCACCGCGTCGTGTCGAACGAACACGTGCGTGCAGGTGTCGAGATGTGTGCTGACGTAATGGTCTCGACGAGCCGTTCGAGGTGGGGTCGCGCGTAGTCCTTCCATGACCTCTTTTAGGCGGGTCACGTAGCTTATTGGGTCGGACAAGTCTCTGTTGCTCGCTGGTGTGAAAAATTCGCCAGGTAATCGGAGTGTGGTGCCATAGACCAACTCTGCTGTTGTGCACGAGAGGTCTTCCTTGAGCGCTGTCCTGACACCAAGAAGGACGAAGGGCAGAACGTCAGTCCAGTCGGTGCGCTGGTGGGCTTTCAAGGCTGCCTTCATTTGCCGATGGAACCGCTCGATGATCCCATTGGCAATCGGATGATAGGCGGTTGTTTTCGCATGCTTTGATCCGAGCAGGCGCGTCAGTTGAGTGAAGAGTGACGATTCAAACTGGCGTCCGCGATCGGTCGTGATGATGGACGGTACTCCGAAACGTGAAATCCAAATTGACACAAAAGCGCGAGCGACGGTTTTGGCAGTAATGTCCGAGATGGGAATAGCTTCCGGCCAGCGTGTGAATCTATCTATGCAAGTGAGGATGTACCGCTGGCCTTGTGATGGTGGTAGCGGTCCGACAATGTCAACGTGGACGTGGTCGAACCTTGCATCGGGAGTCGCGAAGGTGGAGAAAGGCGTAATGGTATGTCGCTGGGTCTTAGCTCGCTGACAGGATATGCACTCTCGAGCCCACTGACGAACATCGCGATTCATGCCGGGCCAAACGAAGCGAGAAGTAACGAGATGCTGTGTTCCCCGTATGCCCGGGTGCGATAGCGAGTGCAGTTTCTCGAACACCAGTTTACGGAAGTGTGCGGGAAGAAATGGACGAGGCGCTCCCGTCGACATGTCGCACCACAGAGTTGCGTCATGCATGGGCAGTGGTACCTCTCGCAGTTCCATCGAGTGCGTAGCTGTGTGCAGTTGGCCGAGCTCGGTGTCTCTTTTCTGAGCAGCAGCAAGGGCGGCGAAGTCCAGCACTGGGCGTTCAGCGGCGCCGATGCAGAGGCGTGACAAGGCATCCGCCACCGGGTTGTCGCGGCCGCTCACGTGTCGCACGTCCGTCGTGAACTCCGAGATGTACGACATTTGACGAAGTTCACGAGTTGTGTGGGTTTGGCTATCCGACTTCAGCGATCGTATTGCGAAGGTCAGTGGCTTGTGGTCAGTGAGAATGAAGAAGCTTCTTCCCTCCAAGAGATGGCGAAAGTGGCGAAGCGTCAGATATGCGGCGAGAAGCTCTCGTCCGAAGGTGCTGTATCTGCGCTCGGTGGGTGACAGTGTCTTGGAGAAAAAGGAGATGGGCTTCCAGATGTTGTTTTGCCATTGCTGAAGGACCGCTCCAATCGCAACTTCCGAAGCATCCGTCATGGCGCACAGGGGAGCGTTGTCCTCGGGGTACACCAAAAGGGTTGCGTCGGCGATGTCTGCCTTGATTTTGGTGAACATGCGCTCCGCTGTTGCATCCCAGGTCAAAGCCGCTGCCTCGCCGTGGCTCTTTTTGAGGAATTCTTGCAGCGGTTGGAGGGTTGTTGCGCAGTGGGGGACAAAACGCCGATAAAAATTGACGATTCCGAGGAACTCCCGCAGCTGGCGTCGTGTTGACGGTCGAGGAAAGTTCCGGATCACCTCAACCTTCGCGGGAAGTGGACGGATGCCTTGGTGGTCAATGTGGTGTCCCAAGAACTCCAGCTCACCTACACCGAACTGACACTTGGCGGTGTTAATGATGATGCCGTAGCCCCTGAGACGCTCGAACACAGCTTTGAGGTGTTGTTCGTGCTCGGCGGGTGATGAGCTTGCGATGAGAAGGTCGTCGACATAGGCACGGCAGAAGGTTAGTCCCCGGAGTACTTCGTCAATGAACCTCTGAAAGGTTTGGGCGGCGTTCCGAAGACCGAACGGCATCCGGACGAATTCGTATAGTCCGAATGGCGTGATGATCGCGGTCTTCGGCACGTCGTCCGGGGCGACGGGGATTTGGTGATAAGCGCGCACCAAATCAATCTTTGAAAAGATGCATGCTCCGTCGAGGCTGGATGTTATGTCTTGGATGTGGGGGATCGGATAACAGTCGGGAGCGGTGACGCGGTTTAATGCGCGGTAGTCGCCGCATGGTCTCCAGTCTCCGGCTGTTTTCTTTTGTACCATGTGCAGTGGTGAGGCCCATGAGCTCGACGACGGTCGCACGATGCCCAATTCAAGCATGTGCTGGAATTCCTGTTGAGCAATTCGCAGCTTGTCAGGGGCGAGACGACGCGGTCGAGCATGGACGGGAGCTCCGGTGGTTTCAATATAGTGAGAAACGCTGTGCTGCACAGGGCGTTCGTCACAGCCAGTGCGCGTCAACTCCGGGAACTCGCGCAAGATGGTTGTGAATTGTGTTGGGGCGTTAGGAATGACATGCGCCGGAGCTGGAGAAGGCACTGCGGATGATACGCCCGACACGGAGAGGTTAGTTATCGTGTCGAGGAGACGCCTTCGTCCTATGTCCACCAAAAGTCCGAAGTGTCGGAGGAAGTCCGCACCAATGATGGCATGTTGCACGTCCGCGACGACGAACACCCAGCGGAAGGTCCGTCGGAGACCGAGATTCAAGGTTAGCGAACGCTCACCGTAGGTGGGAATTGGCGTCCCGTTCACAGCTTGGAGCTGCGAGGTGCTGGACATCCGCTTGTCTTTAGGTGTTGCCGGTAGTATGCTGACCTCGGCACCGGTATCCACGAGGAAGCGGAGGCCGGTGTCGCGGTCGGGGACGTAAAAGAGGCGTTGGCGGCTGTCCGGAGTGGCCGAGGCACTTGCCGCCTCTAGTGCTCCGCCGTTCCGTTTCCCGTGTAGTGGCAGGGTGTGGTGCACTTAGTGGCATTATCGCCGAAGCGGCGGTGGTACCAACAGATGTCGGTTCGTGCTGGTGAAGAAGATGGACGGCGTCGTTGGGACCGCGACAGGCTACGTCCGCGGTGTTGCTGCAGGGTCGCGACGGCGGTCGTCAAGCGGGAGATCTCCGCGCGGAGCTGTTGTATCTCGTCCGTAGGAGCTTGGACGGCCGATACAACCGGAGTCGAAATCTCCATCAGCTTGTCGGCGAGCTCTGCCAGGTGTTCAACACCGAGGTCTCCAACGGACGCCAAGATCATGCGCACGTTGTGGGGCAGACGCTGGACGAACAGGTTCCGCAGGAACGAAGCGTCGATTGTAGATGCCTTCTCACCCATCAGCTGCTGCATGCGGCGCAAGAACTGGGTAGGTCGGCGGTCACCAAGTTCCTCGGTGGTCAGGAGTTGTTGTAACCGTCTTTCCTCAGAAGCTGTTGTGCGGCGGATCAGCTGCCGCTTGAGGGTGGCGTAGGCATCCGTGGCTGGTTGCTGGAGGAGCAGGTCGCGTACCTCGCTGGCGATGTCTGGTGGAAGGCTGGCCACGATGTGATGATACTTGGTGCGATCAGCGGTGATCTTCCGAGTCGCGAACTGCGCTTCCACTTGTAAAAACCACAGCTCGGGATCCGCAGGCCAGTACGGTGGGAGCTTGAGGACGACGACGGAGACGCCTTCCGCAGGGGGCGCCGTGGTTGAGGAGTTGGCAGAAGCATTTTCTTCTTCTTGATTCATCGCAGCGCTTGAGGTCGGGTTTTTCGTTAGTCCGGGTCACCAATGTAGATTCAAATAATGTTCTACTGAACTCGTTTTATTTTTCTGAGAGATTACACAAGAATAACGACATTAAAACTACGAGGAATGTTCCTGCGTCCTAACCGGGCGCTGCCCGCAAGGCGTCTGCCCTCCTCTCCTCTCTCCTCTCTTGCCGTGGGGGCGACTTGAGTTGTTTAGTCTACCACCACGGAGGTCTGGCCGACTGGCCCGCAACCGGGCCCCCGAGCTGGTGTCGGGTATCCCCGGTGCGTGCCGGCCTCCTCCGCGGCTCGAGGGAGCGTGTTGCGGGGAAGACGATGCTGTCGCTGCAAGCCTCTACAACTCTATCTCAGTAGTTCCGTGCAGCAGTGTGAAACCTACAGATGTCCTCAGCCAATCAGGAGAGCCAACCTCCCTAACGTGTTCTTCCGCGCGTCGTCTGCTTGCCGTCTGCTCGCGGCGACCGAACGTTCGAAGAAGCCACGAGGCTGTCTGCTCAAAACGTCGTGCTACTTTTTCCCACAAGGAAGCGACCCCCTAAAAAGACGACGACGATACCTAGTGAGGCCGGAGCCAACCCGGAGCACTGTGTGTGCACGCGCACGTGCGGAACTCGAAGGCCTGTGTGGCGACGGTGAACGGAACCTCAGCCTGTGTGGCCACCCTAATCGCACTATAAGTGTTAAAGGTATAAGTATAAGTGTTAAACGTCACTTTTATCCTCTTTTCTACCCCCAATGTGAGTAGCCTCTTTCAACCTTCCAATCTGAACCAAGACCAGAAAGATAACAAAAGGTAAGATAAAATGCTTTTACCTACAGCCGCTCCCTTGCCGCATTCTTTTTGCACTACTCCCAGCATGTTCAACGCCAACTGCTTCGCTTGTTTCGGATAACAAAGCACATTTGATTGGTACCTCACAGGTTGGTACCTCACAGGCGATTCAGCGCATGCCACCATTTTGCGAAAAGCGGCTTGGGCAAAGCACTACCCCGCCGCAGTCTTCCGCTGTGTTGTGACTTGGCTTTTTACTCGTGCTGATTAAGCTATCGACGGAGTCACTTACTGCGATTTCTAAACTGTATATTAGCAGATAATTATTTATGGTGTATCACTTCAGCGTCTCTTTGCGAAACAATAAACCAAAACATAAAGGACTATTTTGTAGTGTTCTTGCATTTAAATAAAAACACATACGGAAATATCAAAGAAGAACAGCTTAAATTATCGTCGTTTTCGGGCACAGAGGAGTATTACAGCATTACTGTACATGCCAGTACTGCAGTTATGGTGATACAAGCAGGGAAAGAGCCCTTACTACAAGTACTTTATTCCGCCGCGCAAGAGTGACGCCTCTGTGCGCTCAGTAGCTTTGGTCCTGCTGCGGGAAACTACTGAGATGGAGTATAGGTGCCCAAATAGCTGACTGTTGTGAATGCGCTCTCGTCTGGAACAGTTATCATGAGAATGCACGCGAAGTTATAATTGAATTTGGTCAGATGAACCTGTTTTGAGGGGTACACCCCAATAATATATAAATAAAACTTTTTTTTTTTACAGGATATTTGTGAGTTGCGCGGCAGTTGAACGAACAAATCGACACTCTCAGATTAATCGATGTTACCAAAAGCGTCTTCAAATAGTCGAATGTTTGCATAAAAGTGGTAAATAACCGAGGCATTTCACAAAATAAATGGTGCAGCCGAACTGTGCCTATAGTCGAGAGGGTTTATAAATCCACTCGCAATACCCAGATAAAGAAAGAAACATGGTCTCTTATATTATCCCTAAGACAACTTGACGGCGAAAGCCCAAGCACGGATGCATTAAAGGGGCTGTGCAACGACATTGGGTAGGAATATTTCTTACTTTACACCAGCTTCCTGGCACTAGTAGGACCCAAGAATACTCGAACGCATGCACCACTGACCAAGAAGCGTCTTCGTCGCGGCGGAATTCAAGGGATGAAAGCGGAGCTTCTCTTTCAGTCCCTTCTTCCAAAGCCGCCTTTTGCTCCTTCGCGAAATTTCATGACGGCGCTGTGGGGACAATGGCAACAGTACGATCCCCGGGAATGCGTCACCGAGCTTTGCGGTGACGATATTCAAATGCTGCTCACACAGTGGACGCGAAGACTGCGTACGCATTCGATCTGCGCTCGTGACAATCGATGCCTCGACGTGCATTCGGGTAGTGGCTCGTGCCGTATCCAATCGCTGCAACGACGACAATAGCCGAGCCATAACAATGTCTGGAACTCAGCGCGTGTCCTGTGCTTTGCCAACCCAAGCGCGTGGCTATGATCAACATTGGCGGCATATAATCTGCTCCATATCACGTGGCCGCTTGTTCCGGCTGCGAGTTGAGGGGGTGAACGGTGCTCTTTTTTCTTTAATTTTTTTCTGAAACTTATATTGCGTGGGGTGAGAAACGAAAGCGTGTTTCATAGGTCGATAACGTCAGGGATTCGTTTTAAGCGGTATTTGTGCAAAGTACAAAAATTGTTGCATCGCCCCTTTAAAGACAGTTGCACGATTTACTGTTTCATTCTTTTTTTTTTCACATTATTCGCTTTATAGTCCTCCTTAATTCCCATCGATCACCCTTACATCTCTTTAATTCCTCTTAATTAAATTTAATTCCTCTTAATTCACTTTGATTACTCTTAATTAGCTTTGCCATCCTCCCTAATTTCATTGCCTCTAACTCGCCTGGGCGGTCACATAAACGTTTTGGAACCTTTTGTGCCGTTGACGTGTTTTCGCTCACGGACTTTGAAGGTCGACTGAACGATGAGACGCACAAGGCTTTCGCCTTAATAAAAAAAATGAAGTCTATTCTGACGTTAGACAGCGCATCGAACATAGAGAACTTTAAGGTAAAAGGCTTCTGGTCAGTGCCGTTTTCAGCGTTCGTGTGTATGGTGCGTGCTCTGCATGCTTTCCGAAGCCTCGAACGTACGCCTGCTGGGCTGTGGATATATATATATATATATATACACGATGCACGCGAGTGCAACAGCCCTCTCTGGCGGAGTGCTTTGTCTCGTAGCACGCAAATGCCACGTGACAAAACGAAATACACCAGATAGCGGTGCCCTCTCCGTGAGTGACACTTTTTTGCTCTACACAAGTAAGAAGCGCACTTAAAGGGGTACTCCACCGATTTTTTGAGCTACCTCAACTAACTATATTTTCTGACTCCCCGGCCTTTAGACTCTCCGGTATGCTATTTAGCATCGCGAAATTCATAATAGGTATTGTGGAATCGGCAAATGAAAATGGTGCAAGAACCGATATTCAAATATTCGCGCACTTTTCCGTGCCGTGACGTCAGTGGCAGGCAGGCTTGCCAGTCGAGCAAGTAGTCTAAAAATAGAATATGCCAATCATTTGTTCCGTGCTGGAGCGCGGATACGGGAGCGAGCTTCCAAAGCACTCATTTGACACAAAGAAACTGCTTCAAATCTGTTGGGAACGACTTCTGTAGTCCAAAAAGTTAACCCCTGCCTTCCACTGACGTCACTTTTTCATTGTTGCCAGTAGAGACTTTCAGTTTGAAAAACACGGTGAAGACCAAAACTGTAAATTCAATAACTTCTCGAAAAAACAATATTTTGACCTAATATTTGGGATACTATTTTAGCAATGTTTGTTGGTTAGTTTAGCGAAATTTCAAGCAAATCGGAGACAATGAAAAAAAAACGGTGGAGTACCCCTTTAACGGAGCACCCAACTAACCCAGCTAAACGAACCTCAACATTTGAGAAATATTGCGAAGCACGAGTAGGTGTCAGCGCCCGATACGAAGGTCGAATTAAATATATTCCTTGTCTCAGAAAGAAAGTAAGTTTTGCGAATTTTTACGCGCTGCGCGAAGTAGCGTTTACAGGATTTGGTTGTCGAAGGAAGAAACTATGCTTTTGGCGCTTGAAACGTGTTCGTCTTGATAAGAAATAACGTGAAGAGAACCTAAGATGCACTTTCATATATCTTCATTCCGTTCGTAAAAGGGGAAATTACTAATTAGTAACGTTCACTTGGTCGTTCGAATCATAGAGTTATTATAATGTACGCTAGAGGTTCAAGTGGCGCTAGTGTGCTGACGCAAATTGAAGCAGACAGCAACCAGTCCGAAATTGACTTCCGGTAATGCATTTCTATGGGAAAAGACGAATGCATTTTCTCTCTGCGCTCGATTATAAGAGCGAATATCACGAATATTTTGTGCGTACTAGGCGCATTGGAACATTTCTCAGTCACGCAGATGAAATAATTAGTCAGTTACTGCGTTTTTCTTTCAAATTGGTTGCATTAAAAACGGTGCTAAAACGGCTTCGTACGTGTATTTATGTGCACTGTCGGACACTGTTAGCGCGAACACGACGTCGCCGCTTTTCAGCGCATGAGGGATATACGTGCCAAACGAACGAAGGACATCTGGAAAGCCAAGAGAGACGGCAAGAACTACTCAGTAACACTGGATCAGTAACTACCAGTGTATGCACGATCAAAATAAATTGAAGGCCACGTAATATGTTCCGATTTTAAGTACTAAGTAAGTACCGCTTTATTCTTTCTGCTCTGAGCGAAGATGCTTGTTCTACGTTTAAAATATCACCCGCACCCCCGAAATCTTTGAGAACAAGTGTCTGCATGCATGCTTAAAGGTGCCCGACAGAAAAAACAATACGAAGAGACACTTTTCAGGGCCCACATACTTTATTGTTTACGTTTTTAATGTCTTTATCCGCTCATGCACGAAGGGGTCATTTTCATATAGTGAGAGGACTGGCATATTAGCAATATATAAGCGTCACCGGGATGCTGGCAAGCCTTGAACACACACTATATTCCTTTCGGTTGTTATTTTGCTTTGAATCGTCGCTTGATTTTACGCACCTGCTGCGGAATACATGTTTCGGACTGAAATGTCGCGAAGTTAAACATCGCTCACCGATGAAGAAAAGTGCGCTAACTAAAGCAATTACGCTTTTAGAATGTTAATCAAGGTACACACTATTCGGTACGACCCAAATATCCAAAGCGTTCAATGTTGTTTACCAGCGAAGAGACAAAATGCACGCGCGTTTTCCCATAGGAATGCACAGGAGCACCGCAAATTTAGACTGGTTGCTGTCTGCTTCAATTTAGCAATTAAATGGCGTCCATGTCCCGTGATCGCCGATCTAGCAGTTGCACCCACCCTCACTTGAGCCTCCCTAGGAAGTCGCATAGACACTAGCGCCAGTTGAACCTCTAGCGTACATTATAATAACTCTATGGTTCGAATCGACAATTGAAAGTTTCGAAAGCTCGCACAGACCTATATAAAACGATCCGGCAATGCAGCGCTGCAAATAAAGTTTAAACCTGTAAAAAAAAAAAAAAAAAATCTTTTGGCGCAATGTTGGCGCCATTTCATCGCATTTCGGTAAAATGTATGAAAGTTTAGCAGTTAGACGCAGCAATCACATCACTGCGTGTTTAAAAGTAACACAACTTTAAATTTCTTATACTAAACACATGGGGTCAAGACGCTTACGGATCTCCTTAATTTAGTGCAAGTCGCAAAGCATACATCACTTTTTTTGTCGATCCTATCATTCCGTAAGCCCCCGTTTTCTACTAAAAGAAAACTAGAAAAAATCGTGAAAACTCATCGACGAACGGTTTTATGCGAAGTGCAAGTTTGTCTGCTTCTTGCGTAGGGCTTGTGGTGACGTCAGAACGCCGAGCTCTGATTGGAGGAATGGTGGGTAGACCTCAATGCTAGCTGCCTTGAGGTTTACCCACTATCTTGCCAATTTGGGCCAAGCGGAGCTCGGCATTCTGACGTCACCACAGCCCCTGCAGAGGAAGCGGACGAACTTACGCCTCGCATAGGCTTTTTAATGCACAGAACCAGAAAAGATAGAGCCACATCCCGGCGGGAAATCGCTAATAATGTTTTTTGGTCAGCGCATTCTCTCCTTGCCACAAAAGATGTATCAGTCAGACGGGAGAGAAACCCGGGAACATACTATACTTGGCAAAACAAAGACCAATTATCTGGGTGGCTGCGCCACATGACCGACCTGCATTGCAGCGAAGAACATTCATTAAGCTTCACTGAAATGAAAAAAAAAGGCTTCACAAATACAAAACACAAATATTCTTTTTTTTTTTTTTTTTAGTTTGATAACTCCCTCGATTACACGCAGCCATTGGCAACCAAACTACCTCGTAAATAGAAATAAAAAAAAAATATTAAGCGACATCACCCGACCAGTCAATACCATGGCAATCATCTCGCAAAGATGACAAAATTTGTTGTTTGCATGAAAACGATTAACAGAAGCTGTTCCATGTTTCTTTAGATTGAATGGGCATGTAAACAAGATTTAATATTAAAGCAAGGAATTAAAGGATTACCTTTTTATAATAAAGATGAGACTACATTTTTCTTTCTCAAATTAATATAAGGTGATAATAATTTTAATAGAAAAGTTAAACATGCATTGCACAAAAAGCCCATCAAGCAGTCAGATTGAGAGAGTTTTTCTTTCGAAGTTTAATAGAACACCCTACTTTATATTTCTTTTTAACGAGTTTTAGTTCTAATATTCCCAACATTATACTGCACACTACATATCGCTACATATATGAAGCATCAAAATAAATGTGCAGCTTGCACATAACTATGTATGTTGGAGACTGCAGTCAGACGACGACATGTGGTCAAAGCATAATTTAATATATTCGGTAGCTCCATTGCCAGCAAAAAGCAGATGAAGAACATGTGAGCACTTCCAAAACTCGAGATTGAATAATAAAGAGGGTGCGACAAACAAACTACAATATTTACTATGGCCATAGTCGGAAACATTAAAACAAAAGCCAACACATTGGAGACTTTTTTTTACTTTGAGTAATCACTTATGTTCTTGCTTTCCAGTTGTGACACCCCACATGGCTGCAGATAGCAAGGAAACCAAAGTTAAAACAGCCCTCATGTGTGCCGAAAACATCCTTGCGGTCCTCGAAGACAAGTACAGAAGAAACACATCCCTACTCTGCTAACCAAGGCCCGAAAGAAAATGTCAAAACAGACAAAATTATTAGCCAGTGGCAACACAGTAGCTGGTGAAATAAATATAGGGAATCGTGACAAGTCCATGCAAGCCTGATATCCGAGTTTACACTGACAGGGCATTTACGCTCGTCAAGGTTTTTACTTGCACATGACATATGAGAGCCCAACTACCCAGAGCACAATCTGCGGCTCGAGATTCGTTTTCTTCCCTCCCGAAAACCGCCAATCGAGAACTGGCCGGTTTGAGTCGCGCTCACTCTCTTCTTTGTGGTCACATGTTTGTTTTCTATGGTTTAGACACAACTACCAAAGATAATCAAGGTCGTGGGTTATCGAAAGCACACACTGAATACTAGAAATGGACAAAAAATATTATACCCATTTTCTGTAGCTTCTAAAAAACTGCAAATACGTTGACTGAAAAAAAAAAATGAAAAAAGTTGTACTGCCAAGTGACTTTCGGTATCTTTCTCCTCTATATTTCTTCTTCCCGCCCAGTCCAGTTTCAATTTCCAGCAGTTACGTTTTTTTTTTTTGAATTTATTAAAACTATATGTGACAACATAGCAAAATATTGATTGGGTAGTCTTCTAACACCATATTATATCGCCTATAAAAAAATTGGGGGTGTCAGTGGTTTCTTTTAAATGATAGAGTAAAAGTCTGAAGGAAACCAACTATAAGATATGGGCGGTCTCCAGCTGAATGTGGGATAACACTGCATGCATAAGGTGTGAGAGTTACATCTGCAAGAAAAGGTTGTTTGTTTTTCATCCAGACAATGTGGTTCTCACATTACAATTATCTAATAGTCAGTTTATTTCTTTTTATGAAAACGTTTTAATTTATAAGTATCTCAAATGCTTAAACTAGCGTATTAGAACTGTGCTTCAACTTAGCATTACTATATATTCAAATCTTCATTTCATCAGTCTTTACTATAGAGAGCTTCAGACATATGTGAAATGTATTGCATAATATCAATGTGAATGGTAGAAGTCACCATTTTGCAAGCTACAGTTCCACACCTGAATGTGCTGTCTGTTGAGAACAAAGTATAAATATAGTGCCCGAGGGTTCTTAGGCAGGAGTATAACCAGCATGCCCTCAGCAACATAACAGAAAATACTACACAGCCCTTCACAACAGGCAGGCAGTACTGAATGCTTTGTCTGAAAGGCTAAAATTGTCTAGGCACAGTGAAAAAGAAGACAAGAATGGCCTTTTTTGCAAAATGGTGCTTAAAACAATCCCATCGTGCACGTGCGACACCTAAAGGGAGTGTGCCACTCCGCCTTGGCAACTGGTTGACAGTGCCACATTTGACAGCGTCCGCATTAAGCCGCCTAGTGAAGCGCTACCTGCTCAGACCTGTTCTAACGCGACCGCAGCATCTTGGCCACAACTGCACCTTCTCGTGGCCTTGTTTCTCGACCTCGCTCCCAAGTAAAGGTATGGCACCTTCACATTCGAAAATATATTCATGTCCAGCGTTGCACTGCGTGTACTCCTATGTCATCCAGCCAACAGGAATTGCTCAAAGCTCGGTTTTTGTTGTTTTCCCCGCAGTTGTAAGTGGCCACAACGGTAACAGACTGCCATGTTTTTCATTTACCTGCGCTGGAATATGCCTCTACGAAGCACTTGTGTGTTTGACAATCCGGAAATCACTACGAGACGACATTCACAAGAGCCAGCAATTGATGAAATCCACATGAGAAATATTTTTTGCTTTTCTTATTATCAGATTGCTCTTCGCTCACTGGCAGATTGAGTAGACATACTGGGATTAAGATGATTACGGCTGTTTTTGCCAGTGCACAGAAAAGTTGTGTGTTCTCGATTTCCAAGTCTTGCATAAAAAATACTGCCGTCAGCTGTGGCCCCATAAGTTTTGTATAGCACTGTGCTCGGGTAAGCTTATGTGGATTAGAAACTACTGTCGGCCACTATACAAGTTGTCTATGCAAAATGCTTTAGGAAGGAGCCGCTCCACAGCACCACTGTTTGTCGCACACTTCCAATATAGAGTGCAAGTTTGTCTGTTTCTTCTGCAGCAGTTGTGGTGATGTCAGAATGCCAGCTCTGATTGAATTTGCTTGAAGGATAGTGGGTTGACCTCAAAGCAAGCTGCCTTATGATCTATCCACTATCCTTCAATCAGAGCTCGGCGTACTGACGTCACCACAACTCCTGTAAAAAAAGCAGACAAACTTGCAGTGGCGTCGGAAGTATTTCTGAGGTGGGGGGGCAACGGAATAGACCCTTTCCGAAATTCAGTGCCATCTGGAGGCTGAAATGGCGGTTTAACTTTTGCCATACGAATGGCGGCAATGAACCCGCAGCCTGCAGTATTTTATCGGGCACCGTCACTTTTGCATGTCAACGGCAGACGAGAATAAACTTTTTGCTATACAGGTTTTTCTTGATCATCTCTTCCAGTATCGATCCCCACAACGATGCAACCAGTCAGAACGAAGTGCCAAGTCAAGGGGTTTCGAAGTCGATTTTGTGCCACTAACAGGTTCACTGGGCTCGAATTAGAGAAATGAACACTTACGCAGCGCTTGCATTCGATTCCGGTTTCGCAACGTGCTAACGTCTATAGGCCTCGAATCCTCAGCTTAGAAGTATCTTCAACATGTTCCTTCATCAGTAATTAGAAAGCCGCCATTCGTATGGCACATATACCATTTTTCAGATGGTGATGATAGTGATCAAAGTGGCCAGACTGAATTTCGGAAAGGGTCTATTGGGGTGGGGTGGGGGGTGGGGGGGGGGGGGGGGGATGAAGCATCTAGAACAATATGGATATATAAAATCGAAACGCTCACAAACGTTTATTTAGAATGATTAAAGTAGAAGTTTGGGCTAGTTGGTATTTCATGATTAAAGATTAAAACAACGCAAGGACACGGACAAGAACAAGAAGGTAGACAAACAGCGCCTTGTTTGTCTACCTTCTTGTTCTTGTCCGTGTCCTTGCGGTGTTTTAATATTTAGAATGAATATATGTCCTTCCTCTTTTGGAATGTGGTGATCTTGTTTTTCTCCCATGTTGACGTCTTCAAACAGCGTGAAATAAGAAAGAGCTCACTGGTGCCCGAAAACGGCTCGTCGTTCAGCCGTCCTCGACACGAACTCTCTGATGATACAGTTCAGATCAAGTTTTGCAGCTCGCTCACTATTTACGTGCAGCAGCATCAACTGAGTCAGTCGCTTTTGTGACATGGTAGCTCTGAGGTAATTCTTGATACGCCGAAGTGCGCTGAAACTTCGTTCAGCTGATGCCGCTGACGCTGGCACTGTCATTATAAGTGCCGCAAGGCGCATCACCTCAGTCATCATCCTCTTGACCTCTGGGACTTGTCTGCCCAGAGCACGGCACAACTCGGGTACGGAGCCGATCTGACCGCTTGAGAGCGAGTGAACCATGTTCAGCTGCCTTGAAAGGCTTTCCAGGTGGAAATCAGTAGCGTGGGATCCTAACTTCCTTTCAAGTTCTTCTGCAGTTTGTGGCTTCTCTTGAATAGCGCACAAAATTATTTGCTCTAGTTGTGCGAGACTTTGCATGCCTGGTTGCTTGAATCGCCTTGCAAGCTCGGCGCGAACACAATCTAACGCTTCGTAGAACTGCTTCCGAAGGCCTGTCTCCGCGTCTAGAAACGCTGGTTGACAGGGCTCGCTGCTGTGTTCGTACCTTCTTGGAGGACCGCATCGCGTGGTCTTGTTTGAAGGGGCCTTTAGCTTATGCTTTTTTGCTGCCCCCTCTGTGCGTTCGTACACTTCTTGGAAACCACTCTCCTTTCTTTGCCTTGTCAAGTGTGCTTCCAGGACCTCCGTCGCCCTCAGCGCTCCTCCCACAGAAGTATCTGGCTTCTGCAGCGATGTTGCAAGTTCTTTGCATGGTCCAAATATTGTGATGGCGCAGTTGAGACCAAACATGGTCTCGAACATTTGCATTTTCTTCAAGAAGCCGTGTATTGCTGCCTTCTTGTCGTCTCGCGGATACCCCTTGTAATTCAAAATGTCTTTCAGGGCTAGTTGCACCCTTTCGTAGTTCTCGACGAAGCGCATCATCGCTTTTACTCAAAGAACCCACCGGGTGGGGCACAGGGGAAGCAGCTTGGATACTTTTCCACTGGCGATGGTACCTTCTTCGCTCTCGTGGCCAGGAGATATCACAACATTCTTATATGCTTTCGTTCGCTTCGCTGACTCCATTATGATTCCCGAAACGTCCTTAACGATGGCAAGCGCGTCGCGAATCAGCTCGCAGCCTCGTCCAACCTCCTGCAGAACAAGATCTAAGGCGTGGTTGCTGCAATGAACGTACACAGCTTTTTGCTGCACTTCGGTCACTTTTTTCTGTACCCCGTTTAACCTTCCTGACATATTTGCTGCACCATCAAAGCACTGTCCACGAAAGTTCTGAAAGTCTAGACCCAACCGCATGATCATGTCTTTGATCACAGCAAAAAGAGTTGCGGCTGTGGTATCACTCGGGTTGTACGAGCCAACAAAAATCTCCTTTACATGCAAAGTGTCTGGATCCACGCACCTGATGCACAGCGAGAACTGCTCAGAGGATGAAACGTCCGTCGTGCCGTCGGCAATGATGCTGAAGAAGGTTGAATGCTTTATTTCCTGTATGATGCCCCGCAGCAGCTCGTGAGACATGATTTCAATGACTTCGTTTTGAACGTCAGCGCTCAGCCACTTGTCCCGCCTTTTCATCCACATCTCCAAGGCCGGGACCTCTTGAGATCTTTCGTCGAGTAGAAGCCGCAGGTTTCCATCTTCATACGAATGTCCGCGCAGAGCCTGACCCGAGCGTGCAAGGTATCTGTTGGAACTGAAGACAACACGGAGTGCCATTTGCGCCTCATTCTGCTCCTTCAGGCTCTGCTCACTGAGAAGCTTGATCACTGGTGCTTTCTGCAGTCTCTGCAACAAGCTATCCACGGACCGGCTGTGGCATTCACTTTTTTCATGAGTTCTAAACTTCTCAGTGGCCTTCTTCCAGTTTCTGAAGCCGGATGAAATGAAAGTCACCTCGGCACCACGAACACTGTTTTCGCATTTCATAGTGCACCATGCCACACATTCATAGCACAGCACACTGTCACTATCGCAGTTAGGTCCATATCACATGAGCGAGTGACGTTTTAGCGAACAGCGACATTTGAGCGAATCGACGTTTTAGCGAATAACGGGGGCGCGCGTTAACCCATCCGCCGCGCTGCGCTTTCGCCGCTTCGCGGCGACAGTCTGCGGCGGCTCATTACAAAAATGTGAACCCATTTGGCCCACCCGAAAACGCCGCTTCGCGGCGTCCGAATATTCGCTAAAGTGTCATTCGGTGAAACGTGGGCGTTCGCTAAAACTAAATCCTGGAACCGAAAGGACCGCTGCTAAATCCTGGAACCGAGGTGTTCCAGGATGCGGCGTAGTCATGTAGGTCTGCGGGTCGTATACTCGACCACTTTCGTCCAAGTCCTCGGCGGTACCCGTACGGCACGACGCCCCGGGGATTACTGCAGCCTCGAACTGCGAAATCATTTGCGCTTCGAGCAGCGTAGGCGCGTATCGACTGCTTTATTCGGCTTCAGAAATGGAGAAGCTCCTGCTTATTTCTGGTTTTAAAATAACCGCAAATAATTGAGCCCTTGGATAACTAATCCCATGATGATGAATATCATCATGCCACCATAATGCAAGAAATTCATGCCCGCGAAATATCTTAAAAATTGCAATCTGAGAAATTTGCGAAATATCGAGCTCGCGCGCCGCCTTTACTAAAAAATCTCTGGGGGGGCGGTCGCCCACCCTGCCCCCCCTGTTCCGACGCCACTGCAAACTTGCACCCCACAAAGACCTTTCGGGAAATGCTATGTCTGACGGGGAGGATGGCACTAGAGTAATCATGTGGTGAGTGGGTGAACTGATTCGTACGAGTAGACCGTAATAAATACGACTATTCCTTAACGGTTACCTAGTAGTGAAGAAAAATCTGCCCAGTATAAAAACTATATTAAACTCTTGGCCAGCAAGGTGCAAAGGTGCTGCACATCACCGTATCAATATTTACCTATATGGATGTTTCATTACAGCCCTTACCAGGGAGCTTCTACAGAAAGTCACACCTGTGAATACAATGCGATGGAACCGTAGGGTTTCCTGTAATGTGCTCATTAACAAGTTAGCCAGTTTGTTGTAATTAGGTCTGGAAGGTAAAGGTTGCTGTAGCAAATTAGCATTGAGAAATGTGCACTACATGCGGTGTCATCTACAATTATGACCAAAAACTGCTGCACAATAGTATGGACAGCTAACCATTCTCCCCACTCACTCTCTTTCTCTAGTACAGAGATGAGCAAAATGGGAGTTGCAAGGCGACGTCTGGGGGTTAAAATGTTGAGTCATTGTTAAGTGTACCATCGGAGGGGGAACGGAGTCACTAAATGCCGTTCAAATATTTTTAAAGGTCGTGGACCTGAAAAGTTTGCACCCCTCTGCTCTAGTGTATGACATTGTAGGTGCGCCAGGAAGGCCAGGGCTGTACAGCACTTTTAGAATGATCAGGAGTATAGCACCGATTTTAAAGAAAAACATTCAATGAAGCAACCCTGCCATTAAGAGTTGGAAACAGCAAAGTTGCCCCAAGAACTCCAGGGCATCTGCAATCACAGGCAAAGAAACATTCTCCAGGCAAAGGCAAGTAAGTCCCTTTGCACTCTTGAAAATGATGACGTAAGCCAGCCCATTAACGAACATGCAACCCACCAGAATTACACCACATGCCACCTTAACTTGGGCTACAACAGAGGCTACGAGTGCGAACGGGTAGTTTTAGTAGGTGACTCAGTTCATGATCAATCAAACATCCGGGGTGAGTTTTAAAGCAAGGAGTTTATGCTTGTCATCTTTGCTGCAGTTCACATTAAGGTGAGGCAGACCATATCTTTGTTAACCTCGTTTAATCCTTATCATTTTGGGGACTGCACGCTGTCCAGTAGTCAATGCTCTCGTGCTAGGTTACAAGGCTCTTAGACCTTCCTGTCTTGAGCACAAACACTGAAAGGGCATTTTATTGCAAAAGCATTAACTGTCTTATGGAGCAAGTTGACGTCATCAGCCGCGCCAAACGACGGATAAAATTCCCGAAACCGCGACCTGAGGCATCCCAGCTTTGAAACCACACAGAAAGCCACACAAAACAGCAGTGATATGAAGCCGCCGTGCGTCGGTTTCAATTAGCGCTTCCCCATGGTACTGCGTGTCCGCGAGGCAGCAGCTCCACCGCTCCATGCCCAAATTCAGCGTGGCGAGGAGAGCATGCGCGCTCGACCATCGACATAAGTGTATTGCAGACGAAATAAGGGAGCGGAGGAACGACCTGCATGCTTTCGCATTCACAACTCGTGAGAAGTGCTTAGGCGTATCTCGAGCCTTTTTTAGTATTAAGACTCGTTAACCAAAAGACGGAACGGAGCTCGCCAGCACCAGTGACAATGGCGCAGCCAAAATACTCGGTGCTGTGGCCACCTCATTGCCGTTATCATAATCAGAGTGCCAAAAATCCACAAGGTCAGACTACCAGCTCAACAAAAAAAAAGTGAAAGCCGTTTACAACTCCCTGTAACACCGAATTAGAGCGCAGCTCTTGAGGAGGAGGAGGGAAGGGTACTGGGGGGGGGGGGTCACGTGACCTTGGGGGTCACGTGACGATGCCGATGATGTCATCAGTGACGTCACTGATGACGTCATCAGTGACGATGACGATGCGGACTCCGATGACGTCATCAGCGATGATGACGATGCGGATGTTGGTGACGTCATCAGTGACGTCACTGATGACGTCGTTTGTGATGATGACGATGACGATGCCCCCCCGAAGTCACGTGACACCCCCAGGTCACGTGACCACCCCCAGGGTCACGTGACCCTGGGGAAGGGGTCACGTGACCTTGGGGGTCACGTGACCTTGGGGGGCCACATGACCTTGGGATGACCTTGGTTACGCCGACGCCGTTCAAGCCGGGAACGGGCCCCTAAGAGCTGCGCTCTAAAATAAGGCAACAACACCTATACCCACGAACCTCCGACGAGAAACCACACACATGTATCTCTTGAAGGATGTTGCAGGTCGGCGCTTACCTGCTACATTGGCCTTACACTGGATGTCCCCTGCTGCACTAGCCCAGCATCGACTAGACTTAACCTGTCCAGCCTGCAATGTTCCTGAGGGCTTGATCACTTGCTTTCAAGCTGCCCAACACTAACAGATAAAGAAAATCCCTCTTTTGATAGCTTACGGCTCGCAGCTGTTGCTTACGCTTTTAAGGAGGATATATTCTTTTCCTCCGAGTTCTGTTGGTGATGCAACCCAATCATTCGCCCTACTTCTAGCATTCCTACGTGACACAGGTTTACTGGGCTGTCTCTAAAAAGTTCTGTAAAAAGTTATTGAGTAGCAGTGACATAGGCAGGTAAGCTAGCAGAAACTACAGGCTTAATAGTTGACATGTGATGCATGCTATGGACCTTTCTTCTCTTTTTCTCCCACGTTTTGTTTTTGCCCCTCTTTACACATCTTTTCCTCTTTCAGTAGTTGCTTCTACTACAGTGACAAGGCACAGTGTATGTTAGACTTCTAAGTCATTTCGATCTGACCCAAATTTATTAATTAAATAGTTTGTTAGCCAGCTGTTTGGACAAAGATTAAAAGTATTTGCACCAACTGGACATAACAGCATGTTGCAGTTTTATGGTACATACCATAAAATCGTGGCTGATAAAGAATGATGAGCAAGAATAAAGTCAATAATTTATTTCTCTAGTGTAAGCAAGGTAGGTGTTCCTCATTAGCATGGCAACGGTGACTGGTCCAACTCCACCGGGAACGGGTGTGATGAAACTGGCCTTCCTCGACACCCCTAGGGAAACAGACTTCATCAAAATCACTCATTGTAAAACTTGGCACCTGGTAAATCACTGACCACATTTTCTTGATGCCTAGATACTATACATCAACGGATTCTTCACCTTTAAAGTATGAAGTGAACAGTGTTTATAGCAAGTGATGGAAGCTCTAGGGTAAGAGCATTCCCACAGAGACTGCCCTCAAAGGATTCCATCAGTGTTTTCTGCTTGTTTGATAACTGCATGCCTCAATATTTTGCAAACTGATGCAAATTGAATGTTGTGAATGTGCAACAGGGCGCATGAACCAAAAGGGCAAAATGCGACGACAAAAGGATTGGTCGATGCATTGCAATAGCACTCTTTCGTAATTGGCAGAAGTTAAGACTCATCGACAGTTGCCTTATAAGGACAAAAACAGCAGACTCAACACCAGTTCCCGTAATCCCCTATTAGTGGATACCGCTTGCCCTGGATTCCATTCATGATTCCTCATTAGCATGGCCACGGTGACTGGTCACCAGGGGGCATACATCCTGGGCACACGAGAATGCTGAAGGTCACAGGAAGGTATTTCTGGATTCAAATGCCACAAAGTATAGCTGGCTGGTGCTCAATATCTGTCAAGATCAACGCTTGTAAGGCACCAAACCCGAGGCAACGAGCACCACCAGTTCAGGAGGTGGCCACTTTTCTTTTTGAGCGTGTGGATGAAAACTTCACTGGCCAATTGCCGATGATGGAAAGGGGACATAAATATGTATTAGAGGCGACTTTTTACTCCACTCGGATTATTGAAGCATTTCCTGTGAAGACTCAGGAAAGCAAGGAGGTAGGTAACTCCTCTGTCGAAAAATTTATGGCAAATTTATGGCAACAAACGTTTAGCGATACTCTGAGTTTCCAGACGCCTACGTTTCGAGGCGCTCTTCATCGGATAGTTTAATGCATACAATGTGTACACTTGATAGTTGTTCCTAGAATGAAGCGATACTACAGCTAATCGGGTTGATAAAGCTGGCAACCTTCCAGAGCCTTCCATACTCTCGAGCTCCTCCAACTCAGTGCGCACAGGTGGTCGCGCTTTCCCTCGCCTACCCTTCTGGTCCCATAACCTCCCCGTTAACCAATCGGTGTCGAGCACTTCCCACCTCCTCTCCCACCCGTCAATCAATCGGTGTCGAGCCTGGGCTTCACGAAATGCCAAACACCTCGCCGAAGAATGTTTCACGTCAATAGCACCCTCAACAAACGACAATGTGTTGTGACATGCTGGAAAGACACTCGTTAATAATCTAAATGGTCTGGGTTCGATTCCCGCCGGGTGCAAACGCTGTTTTACTGCGATGGCCTCTTCCCCCAACTTGCAGCCAATCAGTGTCGAGCCTCGCGGCCACGGCTTTATCCTGGCTTCACTTTTGGGCTTCACAAAATGCCGAACGCTTAGCCAAAGAATGTTTCAAGTTAAAACTTTTTCAGTCACTAGGGGGTACCATTGGCACTACACTCCCACCCGCAAGGAGAGGACCTCCCCTTGCCGCCCGCAGTTGGATGGATTAGTGGAGTGCTTCAATCGCATGCTTATGAACAGCTTGAGTGTGTATGTGTATGAGGCACAGACTGGCTGAAACACAAAACTACCTCTTGTCATGATGCCTTGTTGCTCAAGCGCGCGTTACTCAACTGGCTAAAGTCCTGATTACGTCTTTATTGGAAGAGACAAGATGAACTCAGCTGATATGCGGTTGGATGTGCACAGCCACGCTAACATATCATCATCTAGTTGTAATGGCGTTGCATCACATCTAATCACAATCTTGCAACAAGCTCAAGGCTATGAAAGAGAAAATGACAAGATGCAAGAAACACAACTGGGACATCACTGCTAATGAAGGGAGCTATAAACCTGGTGACAGTTTTTCTGCATTGCCCTGCAGTACCACGAAGACTCTAATCAAAGTTGCACTTGCTGTGGTTGGGTCTCTATGATTTCCTCAAGGTTTCGTCAAATCACGTCTAACGCATCCAACAAGAAACGTGAAAAAGAAAATTAAATGTTGAGCACCACAACCGTCTAAAGAGACTAGCCGATGTGAAGAAGCTGACCATGCTGTCTATGGTTCAATACATTGTGAATATCGCCCTGGCTACTCTTCCTCCAGCATTCCCAGACTACCCAGATATAATCGACACAGAGGGCTAGTTTGCTTATTGAGGAGTATGTTGACAATTAGTTTCTTCGGCAATAAGTAGGTATGCCAACGAGTAGGTACGGTATGTCAACAACGAGTATGCCGATGCAGTTCTAAATCTGCCACCCGTCGAAGCGGCGCAGAACTCACTGCCGGTCGAAGCAGCTGAGAATCTGCCACTGATCGACAGGTTTGAGGGCCCGCCGTCAGTAAGCAATTTGAGCGAGGAAGTCGATCTCGACAACACAGATGAAGAACATGACAACGGCTGCCAGAGACACCGGAGAATGCCAGAAAACTACCAGACAAAGCACAACTTGCAGCCACTGTCCTTGTGTTCTCAGGACGACGTTACACCAAGAGAACCGCCTGACTTCGGACGCATCAAGCGGTAAAAAGATACAAACGCCGACCACGAGACTTTGAGGCGACCTGCGCACTACTCTGATCATACATTTAGCGGGTGATAGATCCAGTTTTAAGACAATAACATTCCTGGACGAAGGAATGGTGTGGCAGGGCATGCAGACCAAGAAGGGCGAAGCGCAACGGTTGAAAGAAGAAGTCTGAGTGCGCGTGCAGAAAAAGGCAAATGCAGCAATTGACTCTTTAAGCCTGACATGAATGTCTACTAATAAACACCATTGGCCCGTTGCAAATGTTTATCCAGCAAGAGGTCAGTCTACCTTTGAGAGTGACAAGTTGGTTCTCCGTTGTAGAGGTGCACTTTTGCTAGTAAGTACGACTCCAACTGATGTCTTCAACATGGACCACGTAGTAGCAATTACTTGACTGCATGCCGAAGTGCTGTCGTGGCCCCGCACTCTGTGTTGGAGTGCAACGACAACACTGAAGTGCAGGGTCACATGACCTCTTAAAACCAGTCAGTTCACCCACGGTTTATAGCCTTAGCTGTGACTGGGTACCCGGTAAAATAAAAAATGCTTCCCATATGTGTGCGAACAGTGTCTCTAGACTCAAGCACAGGTGGTTAGTATGTCTTTACCTTCAAAGTCGACATCTCCAACGAGCTTTGTCTTGCCGGTAACACTGTCGTGAACCCGCGTGATTCCGACATCGATGACACAGACTCCATGCTTCACCATATCGGCCGTGATTAGCCCGGGAACACCGGTTGCCGTGACGACGATGTCCGCCATACCAACGAGTGCTCTCAAGTCAGATGGAGATGTGTGGCTGTGGCAGCATGAAACGGTTGCATTTCCTGTAACACCAAGACAGAATAGCATGAAAGCTATCTGGCTGTAATTGAGGCATCTGCTGTAATAACTTTTTTTTATATATATATGTTCTTAAAATGCTGCCTGCTTTTTCAGGTTGCACAAAAAAAAATGAGGACACTAGTCTTTTTTCTTAGCAAATTGTTTATGGGAAAAAGAGATAGACTATATAAGGACATTAGTTCATCAGATACATTTTCTAAAAAGCTTTGTTATTCTTGTTTTCGAAAACAAGAACAAATGTCTACAGTAACAACACAGTAACTCTCGGAGCAACAAGAAATGAGTGGGATAAGTGATGCCTAATGCTCAGCTTTGAACGGTTTCTGGGGGTTGTGCTAGATCTCTTGACATGGGTCAGCAATGATATAGTGCGACATCAAACAAAATGAGTTTAAAGGGAAGATGGGGCACTTCTACATTTGAGAAAAAACGCATGAATTGCGTTCATTTGGCCTTTAGAATAACAGATATCAAAATTATATTTCAATGCGACGCGCCGGAGAGCCACAAGAGCAATTTCAAAATAGGGCTGAAGCCCTGCCCCCCTAGCCTTGGGCAGCCAAAAGAGCCGTCAATGACAACACGGACAGCAACTGTCTTTTGCGTTTTTCTCGCGTTTAACAATACTTACGCAGCAAATGGTTTGGGTATTCAGGTTCACGGGGTAAAAATACGCTAGAATTCACTTCTAGCTCATTTTCTCCAAGAAGCTCCGTAGCTTCCCTTTAAGATGGCATATAAGCAATTAATTGTGATCCAATATCCTTCAGGTTTATTTAAATGAAAAGAAAACCATATCTAAACTGTGGCAGAAAAAATTGGTGTTCAATTTTCTAAAGCTTTCTTTTTAGTGGACTTAAAGTAGATGTTGAAGATTAAAGCATTTACGGTATATGAAACTAACTTCATGAAAACCCGTTAGCTATTTCAAATAGCTCTGTGGCTCAGAAATTTGAAGACAACACTTAATTGATATGCATATAACCACTTAATGGCATCATTTCATTAATTCAGTGTTGAAAATGGCATTTGGCATTTTCTAGCAGGTCTTGTAGCAGGCAAAATGTGGGTTGGGAGCAGTACCTGATGCTTTTGAAGCAAGCGCAAACATACCTCAAAACACCGGGGAAGCGCCCACCCCACTTTCACTGAAAACTGGGTTAATGTAGACATGGGCACTTGTCCGGTCAAATTGGTAAAAACCAAAATGCCGGTCAATAAAGAAAAGAGCTTTAGAGGCAAGGTGAACAGAATCAGAAAAAGCACATTTATTTTTACATGATATCCCCATCTTTGCCAATGGCGATCTCGTGGCCGCCGCAACGGGGTGAATATTTTTGGCTGACGCTGGTGCTTTAGACTGGGTGGGATTAACGTATAATTTGCAGAATTCCTAAGTTCGAGAAAAATTAATAGTGGTATCTTAGGGCACATGTTAACACATTACTTGAAAATGAAATAGTAAAGCTCATGGAAAGCCCACCTTTGATGATGACTGAAGGGTCATTATCTGGAATTAATAGAGCAAAACGACAAAAAAGGATAGACAAGGGAGACAGGAAAGAGCGCTGAACTAACAACTGACGTTTAATGAAAAAGAGAATCCTGTCTCCCTTGTCTATCCTTCCTTGTCGTTTTGCAGTGTTAATTCCACATAATGATCAACCAACTAGCCCACCAGATGATTGTGAGACCAACCGCGACAAAAAAAGGTCTCGGAAGCGGCGTCCGAGGATGCAACTGACCACATAAAAAAGCAGACGACACGCAGACGAAATCCGCCGGCAGCAAGAGCGCCGGCAGCGTTGTTGTTATGCAACCGCGTTTTCTTTTATTTTTGTTACTTGAAGTTTTGCTATCTCTGTCTGCATTTATTTTCAAGCCAAAGGTAGATTACAAAAAAAAAGATTATGTTCGTGTCAATAAACCACGGTCGACACGGGCACTTTCGATATTTCTTTAAAAGCAAACCGAAACCACAGCTCTGACTGAAACAAGGAGGTAGCGCCATCTATCAATAAGAGCGTCAAACACACCCCGCACCTCGACTTGGTCGTCTGCGCCGCCGCCTGCCGTTGCCCCAGGCAAGTTTCTTGGCCTTATTTCTTAGAGAAAGAGAACTACGCTTTGTAATTTTACAAGAAAAAACAGACCTGTGAAATACACCTTTGACGAAAAGTTTAGATTGCTACGTGCAGGCGTCGATTTTTACAGTCCGTTTTAGACCGAGCCTGGTGACTTGAGCCACCCTATATATATATTTTTTTACTAAAATACTTTTTTTAAGAGAAGGCTAAGGTATTGATAAAAAATGGCTGAAATATCCACCCCCGGACAAATAAAAATATTTTCATGTGAATCAAGTGCAACGTTTAAGTTCAGATAATGCACCTGCCTCCTACGTCCCACATTTTAGCAAAAACATTCCTAAAACGTTGATTGATGAAAATGTGTTCACCTAGTTTCTATGATGACTGCAAGGACCACCACCCACAAAAAGTGTGGAAACTTACATATGTATGTTCCTTGAGACCACACTCCCACACTACTTTGCAGCATTAGGAGCATTAGAGCAAAGTTGGGTCAGAGTTCATGAGAACAAAGTTGATTATCACATTTATTATTACAATTATTTTTAGCTGTTGGTCAACCTACTGCTACACTGCATGTGCGCTTAATTTGCGAGACCATTAAGACAATGCAAATGCTCTACCGCATCGGTCTTTGCTCCTAGCACGCTGGTGTGCACAAAGAGATGAAGCTTGACCCACTAGCTCCAGTGCAAAGCACTCAAGCTTGACACGAGGTGCACGACATGTCTTTTCCACAAACATACCGTACTCAACACCCGCACCCATACTACTGGCTTAACTTTACTAGTCTGTCCACCTTTAGACGAAGCGCGAAACATTTCCATTGTAGGGTACAATCGTGCCCCACACTCCTTTATAAAGGCCATCTTTCCCCTTTTCTTTTTTCATCACTCAAACTCATCTTGGTGCAAGTGCAACGCGATTCTTTGCAAAAATGGCATTTTGGTGCAACATGTGGCAGACTTGCAATCGTGTTGCAGTTTGGCGTAAATGCCACAGGGCTTCCATCACCGTTAAGTGCCACGCCTTTTAAAAGTCTTCCGGAAAATCGAAAAAGTTGATGGCCACTGACAAGGTGAGAACCACAGGGAGGTCTTTCAGTTGTCCCTCCCCCGGCAAAAGGCTCCTTTCCTACCTTCGATGACACCTGGGTGTCTCGTCGGCCTTGAGCATGCACACGCGCAGCCAAAGCGCGGCGAAAGGCAACGAGCGTGTGCAGGAAGCATCCGAAAGTGATGCCTGACCATTCTCACCCTGTCAGCGACCATACACAGTCCCGCACACTGTGAATCTGTTTCTGTCAGCCCAAGTGTCTCTGAAACTCCCAGCAGTGATGGATCTGAAAGGAAGGGCAGCGAAGGCAGCTGCCACCTCCCGAACACATCCCCAGGTTGAGCTGGAGACGCTCCCATAAGTTGCTGGCAACACCATTCCCTTAAAGGGGAAGGTATATTCGACAATTCAAGAGGGAGCGTTCTGCTTTTGGAGGGGTGGATGGGAGTCTTAAGAACAAAAACGTAAAAGTCCAAATTTGAAAGAACAGATACAATGTGTGCAATATATAGGTAGGAGACGGAAACAATTGAGCATGTGATTCTAAAATGTAAGGAGCTTATTCCTGCCCTTTACGAAGGGGCAACAGACGTACCGGTGGCCCTTGGTTTCGCTGGAGAAGATGGAAAGGTGGATTATAAAAGAGCAGAGGCAACAAAGAGGAGATTGGAGTGCTGGTGGAAATTATCTAGGGAAAAATGAATGAAGTACAACTAACTAGCGCAGCTGGGGGGCAGGTAGGACAGAGGAAAATTGGGACTCCCTTTTGCGTGGCTCCGGCCCAAAGTCTCAACCCTGTCTGTCGTGTTTCCACTTCCGGTTTCTACTATCAGCGCCACTGATAAAAGGCGCAACGAGCTGCCATGCCCTGGAGAAGCTTTTCGTCAGTCGCATAATAAAGATCACTCCCGAAGGATGCAAACTAATCTTCTTCTGGACACCCACACGCACACAACTGGCGACAAGGATGGGATTCAAACCCGAAGGTTGTCAGAATCCAGTGTACGGGTCAAACACAGCAAATGTGTGTTTCGTTGCGACCGCCTCCAGCACCTCGGACACATCATCAGCGCAGATGGTGTGCAGCCGACAACCGAGAAGATTGAAGCCTTGCTCAAAGCTCCAGCTCCGACTAACGTCTTACAGTTATGTTCCTTGCTGGCACTGATTAACTACTATGGCAAGTTTGCACCGCATCTTGCAACACTGGCACATCCTTTCTACAGGCTGCTTTGACAGAATGTCAACTGGTCGTGGGACTCTGCGTGCCGGGAAGCTTTTGACAAGATCAAGTCGGCCCTGTCGATTTCCTCAGTCTTGGTCCACTACAACCTTAACACACTGCTGCAGCTGGCGTGTGACGCGTCGGCTTACGGCCTTGGCGCTGTTCTGTCACATGTGATGTCCGACGGAACGGTGAGACCAATTGCCAACGCGTCTCGTACCCTTACTCAGGCAGAAGAAAAGTACACCTGAATTGAGAAAGAAGCCCTGGCTCTGGTGTTAGGTGTGAAAAAGTTTGACTTCTACGTCTACGGCCGCAGCTTCACTTTTGTCACCGACCACCTGCCCCTGCAGCGCATTTTTGTTCCGAAAACTGGCATCCCTGCCATTGCTGCCGCCAGGCTACAGCTTTAGGCAGTCACACTTTTGTAGCGTTAGCTACACTGGCCGAGGTCGAGCAGTTTCGCGTGGCCCTCATAATGAGCGAAGCACGTGGCGGCGGCGGCAGAGCTCTGCATAATGAGCACGGCTCACATATTGAGCACAGCTCATTATGAGAGCCACGCGAAGCCGCCGCTGCACACTCCACCGCCGTCGCGCCCGCCTCGCTGGTCTGTGCGTTCCAGAGGAGTAATATCATAGCCGCGGCAGATGCACTGGCGCCGCCGTGTGCCCAGCTGTGTGCCTCCGCTGCGCAGTAGCCAAGTCTGACGCTGCACCGAAGCCACTTGATAGCGCCTCTCATTTTGTGCGCATAAGCTCACGCTACGTATATCCTGGCATAGCCGAGCTAAGCCACCGCAATTTTTGCTTACAGGTACAACCTGCTTTACAAGATGTCTGCGAACAACATGGACGCAGATTGTTTTCAAGGCTTCCGGTCATTTCTATGGCAGAGGAACAAACAGATGAGGAAGTTTTCTACACATTGAGGTTAGTCTTCATGCCAGTGACAAGTCAAGAGATTGCAAGGCACACCACCTGTGATTCAACTCTCCGGCTGGTACTAAACTTCACACGGAAAGGTTGGCCGCCCTATATCGACGACACTAATCTCAAGCCATTCTTCCACAGCAACATGTTGGCCGCCCTATATCGACGACACTGATCTCAAGCCATTCTTCCACAGCAACATGAACTAATGGTTCGTAAGGGATGCCTGATGTATGGCATCCGTGTTGTGGTGCTGCCCAAGCAACGTTATCTGGTCATGGAGGAGCTATGCGAGGGTCATCCGGGCATCATTCGTAGGAAAGAGCTGGCCCACAGCTATCTCTGGTGGCCATCAGTAGACAAAGACCTCGAGACTCAAGTAAAGCCCTGCCGGGTGTGCCAGCAGCGACGTGCAGCACCTGCAAAAGCTTCCTTGCACCCCTGGGCGCGGCCGTCGAGATCTCGGCAACGAGTACGCTTGGACTTCGCGGGTTCTTTTCGCAACTGGATGTTCCTTGTAGCCGTCGATGCCCATTCCAAGTGGCCTGAAGTTTGCCTGATGAAGTCTACGACCGCTGCAAGCACAGCTGCCCAACTACACAAACTTTTCAGTCGACATGGACTTCCAGAAACTATTGTCAGTGACAACGGACCACAATTTACTTTTGAAGAGTTCCATTCTTTTCTCAAGCTGCACGGCGTGTGCCAAGTTCTGACCGCGCCACACCATCCAAGCAGCAACGGACTTGCAGAATGTTTTGTAGAGTCTCTAAAGAATCCCCTTAGGAAGGCTCCGGCATCCAAGTCTGTTGCCGAGAGTCTGAACAGGTTTTTGCTGGCGTATCGCAACACCCCTCATGCAACTACACAGGAGGCTCCAGCCTTCTTGTTGATGCGGAGAGCCCTTTGGATGCACCTGGATGCTAGGAAACCATCACTTGAAGCATTAGTTTCTGGACGACAGTTCCAACAATCGTTTCATCGGGGAGGTGTGGACGTGCTCTTTCAGAGAATGACTGTGTCCTGGTGCGAAGCTTCAGACAGGGAGCCAAGTGGTTGAATGCAATGGTGTTGAAAAGAACTGGGCCCGTGTCTTATACGGTACAAATTACCACGTTGCATGGAGTGCATACCTGGAGGAGGCACCGCAACCACTTATTGCCAGTGCCACCCTCCACAAGCAAAGCTGCGTTCGAGTTGGACGACAAACTGTCACCAGTATTGTTGCCACCTGTCAAGGACAAGCCAGCTCTCGCAGTGCCAACAGCAACATCAGCCGCAATGACAGAAGTGACAGCAGCACAGATAAAACGACAAGTAACCTCCATGCAGCCGTCACTACCACGCTACCCACCGAGGACCCGCAAACCACCCAACCGTTTCGGTCCCGATTAATTATTGAGAGGGAAAGCGTCGTGTTTCAGTTTCCGGTTTCTACTATCAGCGCCCCTAATAAGAGGCGCAGAGAGCTGCCGCGTCGCGAGAAAGCTTTTTATAAGTCGCATAATAAAGATGGCTCCCAAAGGATGCAAACTCGTCTTCTTCTGGACACCTGCATGCACACAAAACTGTTTTTGAGTGGGTCGGGTGTTAGGTGACGCTGAGCAGGTTTAACCAGAGGAAAATTGGCGGCTTTTTCGCTGGGGGTGATTTTTGTAGCTTTTTTGACCGATCCCCCAAAGGTCTGCTTGGCGATCATTTTCATGACCTGGTGATAGTTACAGAAACGAATTGGCTTGATAAGGGCAAGAGGAAACCAGGTTTTAGTTATCGTTTTTAGGCTAAGCAGTGCAAGCTACCGCCCATTACAAAAGGTACAGCAGTTATTATATATCCATCCACCCACAATCTGAGAACGAGAATTTCACGTCCATTGTGTCAATGTAACGTTTTCATTACATTTGCAGTTAGGTATCTTAGTGCCTGCTTCTCAAAAAATCTTTGCAGAGGGCAAGTTCGTCTGCTTCTTGCTCAGGGGTTGCGGTGACTTCGCAACACCCATCTCTGGTTGGTTCTGATTAGAGAAATAGTGAGTAGACCTAAAGGCATCAAGTATTGAGGTCTGCCCACTATTTTTCCAATGAAAGCCAATCAGAGCTCGGCATTCTGACGTCACTGCAACCCCTGCCCAAGAAGCAGATGAACTTGTGCTCCACATACAGTCAGGTGATTACATTAAAAGGAAAAGATAGGCAACTGATCATATACATCTTTTTTTTTTTTGCTCCCTTAGTTTGAGCATTCACACATTTGTTTGTAGCGTCATGTGAGGGTGTCCTGTTCGCATATGACATACCGTCTTCTTCTCCAATACATTTTAGGAAAATACAAAATCAAATGACTTTTAATTCTAGTCGATAGAGCTCACATATAAAGTGAACTTTTTCATATAAAAACTGTCATTGCTTTGTAGACCCATGTATTGTTGTACTTTATGTAAACCTGCATAGCCTCCCAATATACGTTTACTCTTGTCTCCACGAAACTGAACAGTGTATGCATTCACACAACGCAAGTCAGAGAGCACTCCTCGTGCCAAACAAATTATTCATTTTCTGGAGAACTTCCCGAGCACAGATATTAAAACGGGCACTGATTGGAGATTCCCGATTTTCCTATACCCTTCAGAAGCCAAACATTTAGTAGTACATCAGAGCTTGAGGTGCTAATCATATGCAGTGAAAATAACATGAAACAATATTACAGCGAAGCTGTTTATGGCTAGGGTTCCGTGGATTTTTAGTGTGCAGTGACTGAAAACTTTACACACGCACCGCCAAACGTGCATGCCTTCCCCGTATAAAAGATTAAAAGTAAATAACCAAAATAAAGCATTGACGAACGCACGTGCAACATGCCATATGTTTTAGGCTTTTGCTTTAGAACACTTACTGCTGCAGACACTAGCACGTGCAGCACATGGAACACCATTCCCTGCATTCTCCTTGATGCTTGGGTAATTTAGCAATACGTCTCGCAAGTGGGCTTATTTTCGTCTTCTGCGCATGAGAAAGGAAGTAGTAGTGATGTCAGAACGCCGAGCCCTGATTGGCTGATCGCGACCCCCTATCTCAGTGTCGTCTGCTCCTTTGTAACGTCGTCTGCTCCTTTGCAACGTCGTCTGCTCACAACATAGTCTGCGTCTGTCCTACCTTTCCTGCGACTTTCGGGGCGAACTCGACTTCGCCTTTAAGAGAGGGCGGACGAAATAACTCGAGCGGTACGTTGTTTTTGTCTAACAACTAGCAGACGCGCATCAAAGAGCGAAGTCAAAGGACTCACTGGCGAGGTGTCCCGGGGCGCCGAGGTTTGTTTGCTTAGAACCGAGAGTGAGCATGTTAGTGTGTGCAAGTTCCCTCCCAAATACTTGTTTTCTCCATTCGTGTGCGACGAGACCCCCCACTCTTTAACGGCGTCGGCGGGTTGGCGCAGTTAATGTCGTCTGCTTTATGTCTGCTAGTCAAAGCGATGGCTGCTTTACCTTTCCTGCGTCTGTTGGAGATTCACCGCTTTTTCACCGGCGAGAGTCACCATTACCTCGGGAAACAAGGAGATAACAAGACGAAGAAATTGACCTCTTAATCTAAAATTGAGGTCAGTGATCAAAGTATAATACGGGAAGGGTTCACAAGGGTCGCGCGGACATATTCCATTCAGCATGCCAGCCGGTCGTGGGCAGACGGTCGCCGAGTCGCGGAGTGCCTGCTAGGCCTAACTGCCCAGCTCGTTTAATTGCGTTCGGTGGAATCGTGGCCAATGGAGCTTTTCCCGGATGTTTGTGGAACCAGTGTTCTTGCTCGTCGTGGTCTGTTTGAAGTACTTTTTACTTTTTTCTTGCTGCTTGAAATCGGGACGCGTCAGAAGCGCACATAGAAAAATAAACATCCCTGGGTCGTCGCGACCGCGACGCTGTCGGCCATGTTAATTTGATCGTAAGAAGTGTGTAAGACAGCTTCGGAGCTGTCCGTAGGATTTCGTCGTAACCTGCGCAAAACTTACGAAAATTTCGTTTCGTGAATATGAATTTGTTCTTAAGTTTTGTCTTACGCACATTTTTGGCGCAAGATCGTTTCGTGAATCTGGCCTTTGCATTTCCAAAAGTCGCAGGAAAGGTAAGACAGATGCAGACGACGCTCAGATAGGGGTTCGCGATCAGCCAATCAGGGCTCGGCGTTCTGACGTCACCGCTACCCCCGGCGCAACAAGCAGATGTACTTGCCCTCCGCATACGTCTACTCAGTGGGTTAGTTATAAATAGGCACTATTTTGAAGATTAGTAGAGTCGCAGGTAGATCCTAAAGGTTTCTCAAAGATTAGCGGCTGTGCGACCTGCGTCGGCCACGTCTACGCCTGCACTGCATTGCCCTCTCCTTGTCGTCGTTCCAAGCGCTTGCATGTCTAGTTTCCTTTCCTTCCACTCTCCCAGGGTGGCGGTCCCGTCGCGCGTCTAGTTTCCTCTGGCTGCTCGTGGTGGGTCTGTGTTGTGTGCTAAACAGCTTCGCTAATCATCCACCTTCACAGAGTGAAATGGCTCATGATATTTTTCTTCAAGATCAGGTACAAGGATTCAAGAATCATTTGTTGTCAACAGTCAGATATGCATATTTGTTTGATGAACAATTATTTAACTGGAAATATCTTCAGTTCCCAACTGTGAACACTCTTCCCCTCAAACAAAAACAATTTTACAATTAAAAAATGGTCCGAAATCCCTGCTGCTATTACGCTGATTCTCGAAGAAATGCGCCAGCATTTTGTGGCAGTTATATAAATCAAAGCATAGTGAATGCAGCCTCTCAGCACTTTTTCACGAGGTGAACATTCCCGTAACCCCTCTTCTTGCTGGTGCAGGCAGATCAGGTCAGTTCGCGCGCGCATGAAAGAATGCGTGCGATGCATGGAAAATGACAGAGCCATTTCGTTGTAGTGTATACATGTTGTGCATACAGAGGCGATGACACCATGCACTTATGTCCCAGAGACATGGTGAGACAACTGTGTGTCACGAACGGCATGGAAGGCCAAACAATGGAAACCGCAGCCCGTGTGCAGAACTGCAGCCCATGTGCATCCACAGGTCTCCAAAGCTGTTTACAAAAACTTCCAGGGCATCCAGAGCGTGCACTCACATGCCGGCCACGTGACGTAATGGGAGAGGGGGGGAGGTTGACACGCACACCAGTGATACACCTGCCATCCCACTACACCTGTCATACCACTACAACCGCCATCCCACGCTCTGCTGGCGATCTTCGATTGGTAGGGCGGTGGCGCAATCCTATGGCAACGTTGTGAACTCTATGAATTTGTGCTTCAACTATGTCCATGGTCAGCGCACATACCAGGGCACTAATGCTAACCCACTAAAAGATCCAACAGCAGAAAACCAAGGTTGGGAAATTACGTTTCGGCTTAAGGCCCATTCACACTTTTGCGACCGAGTACGACTGAGAGAGACGAGATCTCTTACAACTTCTTAAATGTTTCTAGTATGAGGGAACACACTGACATTGTGGCGCCATCTATGCGGTGACCCTAGAACTGCATTTCCCAAAAGCGAAGGTTTTGCGGGATTTCCGAGGTCAAATGTGCGTAATACCCATAGAAAGGCTCGTTTATAACATTGACAAAAGTTTTTCGAGCCAAAAAAGAAAGGATATTGCGCGAGAAATAAAAAAAAATATGCCGGACCGCCGAGTTTACACTGCTTCCCAATAGATGGCGCCAGTGTGTTCTCTGGTTTAAGAAGTTTTAAGGAACCCAGGTTTAAGAGGTCGCAAGCAGTCGCAAGAGTGTGAACGGGCCTTTACCCTCAACCATAAACGAATAGACCACTGTTTCAGTCCAGAATGGTAAAAAATTTGGATGTTTAACAGGCCAAACAAACAAAGGGCATTTCAACCACCTGAGGATATTTTGATGAGCAACCAAAATTTCAGTTACACAATACCTTCTCTGTAATGAGACAGATTACGGGCACCTTGGCCGGAATTGGAACCTGCCAACTGGGAATCCATCACAAAAATTAAAGAGGGCTATAGAACACCCCACAGACGACGCAGGCTTTTTTGCCTAAGACAACATACCCTTTTTGCCTCGGTCACTGAGGCGGCCATTACTGGTAGGGACACCAAAACAATTAGAAGTGTCAGAACGCAACCATGGTTTCTTTGCTCCTTAGACCAGTTCAATTTACTTTCACAGCTATGTGCTTGTGCAAAAAAACATTGCTTCATCTCATTCAATATGCAAGAGTAGGCCATTTGAAAGTACATAGCAGGGGTAAACCACCAAGCACAGGTGCACTTGGGTGCCATGGGGAGCACCCTGCACCAGTGCAACTTTCAGCACTGGTGCAGAGAGTTGCACTACTTGTACCATTCAGCAGCACCAGTGCAGAGCAATCTGCTCAAGAACGCTAGCTAATGCTACTTATTCTCAGTGAGAACAAAAAATATATTTCGCAGTGCCCTATCATATAGCAAGAATTACACATTAAATAGCCAACACTTCAGCTCCAGATGACTAAAGCCCTAAACCAGAGTAAAATGTTTGCCATACCGTATGACCTCGCAGAGCCCAGCATGATTGAGATAGGCAGCCCCACAATGGTAGATCGTCCGCAGACGACGATGTGCTTCCCTGTCGTGTTCACACCTGATGAATAAGAAAAAGCATGTGTCAGATGTCACAATTAAAACACCCAGTTATTCCCCAATGAAAGACAAGTCATCCCACTACGGCAATCTACCTCCCCCTTTGTGTTAGTGTGGCATCTGGAACGCATTTCGAACTGGCGCGTTACATATGCCATGTGTGGCCTGCAATGTGTCTTGCTCTGTTGTGTTTAGCATCCTATACCACCCATTCGTTTAAAGTGGCCCCAAAGTGACAACTAATTATGTCACACACAATATGAGCCAGCATGTCGTGCTGTTAGATGTCACGATCGGGTCGGTTGGTCATAGAAAGGCCGGCAAAAACAATGAATGAAAGTATGCGCCACTGTTGTCACAGACTTACATTGTAAGGCTGTTGAAGTTCCTGTGAAAAATCAAACTAGGGAGTGACCTATAGCAAACCAAGCATCTACCGTCTAGCCTTTCCTGCTGTGCCACCACAACGACTATGGCAGGCAACAGCATGACACGAATATGACGCCCTCAGGTGAAAATCAAGGAGCCAAAAATGAAATTGCAGTAAACAGACCATTCGGAGATGTATCAGAGGCACCACCATAGTGTCGGGTTTGCTTTACATTATTTTAAGTTGTCCTATCAGATTTCACTTCAAATTAACTGGTAACCCAGAAAAACAAGGGCTACTAAATTTCTTCACTCAGCACATTCTATGACCTTCAATGACTGGGTAGATACTGGTAAATGCTGCGGTCCTAGAAAAACTGCGTGGCATCTTGATAGCTCAGTTCAGTGCTATGCTGCCATTGCAAGAGCTGCATAGCACATGCTGCACGTGTACACTCCCACTTGTTGCTACTTGTAAACGGGAAGAGATTTCGAGGCTCTAAACACAGCTGGAAGAAGTCAATAAAAACAATACAGAGGACAAATCAAAGTGGTTGTTCCCATTTCTTCGCTGTCTTTCCAATGCACATTTGCTGCGAAACATTTCAATAAGGCAAAAGAGGTGAGCGACCCCAAGAAGCAAGGACCTGCCGAGAGAAAAAAAAAACATAAATGAAAATGAGAGAAAGACCTGGTCACTTTTTCCCTGGATCCACTCAGCGCCTGTAATTAATTCTTCGGTAATGCCTTGTGTGACTTAGTGAAACGAGGTCAGATGACGACTCTAGCCACCTGCAGGGAGTATGGGCCTTGGATGAGCTAAGCCCAGATGTCTACCTTTCCCCAGACCATATGGAAGTCAGCTATTGCCATCAATTGAAGAGTAACAAATTAAATGGGTCACTACCATTGAGGCCCTAAAACAGGATCTGTGCAATGATTCAAAGCATGTGAACGCTTACTGGGCATGTGTCTCGGTACAAACCACTTTTTTAGGTTCAAATGTGCTGTGCTTGTGCACATGTGGATTCAAGCACACCTGTGCTTGAATATGCCAGCCCTGTTTGGTTCCCCTTCACAAAAACTAACATACAAAAATTGGACAAAGTGCAGAGGCTCGCTGTAAGGTTTATTACTAATAAGTTTGGCACGCGCGATTAAAATTAATTTACCAAATAGCCAATAACTTGACTAAAATAGAAAAATCTAAATACCTTATTTTCCACAATGGAAGAGAAACCCGTTCAAACCATGGGAAATTATTGAGGGAGTTCCAACCTAAAAATAATTGCTTTAAATTTTCATTTTTTCCGCTAGCAGTCCAGGAATGAAACAGTTTGCCCCGACACGTTGTTCACGCTAGCTCGCTGAAACAGTTCATGGATGATGTCGAAGCGCTCATGATGTGAACATACCATGTCGATCCACTCCGTTTTGTTTCATATACTTTTTATCCTCTGTATAACTGTTTTTTCTGCACTATGGTTATGCATCTGTGTTTTTGTACCACCCTACAAAAATCCTCCAATGAGGATTAGTAGTATCGATAAATAAACATAAAATAAAAAAATGCAGGGGTGCCCTGACACTGGCTGTAAATGGCAGCGACTGATCTTTGCATGTTCTGCAGGAAAACATGCCTTGTTTGTGAAAGCTAGTACTACTATTTTTGGGGAAATATAGTACCCCAGATCTATATTAGGAAGGGGTATCCTATAAGCTTCAATATTGCATTAATATTTAGTGACTATAGTCACTCACAGGATGAGAATGGCAGGGAGGTATTTCACTTCGATAACACTTGGGCGCCTCACGAGCGTCAAGTGCGCACGTTTGGCCAAAGCAACATGGAAGGCAACAAGTGATTTTTAAAGGCTGGGAATTCGAAAAGGATGTCCAACCATTTTGTCAGCAAAAATAGTTCACCATAGAAGTGTCCCCTGTTTAAAAACACCACTTCCCCGGGTTCCGCCAGCACATCTCATGGCACCCGCCACCACATTTTGTGAGTCGTGGGACCAGCTGGAAAGAAGACAGACCCAGCAAGTAGCCCACTAGACAACACAGGGCTGTCATCACCCACAGCATCATCCCCTCATCTTTGTTCACAAGCTCCATATGAACATTGTCAGCACCTCTTTGGCATCTGCACACTATCTCATCACATTGTCATTAGATGCGGTGCCACAGGCCTTGCCTTGCCTTTCTGTAATGCCACGGCTCTCCGGAACAAAAATAAATATTACTACTGCCATCATTCACCTGTTCTTCGGAGGATCTCCACTATAGCGAGTGGGGTGCATGGGGCCAGAGAGTCCATGTTGAGGCAGAGGCGCCCCATCTGCAGGGCGTGGAATCCATCCACGTCTTTGCTGGGAAGCACCGAATTGCAGATGACGCTCTCCTCGATGTGCCGAGGCAGTGGGAGCTGGACGAGGATGCCATCCACGAACTTGCTCTCGTTCAGTTTCTTGATCAGAGACAGAAGATCAGTCTGCGTTGTTGATGATGGCAGGTGAATGTTTTCGCTTGTTATCCCTGTTAAAAAACAAAACAAAAAAACACGGAGGGTGAAACACCTCAAAGTGGACACCTATAAAACCTGGACACGTCGGAAAGAATGACAGGACCACCGAACACAGCATTCCTGGGTTTACGGGACTTTGGGCAATATTTGGAAGGTGTCTTTTAATTGTATTTCACCAAAAACTTTGAAGCTTTCTTGAACCTTTGGTAATCTAAATAAAACGCGAATTTCTTTTGGTTTCTAGTTTCAAAAATCAAAACAAATTCACATTTTTATGCAGGATTCATAATATTGTGGGCCTTTACTGCTGATACATAGTAGTGTGCTAGGGGCAAGCTTGCACAGTATTTGTTTCATAATTACTTCTCTTGAGAGAAAATAGTCAGAATGCTGATAAAAGGTAGACTGTTATCGAATACTGTTGTGAAAGACCCCAAGAGACAAATTTCGCCCGTTCAGTCCGACCAGCACAGGTGCATGACCTTGAACGTCATCGTCAGGTGGTGCCGGTGAGCTGCGCCCGGAGGCAAAGCGAGAGGCGCCACGGGGTCGCCAGCATGCCCTCGTAGAAATGGACGACGTGGCCTTCTACGAAGGATTATAGAGTTGACCAACGCCAGTGTCAACACAAGACGTCATTACCAACTGGCCCCTCTTGGAGCGTTTATGGGATTACTTCCCTACCGCACGGAAGCCAAGGTGCCTGCACTTAAGAAGATTTCTTTTCCTCCATCCAGACTTCGATGGCGCCGTGGACAGCCCGAGATTGACCAACGAAACAGTGACCAAGGGTGCCCGGTCCATCGCTGTGCATGACGCAGCTGGTGGTGTGTGAAAGAGAGGGGAGTGCCTAGAAGTAAGGAACAACAGCCCCACCGCTTTGGTCGAGGAATTTACCATGAGGATTCCATGCTAGGGATACGGGGAAATGCGATGCTATAAAAGGAGCTGTGGGCGGCTGCTAGCGTGTGTTCTCAAGTGCTCTATAGTTGAACCTGTCAATATGTAAACAAACAGAGTTATATGAGACATCCCTCCTGCTCTCTGGTCCTTCTCGATTCCTGCGTCCTGATGAGGTCCTGCCCTGGCTCGACTCCCTGCAGTACATTTAGTCCCAAACAACTGCTCGATCGCGACATTGTCCATGACTGCGCTCCATTAGACATGAAGTTTGAGTATGTAGATGACTATAAGACACACAAACCTGCTCACCGAGAACAAAGACTCTCAAGCCTGAATAGATTAGCTAGCAGTAACATGCTCACTCAAAATAGAAAGACAACATGGCCCACCACCTTTGGCTCTCTTTCACTGGCACCATAGGCTTGTAGGTAAGCTGAACTCAAACACATTAAAATATGTACAAGGTTGTTGTTTTTTTTATAAGTAAGGCTTAACTTTACCTAGTGTTTGCATCCTAAAAGTGGATAAAAATAACTATTTCTTCCTAAAGCCCAGAATGCACACTACAGGAACTCACCGGAATTGGTAAAATTTTAGAGCTTCAGATCATAGCCACCTCTCACTGGTCCTAATAGTTTACTTACCTCGTCCAATCCGTTTAGACAATACAGTATAGAGCTGATCAGATGAGAATAAAAGAACAGTGAGCATGTTTCATCTCGATACAAGCCATTTGAAGAACCAGAAATTTGGACATTAGACATCGGATAAGCGAACATGAGTGCGTTGACATCCATACATGAAGCTGAACCTATCCAACCAAAAATAACCAAGCTTCCCATCGTTTCTTCTGTTTTGTAATGTCACGTTTCTTCTGTTTCGTGATGAACATGTGTCGAAACCATCTGTCTGGAATCAACCCATGACTCACAAGTGAGCAGTTGGCAAACTTAGAGGTAGACTAGACATCGAGATACTAATGAAGATGATGGCTGCGAACAATAATTTGTGGGAAACGGGAATTACGAATATCAAGCTTTGTTCATCCAGTGTAATAAATATTAAGCAAGAAAGACCTTACATTTTCACAAACATATGTTAAAAGCTTAAAACTATCCAACAAATCTTTTTATTTTTTTACCCCAACAACCAGTTTGATTTTTTCATTTACACTGTTTTAGTTTCAAACCACTGTGGTTTTATATTCGCTCCTCTCGAACCCGCAAACGTTGTTACAACGTAAATTTATTACATATTGAAGAAAAAAAAAATCGTACGTGAACGCAAGATGTTAGAAAGCCATCTTTAAACAAATATTCTACACTTACCTGTCCTTTCTGATGCTTTGATCTTGTTTTTGACGTAAACGGCGCTTCCTTCATCGTCACCGACGAGAACTGCGCAAAGGTGCGGTCTCCTGCCCCCGTGGACGAGGTCGCTGTTGATGGCAGAGCGAATTTCCGTTTCGATCTCATTCGCGATACGCTTCCCATCGATCACCTCCACTTTCCGTGCTGCCTCGAGCCTATGTTAGAAAGATAATACGCAGTTAGTGTCTCCTAAACACACCGTACAACAGCACACAATGAACGAAGAGCGGAAGCTGAGCGAGGTTACCTACTTCGTAGAGACAGAACACCTTCGAACAGAAGCAGAAGAGAAGAAACGATGTGTTCTCAAAAAAAGGTTCATATTTCACGGACACCTACAGCTCTATTTCCGAGTTTTAAAAGTCTAATGTTCAGATTATTTATAAAGGAATGCTGTAAAACACACCACACCACGCACGAGAAGTCATTCTTTGTCCGCCATCTTGCAGCAGTCGGCGTTCCCATGGCAACAAGCCGTGATGATGCTATCGATGGGGTTGACTAGGGGTACGCGCTAGAAATAAATTTCGAACTCCTTTATTTTTCGTTGCTTTTCCTTCCTTTCTACGGGCTATCAGTCATTCAAAAAGCAATAAAATCACCATAATTAAATATGCCGGGAAAGTAACGAGTTTTCGATGATTATTATGACTGTATCGTTCTAAAATTACACAAACGAAGGTGAAACTTCGCGAGCGTTGTTCGCGAGTCCTCCTCGTCGACTGGCAGATTCAGACGTCTGCCTAACGGGGGCAGCATATGCACATGGCTTTGGATAATGGAGGACCGAGAGTTGCGGAGTGTCCAGCTGAAAAGAAGTGAATCCTTTGGATTTGGAATCTCCGTCTTCGGCGGTTCGGGCCTCGGACTTCCACCGGTCATCTACGATGTGGCCGACAACTCACCGGCGGCGTCCAGCGGCCAGGTAAGCGGACTCGTCGTTCGACAACCGAGGCTCCCCTCCCCACCCCCTTCCGATCAAACCACAGTTTTGGTTTCTTTCTCGATGTGCGACGCTCGCTGGAGTCGATCTTTTAATTGCGGGCAAAGTTGCGGGCGGTGATCGCGAAATTCGGTTAACTCTCACCGGCCGTGCCTTTTCTTAAAATGGTGTCGTCCGAGCCAGACGAGCGAAGCGGCGGTCTGTGCGAGGTGCCGCGATGGAGAGTCGTTTTGCCGTGCGCCGCCGAAGGTAGCAGTTGGGCGTTGTTGATGCCGGCTAGAGTGGGCGGTAGTGCGATGACATTTGGCGGACGGAAGACCCCCGGCTCGTTGTGTGCACCAGATGTGGGTGATTGAACCGCCAGCACGCTTCGATAGCGCTAGCATTGCCGAAGCGCCCGAGGCCCTTGCCCTAATAAACCTACGGTGAACGACACGGATCCTCTAATTGCGTTAGTCGCAGCTGTGTGTCGGTTTCATCACAAATACCCGCTAAGGTTATCCCGGAATGCTGTTTCCGGTCACTGGTAACCGTTTTTCTTCACGCTGTTTGCGCGGATCGCTCCTTTGCAACTGGAGAAGCCGCGCGATCGTGCTACGCGATTCTGTGCGGCGGCCGAGTGAAATATCTTCGTTATCTGTGAGTAACTCTTGACGCCAGACCTAAATGAACGTCCTTTTCCACCGACTGCGGGACGATACGCGTTGTAATTCAGGCGCCCGCATCTTTATCTATGCGCAAATCTGTCCGCCAGTTTTACCGGCATTGTGCGCACGCATTGCATGGTACGCTCTTGCACTGGAATGCGGGGCGCGTGTGACTCACGAGTTTCCCCAACGCCGCGAAAAAGTTTCTCACGTTGCGGATCATTGTTTTCGGAGATAGGGGCGACGCAACGGGCCCTTCAGATAATTAAGGAATCATCTTATCTTTTACCGGGGTTTTGTGCGTTTGCTGCGTATCAACGTTGTATAGTTTTCGGCTTCCGGTGAGAGAGCACCTCTAGATACCGTAGAAAGAAGCCCATCGCCTTGTTTGTATACTTTGGTGTTGCAAGCGGACTCTCGAAACTAATGGAGAAAAACAAAAGCGATATCAGTGTGTGCAGGCTTGGTCAGTGAACTTTCTCATCCCGTGACAAATTTGTATGGCCGTCTAAATTTCTAAAACCGCAGTGTGTGTGTGTGTGTGTGTGTGTGTGTGTGTGTGTGTGTGTGTGTGTGTGTGTGTGTGTGTGTGTGCGTGCAATGATGCATAATTTACCTCGCCCAGTCGTCGTGACCACGAACAAAATCGTGTTATTCCTGTTTTCTTTTTCTTTCTTTTTTTTTTTTAGAGGTGGTTGCATATAAGCGTAATACTCGATGCGATGCGGCACGAGCTAAAATACCTGACATAACAACATTCAGAAGCATGCCAGGCAGCCCGTAGGGTTCCACTCGCCGATAATTTTTTAGTCAATCCGGATTATCCGGAAAACACAGAATTATGAGGCCACAACGGCTAAACAAATAGCAAAAAGGACGCTGTTTTACAAATAAACTTCACAAGAGCACAGGGTCAGTGGTCCTGAGGAGGTACCACTTCAGTTTCCTCTGAAGTCTAGATCAAGAAAAGGAGTTTGCCTTTTAGCACGTCCTTCAGGACAACAGGTCATGGTACACGGACTTTATTTATTTTGTTTTTGATTTTTTTTTTAAATAAAATACACACAAAAAAATTATCCAAATGACAAAAAAAAAAAAAAAAAAAAGGAAATTGAGGCTTTAACAAAAACGAACTCGGATAAACCCCGAATTTTCAGCGAAAAATAAACTCCGAATGTCGATTCGGGGATAAACCCCGAATCGACATTCAAGGCATAGTTCACAATTTCGTTCATTGTTAGATCATGTCATAGATGTCTAAAGGGTTTTCTAGTTCCCAAACATAATTCCCGCAATTGTTTATTAATAGTAATGACATTAATAATAATTAGAAACCGTCACGTAATAAAGATAGCTTAATGATATACTTCCTGTGTCCACAAACAGCACCGGCCACCCAAAGACGTGTTTCACAGCAAGATCCAGCGAGCAAAATGGAACGATACACAATAAAACGAACGCGGATAGGAGCAGATGTTATAATTATGCGGGAAGGGGAAAAAATCGAACTCACAGCTGTTAGCGCAAATTCGGCAAATGGCCGCCTGTAAAATTCTAGATTTCGCCGAAAAGTCATCGCGTCGCTAGATATTCATAGGCGCGAACTATCAACTTCGTTAAATGCCGGTTGCATTTACTTCAACATAATTGAAGTAAGAAGCAATATACGCATATTTAATTAGAGTGTACAGTAACTCTCAATGTGTGTCACTGTATTAGTCGCAAGTCCGATTCTACACGCAGGTGACTCTTTTAATCCGCATTAATTTAAGTTGCTACATTTATCGGATTCACTAAAATGTAAGAAAAAATCCGTGGTCAAGTTGTCGTAACGAGCAGTGTTATACATCTAAAAAGTACTTGAAGTAATGTGCATAGTAAGCGAGAGGTCCGGACTTAAGTAGTAATTAAGCCGGGCTCAGTGCACTTGAGGTAAAGTTCTATAAACACAACTTACTTTCAAAGTAAAGTGCATGTACTTCTTAACACAATCTTTCATGATGTGTCGTGTCGCTTAAGTGTCGTACTTCGCGTCATTCTAAATCTGGCCTCTTCTCGACACGAAATTTACTGGACATCTTTCGATCAATTTGAGCTCCACTATTGCGCCGTTTTGCTAAAAAAAAAAAAGAAAAAAAAGGACCGTGTTTTGTTAATGTTGTTTCGCTGGCTTTCTCGTCTTTTCCTTTTCGGTGAAAAACAGTGTGCGAGGAAAGGAGAGCGTAAGAGGGACGAGAAGTATGCAAACGACGTCGTTGCATGCTTTGATTCGCTCGCGTGCGTAAGCTCGCACGCGTTTATATTCATGTAGCACACGCAGAAAAAGAACGATAAAAAAGTAGACGTAAAAAAGAAAAGAAAATATAAATACAAACACCGCGGAACGCGACGTTATGGTAACATTGGACGACGTCAACGCGCAGTTTTTTTGTTTTTGCTGGTCATGTTGTTTGACGCCTTGCAAGAGTGGCGCACTGCCGCTCTAACGTCGGGATGAAAAAGAATAAAAATAAAAGGAAGTTCTTTCCGACGCACTGTTCCACGTAAAGTAAGAAGCAAAGCGGCAGGCGAAGGCCGGCCAGGCCATATCCGGCGCACTCTTTATCTTGCACGGCAAGAGTGGCGAGCAGTAGAGGCGTTGCGATCCAAACGTGCAGTTATTGAGTGGAAGAGGCATGGTGGAAGATCCACCGCCGTTGCCCCGTCCTGTTCTCTCTCTCTGATCGCGATAGAGGAAAGGGAAGGCAGCTATCGAAGATGAAAGCGACTCATTTCACGCGCCCGTTTACGCGTACACACGCGCAGCGAGGAGATAAAATAAACAGCGAGAAAGAGGTTTGGCCCGGACGGATATCAAATAAAATCCGGGAGCGGCTATGTTTGGGAATGAATGAACGCGCTGCTCAAGCGGCCCAGACGTCGTGATTGATCGGGACGCAATGGGGTAACCACGTATAGTTTTTTTTTGTTTTTTTTTTTCTTGCGCGATCCAATTATCGACCAGGAGATTTTTTGGAGGGATCGTGAGCAATGCTCGAATGATGTCCTGTTCCTGGTGGAAAAAATATGTTTTCTAAATTGCGAATGACTACCCACTACTCGATATATATATATTTTTTAAACGTTTTTTACTAGTGTTTGTAGCGTAAATATTTTATGACTTGACGGACGTGACAGGTGTGTCCTTCTGTCGGTTGACCCTTGTAGGATGTTGTTTATGAAGGATTTGTATCGCTGAGCGTTTGCGTTGATCGATCGTTCGTGATTAGTGGCCCTCTACATGCCGAGATGATGTCGTGTCTAATTGGTGCATCACAGTCTCGTATTTTATCATTCTGTATAACAGGCACGTAGCCAGGAGGGGAGGCCCCAGCAAAATTGAAGATTTCCAGGGGGGGGGGGGGGGGGGGGGCGGCCAGCCCCAGTCCCCCCCCCCCCCCCCCCCCCCTGGCTACGTGCCTGCTGTATAATGCACCATCGTACGAATTGGATATCTTAACTCACATGAGTTTTGAAGGTCCCTCGCAGCAACTGAAGTTCTTTTTTTTTTCTAATTTCAATAATAGGCAAAATACAATCTCCAAAGACAAAGCAATACTGTATCGGAGCTGCGAATAGTTATATAATTGTCCCAGATGAAATCGTGATTAATTAAATCACGGCGTGAAATAAATTTAGACCATCCGTGAATTTGCTCGGGGCTATCCGAACGGTGGCGGATGGTTCCTTTCCAGTGACCGCACTTGTTCAGAAATGCTTCCTGGCACATACCAAGCTTGCGGCGTATACAATAGGTCGATTTCACCCGACTTTCCTGGTCCGCGAGCCGCCATTGTCTTTGTCCCAGAAGTCAACCAGACGTCCGGGGGTCTTTTTAAAAAGAAAGTTTTAACGGTTGACCGATTCTCTCACATCCTGCATCTGAGTTAACGCGAGAATGTCGGCATGCCCGTCGAGTCTCCGCCGCTGGATGATCATCACTTCGGCCGTGGCCGACTCGGGAAGGCTACACTCCCCAAGTGCGCTTTGTGGTTGGCGAAGGCTACACGCGTTGCTTTTTTGATCACGCTTGCTGGGGCGATGACACGCATGCGATTCTCGCGCATGCTTGTCGGATTTCTCCTTGTTTACTTCCGTGATTGTATTTTGACTCGCTCCAAGTTTATCTAATAATAAACGTTCGCAAAAAGTTTTTTTTTTTTTGTTAGACCGTTAGTTATCTTGGGTGGCGATGCTAATGAGCGCTTGTGCCGAGCTTGGTCGAAGGCTTCGTTCCTTGTTGAATAGAGGTCATTCTAACGAAAGCCCGCTTTATCGCCGGCGCATTCGACCGAATTGATTAAAGGAGTGGCGCTAACGAAACGTCGAGGCGTTTAATTAATGCCTCGATATTAACAGCGTGTGTTGTGATACAGCTCGGGGCCGCGCGGTTCGCAGAACTTCACGCTGACACGACTCTGTCTCTTGGGAGCGCTCGGATTTCTAGTATTTGGGAAATATGACAACGAAGCGCATCGGCGATTAAGGGAAATTGTATATTGTCGCCCACACGGTGGGTGTTGTGCGTACGTGGCAATTGCTCGACTATTTACATGAGTATAGGCATTGTTACGAGTCCCGCATTAGGAACAATGGAGGCAGGGCGTGTTGCAGGAGCAAGACCTGCAGGAAGGCGTCTCGCTGTAATTATCGGCGCCGTTTGCTCTTTATGCGTGCCTACGCACGAGTGCGGAAGTGTCGGGCCCTCGCGCCGGCGTGTGGGAGTGGCCCTAATGCTCTAGTCTCGTTGTTTTTTTTTTTTTTTTTTTTTCTTTTTTACACTTGCCGTTTACATGAGCTTGTCGGTAAACGCTTTCTTCTTTTTAACCACTAAATAGTCTACCTCTTTTTTTTTTTTTGAGTTGGGATCACACTGCTTATACGTCATACAAAAGGTAGTCTGCAAACAGATTCGAACGTGAGTCCCCACGAGGTCCGTGTTTTGAACTAGTGCGGCATATGGCAAAGTGTTCAAGGATAAATTTGGGCACGCGGCATTCGAACCACGGATATTGCGGTGTCTCGTGTCTGCCAACAGTTTTTTTTTTTTTTTTTTGTATGATGTATGAGCCGTAGAGTTATTATAATGTACTCTAAAGGTTCAACTAACGCTAGTGTCTATGCGACTTCCAGGTAGCAAATTGAAGCAGGCAGCATCCAGTCTACTTTTGCGGTGCTCCTGCGCATTCCTATGGGGAAACGCGTGTACATTTTGTCTCTTCGACGTAAAATAACATAGATAACTTATTATTTTCGGTCGTACCCAGTAGTATTCACTTTTATTAACATTGTAAAAGTGTAATTGCTTTAGTTCGTACATTTTTCTCTACCTGCAGTGAACAATGTTAAACTTCGCTATATTTCAGGCCCGAATCTCTGTGTATGTAAAAACGAGCGACGATTCTAAGCAGAATAGCAATCGAAAGGAATGTAGAGTGTGTCCAAGGTTCTCCAGCATTCCGGTGGTGCTTATATGTTGCTAATATGCCCGTCTTGTCACTATATGAAGATGAACTCGTAGTGCCTCTTTACGGGCGGCTAAAAAACATTCGAAATGTAAAAGATAAAGTATGCGGGCTATGAAAGGTGTGTCTTTCTATTATTTGCTATGTCTCGCAGCTAGCTTTTATCGGGCACCTGCTCCCTGGCTCCTCCCTATTTTCAAAGATTTTGAGCGTCTTCACACATATATTCAGAGTAGAAAAATTAAAGCAATATTTATTGAAAATCGGAGTCGATTACGTGACTTCCAATTTATTTTGATCATATACATGCACAGGGAGTTACTGATTCAGTCTTACTACGCAGTTCTCGCCGTCTCTCTTGGTTTTTCAGATGTCCTTCGTTCGTTTAGCGCGTATATCCCCCATGCTGGAAAGCGCCGACGCCGTGTTCGCGCTAGCAGTGTCCGACAGTGCACATAAATACTGTACGAAGCCGTTTTAGCAATTTGAAAGAAAAACGCCTTAACTGACCCATTATTTCGTCTGCGTGGCTGATAAATGTTTCAATCTACCTACTACGTAAGAATTATTCTTGATATTTTCTCTTATAGGCAAGCGCGGGGAGAAAATGCACTTGCTTTTTCCAGTAGAAATTTATTACCGAATGTCAATTTCCGACTGGTTGCTGTCTGCTTCAATTTGCCACAGCACACTAGCGCCAGTTGATCCTCTAGCGTCCATTATGGTATGAGCGGTGTTCCCCGGCTTTATGGATCATACTCGTTGTTGTGCCCTCCCCTTTCTTCGACATGTGTGTGCGTGTTTTCATATTTACAGGGTCCTAATTAGCCCACAATATACATGCCCGATGTACCGAATGAATGATATCGTAATATTTCTCTCGGCAGGACTCGTGTAGTATTAGTTTCTATACTGTGTCATATTTTTTGTGTACGTAAGCGCAGAAAAAAAGCGTTTCTTGTTGGCGGAGGCATTTCTTGTCCAGATCAGGAAGAGAAGATAACAACGAAAACGAAAAATACAAATAAAGACCTAAAAAAGTATGTTAATGAAGTCTCTATGTTTACTGCCTTTGTATGCACATGGCTTTGTGTGTGTGTGTGTGTGTGTTGTGTGTGTGTGTGTGTGTGTGTGTGTGTGTGTGTGTGTGTGTGTGTGTGTGTGTGTGTGTGTGTGTTTGTGTTTATTTTACAAGACTTATTTGCTCCGGTGTGTATCGCGTGGCTGGGCGCTACTCAGTTTTGGTATTCCAAGGTTCGAATCGTTCATACCTAGAGTGACACCAGACGTCCCGTTTTGGCCGGGACAGTCCTGTTTTTGAGGTCCGCTTCTCAATAAAGAATCATGTCCCGTTTTCGCAGGAGTGCATAGTTTCGAAATTCGCACCAAGCGAGTTGAAGCAAACCGAAACTAGGTATGCTCGTTACAAGAACATTTCACGAAAATAACCGTAGGTACTTTAATATATTTACCCAGAGAGTAAAATTTAGAACTGTTCTTGCCCACAAACACCTTTTCTTTCGCGAAAACGCGTGTATAGATTTTTTTTAAATTATTTATTGGACATAGCACGCATGTAGAATCTCGGTTGGCAGCACTAGTACACTATTTTTCGAAAATGGCGGAAGAAACGCACGCGTGTGTTCAACGAAGATCTTCGCAATCAGTATACGTTTCGAAGTTCAACAGAGTGTAACAGCAGAGTTCTTTGTGAAATCTGTGGAACGTGTTATCCACTTTCGCACGGTGGCCGTAGCGACATCAGCCAGCACATCAGAACTCAGAAGCACAAGAACGTGGAGGAGACCAGGTCCAACCTCAATCTTCAGTACGCCCTCCCCTCCCCTCCCCTCTGGGATGTCCCGTTTTCTACCTGAGTAATATGGTCACCCTATACATACCGAGATTGAGTACATTCCAGATCACCGTGTGTATGTTTTGTTTTGTTTTTGTTTTTATGTTTGTTGCTAAGAGCATTGATGAGCCTACTTCAACGTAGACGATTCATTGTACTTATCCCCACAGCACGGCCACTGGGATATGTGCCTCCACTACTTCGCTTTGGGTATCCCGCTGCGCCTCTCCATTTCTGAAATGAGTTTAGCCTGGCGCGTGGATTATGTTCACGATTTTTGCTCCGTTGTCCTTTCTTCGGGGGAAAAAAAACAAACAGACAATAACATGGCGGTAGAAGGTGCTGCCACGCAGACTGCAGACTGGCGGCGCCGTCCGTGGTCAATGCTAGACGCTCTACGACCTTGCGTCGTGCTCGACACCGCGTGATCTTGAATCGTGCGATGGCTTTCCTCCCCAACGCCGCATGCGCAACCGGCCGGTGTGGGCCGTGACGTCAGCAGCTTTTGTCGATGACGTCACCCGGGGAGTCGTATCTTCCGAGCAGACGAATCGATGAATCGTGTCTGCGCGGGGGAGGCTCGGGAGCAAGACCGCTGTGCCCGGGCGGTGCTTCGCGCCCAACGGAGAGCCCCACGCCCCCTTCGAGAGCAGGATTAATCTTCCCGCCCCTCTCCTTCTCGTCGGCGATATTGCGCGTCTCGCCATCGTGTCAGTGCGTCTGTTCAAAGCGGTAATTGGTGGGATATGTCGCGAACCCACCTGGCGGAAGTGTGGGGCACATTTGTCGTGTTGAGTTATAATATTTACCTGTTTACTCCCTCAGGGCCCGTAGGCATCGCAGAGTGGAGTGGGCTAGAACGTCTGAATAGCCTACATTAAAACATAAACTAGGCTGCAGGTTAACATATAAAGAAAAATCGTTTTTTATGTATGAACAAGCTTTCTAATTTGATAAAAGTAATTTTCGCATTTATTACATAGTGTAAGCATTGGTAATTAATCTACAAAATTTTAAGCAACCCCCCCCCCCCCCCTCTCCACGCACACGCACACACACAATTTTGAAAGTGTTTCGCTCGCGTAAAAGTGCGGAAACACTAAAATTTGAAGAAAACCCCATGCATTAAATATTTGACCCCCAAAAATATTAAAAGATTTTTGTATAAATGTTCGGCAACACTGTTCGAGGAGCCGAGCTTCGTCGAATTTTGCCAGACGCCGAAGGTTCAATCTTTAAGTTCGACAAAGCTGGCGGCATCCCTAGTAATTAAGCGATTAGGGTCGCGCTATCAATTTTAGAGACACAGGACTCGCCCCGGCGCGGTTTGTCTACTTGGTTCCGATTTTTCTCTGTCTTTAGTTAAGTATTTCGCTAATTAGTACGTTACTTGGCGATCCTTGACGACCCCCGTGGCTGGCAATTAGTTTCGGAAAGTGTTCTTTTCTTTCTTTTTTTTACTATTTCATTTTTAGTTTTTTTTTTTTTTAAGACCTGCGTTGAGACACCCGGCATATTTACAATTCAGGAAGACGCATTTTCGAATGGTTGGGATCGCAATAGACATATTCTCAATTACCCAGGCATCATCATGAACCCTGGAAATATATAGGTGTACTTGCCGTATTCGTTCGCTTTCCTCCTGTAAAAGATACAAAGTAAATACCCAAAATCAAGGCGTTTTCGAAAGATGCATGCCATATGTTTTCGACTTTTGCTTTAGAACAGTTACTGTTGCAGAAGCCGCCCGCACCCGTGGCGCCTGGACCTATACATTCTTTACATTCTCCATGATGCTGGTGTAACTTAGCAATATATTCATGCGCACTTTCTGCACTCAGCACGAAAATTGACCCCGAAAGTGATGACGTCACAACTTGGCGTTTGGGTCCACACAAACCGTTGCTAAGGACGTTGCTATGGAGTAATGCATGGAGACTCTACACGAGGCTAGATTTTCGCTTATAGGTAAGTAAATAATTTTTTGTAAGCAACCTAACTTCTTGATATCTAATTATGAAGATGTTCTTGTCATCTCAGCGTCGTATTGCAACGATGAAAGCCATTTCTGAAGTGTTCCACTCCACTTTGCTTCGGTAGCAGACGACACGATAGATTTGCTGGCCTCTGTTGCAGCGGGCGTCTTCATTGAATTGCGTCGGTAAACGAGCAACACAAGCAAGTGCATCGCCCTGACCGAGAGGCCTCCGCAATGTGCGTTTTTTTTTTTTTTTTTTTTTTTTCTGTGAAGAACCCAGCTTAGTTCAGAGGGGTGAAAATTCCGTAAAATCAAACCACGTCATGCAGATCAGTTACGACGACGACCTAAAGTGCATTACCGGCGTAGTGCAGGCCAGCATAAGAAACAAATCGTGCGCCATCGAGATAAGTCGTTTGTTATTATTATTATTGAGGTTGTCAGGTTATTGAGATATTGCATGTTTATCGCAATTTTGCAATTTCTTTTTTTTTTGTATACATTAAATTTAGTGGATGTGCTCTTTCGGTGAAGATCTCCATTGAACCCGCGATAAGAGTACAATCTGCAATAAACACACCTTATGTTTTTTATCCAGTTCTTTCGCGTTTTGGGGTTTTGCGGAAATCTGAAGAAACTGCAAGAATCTTTCTCCACGCGATGGTTAGAATCAGATACGAAGCACCCTCCCATAGCGCGAGTCCGCAAACCAAACTTGGGATCTCTACCGATCGCCTGAAGTGTTTTTCTCACGGGTGCATTGCGATCTTTTAGCAGCCGATCATCTCGATCGACGCCCGGACTTTCGATAAACCATATTTTGCATCGCACCCCACTATGAATTCTTATAAGTGTCTGAAACTCATTATATTTCAAACAAATGCAATATCAGAATATCGTCTTTATTCACCCGATTCAGACGCCGGCGCCGGCTTGGCCGGCGGGCGTTTGGCAGACGGCATTATTTTTGCATTCGCCGTCTGCTGCAGGCATCTTGGGGACCGGAAGTTGCAGTCGCAAATATTTCAGAAACAAGCGATTACCGGCGCACTTCTGACGCAACATATATGACATTCAAGCTTTCTATATCTGTAATTTTTAGAAGTTTAAATCCTACTCCCGATTTTTGAACGGTCGGGTTTTCGTAGCGAAACCTAGCCACATGTATTTGTCCATAACAACGAGCCTAGCAACGGTTTGTTTGGACCCATGACGTCACACTTACGGAGTCAATGGCGGCGCGAGGCGCAGTGATGGAAGTGCTGCGCCGATTCCGCCAAATTGCGCCAAGGGCGCAATCCTGCTACATGTAGCGCCAAATTGTCATTTTACCGAAGAATTGCGCCATGCCTGCGCCCAGATGAGATGTAGCAATAAAAAAATAAAAATTGAAGTCTTATGAGAGCGCGTGGCGGTACCGCGGTATTTTCCGCGCCGCAACTGTTACGCAAACTGAAACTGCGAGGGCGCATTATCATCGTCATCATTGAAAGGAACAACGTTACCAACATCTGAGACCAAAGCCGCAGAGGCCAAGCAAAGAGCCATCCCACTAAACAGCCTATTAAAAAAAAAAAAAAAAAAAAGTCCGAGCTTGTGGACGTTTTCAATGTTGGCCCGCCCTGTTCCTGTGCGCTAGCTACCAGCGAAGTCAAAGCTAGCGCGAGCCCAATGCTCTGTGCATTCCTGACTCGCGCGTGGGCTCGTGCAGTGTGGGCACCGTTACGGGCTCCATGCGCGCGCTTGTAGCTTCGGCTGCGCTGGCGCCGAAGCTGAAACGGAGTATAGTTGGGTTGCACCAAACTCTGGGTGTAGTGCTCGTAAAGCCTCACCGTCCTTTTCGGAGCACAAAGCTCTGCGCGACTGCGGTGTATGCTCCGCGGGTGTCGCTTCTCTGCAGCGCGTCGGTGCATGCCAAGGAGCGCACTCAACGGGTTAACTCGCCGTGATCCGATCGTGACTTCGCCAGCACATCGAAAATGAATCGGAATTTTTGAAGCGAATATCAGATACCGCAATATTTGAAACTGCTGCCCGAAAGACAACTCTAATCTGAACTAAAACATTCCACAACAGTGAGGGTCGTTGGATGTTGCTGCAAATACCTTAAAAGAAGTGCACGCTGATTAAACTAAATATCCTGTACCATCAGAACTCAGTGTGACATATTTAATTGAATTTTTTTATCTGATTAGCAGATAAACTTTATTTTTAAAAAATGTTTTTTTTTGTGTTTACTTTGTTGAATTCTATATATCCGGTCTTAAAAGGGCGACAGGCGCTGTGTTCCAATAATGGAGATGGGCTTTGCAGCCATGCAGCATTATTTCATTTTCAAGTAATATGCCAACATATGCCGAACCCTGCTCCAAGAGGGCCACTACCTGCTCCAAAACAACATTTTGCCTGCTACAAGGCCTGCTCCAAAAGGTCAAATGGCACTTCCATCACTGGAGGCGAGTGGGGAACGGATTACCGCTATCTCTAAGCGCAGCGTCTTTGGTTGCTCTAGTCGTCGGGAACCTGGGAGTGAGTTCCCCGTCGAGCCCGGGGTTCCTGGCGGAAGTGGCTGTTTGGACTGCAAAGTCTCGCATGTGTCCGCGTGTGACAATCCAGGGCACTAGCTCCCTGTCGGTGTGCCACCAGGCTGGGGAATAGTAGGGCGTTTTTCTAAAATCGTTTCTTTCGTCCCGCAGCGCTCTCCGCAACCCGTTGCAGGGGATGCTGAACTCTGCAGTGAAGGCCAGCGGTGCGCATGCGCTCTAGTGGCGTCATCGTTGTAGAGAGCGATAGCCGAGCAGGGAAAACGGTCTACGAAAACTCCCTAATGAGTGCGACCTCTGAGTGCGCGTTGTTGTTCACCTGCTCTTCCGTGTTTGGCGTATACCTGTTCCATTATGGAGCAGCTTTGTTGCCGACTCCTACTCGTGTACTTGCTGCTTGTGCGTGTTGCAAGCGGGCGGTATACTTAGTTGAGAGTCGTACACTGCTATGGGCAAATGTTGGTCTTCGCCAAATGCCACGACAGTTTAATCCCAAGGTGATTTCCGGTCGCCGTAACCATTCATATAACTTTGACGATGAAAACAGCGCAAAGGACGATGGACCAGATGAAATACACGGACATCGCGCTGTCAAACCAACTAGCCCAAGCCTCAACTTGAACAACATTTATACAACTTTTTTTTTTTTTTTGATCGCATTAGTCGCAACTAGAATATTCACACGGATGTGTGAATATTCTAGTTTCACATTTGAATCGAATAATGATTGCCTAAAATAATTTGATCCTACTTTCGATTTCCTAGTATTCGAGTTTTGAAATAATTCGACAGATCGGGTAGCGGTACTGCGGCAAAAATTCTGGTTTACCCAGGAACGCCGTTCACGTGGCGAAATACTCCTCACAGGCCTTTGCTGGATCTGAACTAAGCCTGCATTCAAAAGCCTAGGATAGCAAATAATTTTAAAAAACAGACGGTTTGTTTTCTTGTTCCTTGAACGCATCCAAGACGCTGTTTACAGCGTCTTGGATGTGCTCGACGAAAACCCGTTAATCAGGCATGTCGTCATTTTTTTAATTCTAGTATTTTACGTCACCTGCAGCCAGCTCTGTGCACTATAAACCAATTTTCAGTTGTTACGTCGTTAACGTGACAAATTATTGTCAAAATACAAATAACAGCTGTAACTGCCCACCCTCTTTCTCTAACCGGTCGCTCTCCGCTGCATCGAGCGAGGTTCGAGGGCCCAGGGTTCGGTGATGCTAGACATCACCCGATACAGCCGGTTCAACCATATTCGTGCATTCATACAGAAGGCTGCGTATCCACACGTGGATAGGTGGACACATCCGTCGGTTATCCCGGCCGAGGTGCCCGCTGTCTAACGTGCACGCAGAGAAGGCGCCGTGTGATAGAGATTTCAATGTCAAAAGATCCTCAGGTTATAGCAATTAATCTGATGACCTCCTGTCGGGCGTGCCAGATGCCTGCTGTCAGTTTTGCAGGCAAAACCCTCATACTTGGCTTTTAACATCTGTTTTATCCCTGCTAGCCTATCCTCGTTCCGCGTGCTCTTTAGAAAAATAGGCACGTATACTTTTTATCTATATTTTTGTTTTGTTTTGCAAGCAGTGCGAATAATATACTTTGCATTTCTATTCGATTGGATATTCGACTTTTTGGCCGCTATATTGGACTCGACACTATTCGATTCAAATTCGGTTCGAGTTGAAATTTCCCTAAACTCTGTTTCACTTTATGATGTACCGCAGGGAAGGCTACGAGCGCGAGCTCCTTATTGTTCTAGTGCGCATCTCGACGGCACAAGCTCTCGTGCATTAAGGGCAGCTGCCAACGCTATGAGCTCGCGCTTCTAGCCTTCCCTGCGGTACATCATAAGGTGAAAGAGAGGGTATTAGCTCACCCCTATACTCTGTTTCACCTTGTGTTGTACCGCAGGAAAGGCTACAAGCGCGAGCTCCTTGCTCTATGGCACAACTCGGCGGCACAAGCTCTCGTGCACCAAGGGCAGCTGCCAACGCTATGAGCTCGGGCTTCTAGCCTTTGCTGCGGTACAACATAAGGTCAAAGGGAGCATAGTTCCTTCGTCGGGCCGTCCGTCCGCGAATTTCACCGCTATATTTAAACGGAAGATTGACATGACGACTTGACACGTGACATCAAGCCACGTGGCCTGACGTCACGCGTCGTGTTCACAACATGACGAGATGCGTCTAGACACGGTGTCACGTGATACCATGACGTTATGTGACGTCAATTTTACCGCCAAATTTATCGGATAAATGCGTAAAACATGCGTTCTTCACTCATCGGAATAATAAGTGAACAAATTGAAGTGATCGCTTTGGAAGTAAAGGTCGCTGGTAATTTCTTACATTTCCTGCCGTCAATCCATTTAAATTTCGCTACCGTGTCGGTCTTAAGTTGGAGGGATGATGATGTTGATATGCACTAAAATATGTTCGATATATCACGAACGTGCGTATACATTCGTGTGATCGTCAACGATAACTTGGAACTCTTTCCATTGTGAATTAAAAATGATTACACCATGGCTTAACGCAACAAAAATGGTAACGAGAAAGGCTTAGACGTTTCGCCACCCATGCGGGGGGCATCTTCAGTACATACGGACACCACTGCGTAGGGGCGAAACGTTTAAACCGTATTGCTACCATTTGTGTTGTGTTTAGCCAGAGTAAACATTCTTAATCATTAATCTACGTAGCTTTTGGAACATGTTTGCACCCCATTTTTAAAACGACCGTTTTTCTTTTTCTTTCTAATTCCTTAAATAAATCATATGGGGGAATATGTTCTTATCTGTCTTTATAAAAGCGTGGAAATATCGACGGCCAGAAGGATGCGAGCACGGCATGCAGACAACCGTTGCGCTGTTGTCGCAGCGGCGCGCGCAACAGCTTTGTTACTGCATGTGCTGTGCTCTCCTTGCGCTCGTCTGCTTCCTCGGTCGACATTGTTCTTCTTCGTTTGCCTTTGTTTCGACTGTGCTCTTTTTTGCTTACTCTGTGATACGTTTTGCCCGTACTCCATTGTTGGCGGGGTTGTTTGTTCTCCAAAGAAAGCCGGCCCGCTGTTACGAACCGCCAACTTCGACGCCGCTCATAGTTCGTGCTGAGAATCACACGCGGGCTCGGCCGCCGCCGCCGCCGCCTTGAGGCCCCCGCAGTGTCTATTGTTTCTGCTATCGTCTCCTCCTTTGCTTGTTGTGTCGCGAGTTTTTTGGATCAGCTTTTTTTTATGTTTTAGTCGAGTCGCTCCGCAGAAAGGCAATCAGCAGCAGGGCTAAGCGTGAGAGATGCGAGATGGTATTTGCGCCAAAGTGCGAGGATTGGTTCGCGCGCGGTATTTCTCGGCGTTTCTGATTTGTTGTCGTCTCCGCGCATCTGTATTCCGACCAATGGTAGGCTCGGCTTGGCTGCTTAGAACAGTTTGCTCTCTCAGTGCAGGCTGCTGAGAAAGACATCCTGAGGTCAGAGTTTTGTGGGGCTCGGTTTCAAGAACGTTTTGGGCGTGCTCTTTTTCGCGTCTGTGGGTTTCGAGTCTGACAGATTTGAAAATATTTGAAGTTATAGATTGGACATTGTGTTAGTCGCGCACTTTCCCAAAAATACGGCCATCTGTTTGAGATATCGCTGTACGAGTATGACTATGAGTGATTTTTTTCGGTTTTGCAGCGTTTCGCCTATCGCTCCACCCCTGTTTTGTGAGCTCCGAAGATCGGTTTAGTATCCCTTTAAAGGACGCCCGTTTTCCGTTTATGCTCGAGTAAACTAGTATTTCATTGGAAATGCAAGGCGTGCCGGACGATTGGAATAGTGGCTCGCTTCGGCCCACTTGTTTGTAAAGTATATAAAAAAAAGTATTTTGGTTGGTACCGCCATAGGCATAATTAATCCACTTTTTGTAAACAGTGGAGCGCTGTCTTATTATTTGACAGGTGGAGTGTTGAAGCCTTCTTGATGCCAGTGGAACATTGTGCCTTTCTCGAAAGTGAGTCGGACAAAAGTTCGCGTTCTGACATCGTATAATTTTTTTCTTTCAACATCTGTTCGGTATGTCGGTTATCGGCCAGGCAGCATTGCTGTCACGTGTCACTTCACCCGCAGAGTGCAGTACAAGCTCCTCCCACAATGCCCTCCACCCTTTCCACTTTAGTAGAGCTGTCGTTGAAGAGCAGGCGAGCAGGGACCCGCCTCCTCTCGAGCGGTCGCTCTACTGAAGTGGAAAGGGTGGAGGGCATGGTAGGAGGAGCTTGTACTGCACCCTTCATCTTCTTGGACAACTACTCTCGCCTTCTATTACATTATGTCTTACCTCGCTGTTCATTCAGCCGTGCTTACGTTTCTTCGTTATCAAGCCAGGAATAAGGTTCCACTGGCTCGGCGACCCTTCGAACTTTTAGCAAACTTCGACGAAGTTCGACTGGGTCGACCCATGGGCAGTGTTGCCCGACTTCTACAAAACAAATTAGACCGTTGGGAAACAAATAATTACTGAAATTGTTTATTTTATATCTTATAAAGTAATTACCAATGTCCGCACAACATAAAAAAACAAACAAGCAATTGTAGTTTTAGCCCTTGGGTTAGTTTATTAATGCGGAGCGACGAAACAACACACGCAACGAATATCGCACTTTTTCTCCGCCAGGTGGCGTCAGCTTGTTTATCGGCTTTCGCGCGTGCGCATAAAAATCAAACTTCAGTCGAACTCGGCGTGCGAATTTCGAACAAGTCGAACTTGATCGCACTCGATTCCTTAATATAGTTCCGCAATATCCCGACTCCTCCGAGTCAATCCAGCCGACCCCGAGTCCGTGCCCGTGGGTGCGTTGATGCGGTGCCCCCGCGGATGGAGCGTGGCATCGGGTCGGAGGGGCGGAGAAGACATATTTTTAGCGAAGAGTGCCCGCGCGGTGTTCCCAATCCGCGGCAGCTTAGCCGCAGCGGCGGCAATCGCGAGGATGGGGATGCCGATAAATGGCCCTTTTTCGGCGGCGCTCTGAGTGATGCCTCGGGCAAGGGAGGCCGCTCGTACGTCGCCCACGCTCCCAACTTCGAGGACGCTGCTTGCCTTTTTTCCGGCGCGGCGAACGATAATTCGCGGTTCGCTCGGCCACGAAAAGTTTTAGTCATTTGTCCCGCCGCGTTTCTGCGGTGCGGGAGTACACGTACACTGCAATCGAGGATTATACGGACGGCGTATCTGAGCGATCAATCAATCTAAAAAGAAAGAGGGAAACCGATGGGGGTTTTGGTCGGTCCGTTTCTTTTTCATTGATATTGATCGAACTGCGCATTTTTTCCTTTTCTCATTGTCGTTTAATGTCTAACGTAGTGGCGCAGTTCCATCCATGTCACGCCAGACTAACTTGCCTTGTTCCAAATTTTGTTTCTTCTTCGTCGTGGTTCGGGTAAAACTGGTATTGCGAGAAAGGGTACCTCATTCCAACTTCGGACGGGGCAACTTCCCCTTCATTTTCCGTATTGCTGGCGAGTTGTTCCCTAGTTTTCCCTAGATCCTGGCGCTGGGACACGAATTGCTCTCCGGTTCGAAACAGACGAGCGACTCGGACAAGCAACTCGGAGACGTTTGAAGCGGCATCGGCCAATCAGGGACGCATTATTTTCAGGTGACACCCCTGTGGCGGTAATGCCGCCACAAAGGGCGTTTTAATAGACGACTTGATATTATAAAAACACGTTTATAGCGCGTAACTGTGTGTCTAAATAGTGCGAAAAAAATTAAAATGTAACGATGGTGATGACAAATCGTAGGAATTCGGTTGCTGCGTGTGAACGCGGGTGGCGAGTGTTGCTGGTGTTGCGACATCAAACTGCTGTGAGAAATTTCACCATCTGAAGCGGGCCTCATGGGCTCGGGATCGCAGGGACCTTAGAGTTCCGGAACAATGCAATCACCGTTGGCTTCTCGTCAATTTTTCTGTGTGTGTGTCTGTGCGCGGGAAAGGGGGGGGGGGGGGTAAAACGAGGGCCGGAACGGAATGTCGTCGTGGTCTTCGCAGCGTGACGCGGCGACGTTTCGGTGTGGTGTGATTTAGCCACTCTTTCCTGTGACACGGGGAGCGCACTGTCAATCCCTTTGTTTCACGCAAGAGTAGTTCGGTGGCGTAGGAAAGCGGTTAGGGAAGCCTCAACCCTGCCAGCGGGCTAGAGCTTACGTAGGAGCTCAGGAGCCGATGCGAGGCGGGCTAAATTTAGGGACGTTTTGTAGATCCTACTCTGCGGAGTGCAAGTTGTGCGGCGTGTTCGGGCCATGCTTGAAGTGGTGGCACGAGACTCAGCTAGCAACAGAAACCCATACGGAAAGATCTATTTTATCAGCAAACATACCGGTTGAGCTGACGGTGATGCGCATTGCGAAGGGGGGTGCGTCTTCGTACAATTCGCGAAACGACTGTGCGTGATCGCGTGATTGGCTTAGGTTTACCACCTCTGAGATAAAGCTTTTCACTTTCTAAAGCCACGACCAACTGTCGTGCACTAAGCTTATGGCACAAACGTAATAAGTATTTTGCTCACAGGCGCTTGTGTTTGCCAAAAAAGTAATTGACTAGGTATTCCTCGATTTTTTCTTAGTTCTTTTTTTAGATAATGGCGGGGAGATAATTTTGGCAATTATCTATCCAGAAGACACGCAATGGGGCGGACGTTGTCGCGTTCCGGTACAGCACCGGAACGCGACAGCGTCGTAATCTCGTTAGGGAAAGATGGATCACCTGCAGTCTCCCGTCACCACTTTAACTTCTATTTCACGTTTCCTTATAGACAAAGTGCGCGGTGTTTTCAGGCATCCTGACGAAAACGAGAAAACCTGCTCAAAACACCTGTTAACAAAAAAAAAAAAAAAAAAAAGAAGAAAGAAACGAGCGAGTGCTTTGGTGTGCGTGAGGTTGAAAGTGAGTGAGTGGGTCACTGGTGTGGGGATACGCGGCCGGGGAGCGGCGTGCGGCTCTCTCATACGTTATCCCACCCTTACTTCATCCATCTTCCGCTCGGGATATTTACGTCGGAGCCTACTAACTTATGCATATGCTCATTCCGCATCGCGAATATCGGCGCCCTGGATCGGACGCGCGGCTTATTACGCAGCGCGGTGATGCAGCGAGTAGCGAACTACGCCTCGCAACTACGCTTCGTTTCACCTTACACGACGGACCGCGAGGACTCTGCGGAGCCATATCCCAGCCAATCAAATCTTGCGCGAGCGTCACGTGACCTTCGGGAAGGGCGCAGCGACGCGTGAGTTGCGTAGTCACGCGTGATACGTTCTAAGCGTTGGTTGGGGATGTCTCGTAGCGTCCGTTGCGGTCCATCGGGTGCGACCTTGTTAGTGTCGCGCACTCGCGAGGAGCAGTGTGTGGCGCGGGCGTGACGCGAGCGACGCAACAGCGCGGCTCCTCGTTCTCGATCAAAGGGTCGCATCGGCGTGAAGATGCCTCTGCCACCGACGACGCCTTTCCCGATAGCATCCGTGTCGGGAAGAGGCTGGCCGTTCACACCCAATGACCCTTTTTCCAGTAACAATCGCCGTCTGCGGAGTTGTCTTCGAACTACAAGTGAGGGGCAGTCGAACTTGCCTTCGCCCGTCAGAACACACTGGCATCGTGCCGTTGTGTTGATCTTCGTTTTCTTTTATGCCTCATATTAGCGTATACACTCAAACAACCTAAGAATCTTAAAAAAAAAAAAAAAAAAAAAAGAAGAGAGACGAAATACGCGCAAAAGATAGGCGTTGAATCTGACGCACCATCGTATTGGCTTTGATGGCTTGTAGCGTCCCGTGCGGTCCATTCTAGGGTGAAACGGACTTTCAGAAGGGTGATATGGGGAGGGTCGGATGTTGTCGGGAGAATGGGCGATCGTCGTGAGACAGTGGGAGGCAGATATCGACGCTAGATGAGGAGGATTCTTGGGTTCACGAAAAACCCGTCTTGACGTATCTCTCTCTCTCTCTCTCTCTGGTGAGGCTCTTGAGAGACGTCGTGTCGCCGTGCTGTTAAATTAAAACGTGCTTTCGGGGTTGAAGATTAAATTCTGTTCGTTCTTGCTTCGAAGTATGTAAAAAAAAGAAAAAAAAAAGTATTCTCGTTGTCAGGTGAGCAGGTCCCGACATCGGTTCGTTCGAGACGTCGGCAAAGGGTCTGGTTTACGATGTATACTTCCGAATATAAATGAAACGGCTCGAAGGATATAGATGCACATTCTTTCCAAGGAAACGAAAATTGTGAAAGTCGCTCCCCGTTTTTCCTAACTTCCCGAAAACTCGGACACCGATTGCCGCCAAAAGGCAGTCGTATAGTGTCGCGTCCCAATGCCAGGACTCGCGGGCTTTTCTGTCCCCACGAGCGCAGCACGGCAAAAAAATGCGTCGCTTCGCCGTCGTCCCACTTCAATCTACTCAACTCCAACATGCGGACGAAAGAAACCAGGAAGGCAGACAAGACAACAAAGCGCCAGCCAGCTCGCCTTTCGCCCTCCCGGTTTACGCGCTTATTTATTTACTTATTTCCGGCGGAGCAGACACCGGAGTTATTCCTTCGACCTCGGCATACTTTATTTCATCCCCTCGCGATAGAAGCAATTCCCTTTGTCGTCGGAAAAAAAAAGGGGAACGCTACAGGAGCGATTTCGATTTCCATTCGCGTCACGAACGTTTTTCTGTCTCGTCTTTTTGGGAACCCCTTCTTCTTTTTTTTTTTTTTTTCCCCGCTTAAATTCTTCTTGTCCTCAACTTTGCTGCCGTACGTGCTGTCGATATTTGGTCGCCCAAGGGGGTCCCGGCATAACGCGCTTGGTCCTCCCGTCGTCGTTTTCCGCGTGTCTTCCCCTCCGGCGCGCGCTGTCCCCTTCTTCCGAATCGAGAGAAATATTATTATTATTATTTTTTTTCTCTCCGAATCATTCGCTCGTCGAGGGGCGACGGGTTTCGTGCGCGAGGCAGACGTGGTTATCGCGAGCAGCGAACCGCGCGTTCGCACTCCCGGCCTTGACGCTGCCGGCGGTTGGAAAGGATCGTATATATAGCCCCATTTCGGGCTCCGCAGCCATCGATATTGCCGCATTATTCGATAACAATGCCGAAGCACAATTCACAAAGCGAAATAACTATGAGAAAAATAATAACCCACGCCCTTTGTTTCTTAAGCTGTTAGTCCCTATACGGTCGCGGGCGTCGGAGAAAGGGCTCGCTCCCTGCTCCGGGCCGATGACGGTGTCTTGGGGAAATACGAATGCCGCCGCGGGTATCAAATCCTATTTGCGATGCTCGCTGTTGGATGTTTATATTTTCTTTCTATTTTTTTCCCCTGTGACTCGCGTTGTTTCTTTTGCTCGTCTGCTCGTTTCTTCCATGTTCTTTTCGCGAAACTAAAGAAAGGGGAACGCGGGGGCATCTTGATTGTGACTAATGGACTTCGTCCAGAAACTTTGTTTCTGCTGGGCAATGTGGAGGGGGCCGGTGGGGGTTTCATCAGGCGGCTGACTTTAGAGTAGCTCCGTCTTTTTGTCCCGTCAACCGAAACTAAAAAAAAAAAAAAAAATGTTGGAATAAACGTAAGTGTATCGTATACTCATCAAACGCGTTGGGTATGGCGAATTATGCGGATACTTCTGTTTCTTTGCTTATACGTGTCCTCGCGTATGGTAATACCTGTTCAAAGCGTCGGAACTGCACTCTAAAAGGAATCTGGGCCGTCTATCTTTTCGCGCGAGGCAATTTGGAAAGGCAATCGCTGCAATCTGCGGAGGGAGATCGGCGAATCACCATGGTCAATGCCACAGCAAAACATTTTATTTTTATTTTTAGGCCGAAACATGTATTTCTAGCCCCATCACTTGCCGAGGTATACCTCCTTAGGTTCCAGCGATTGGCTCTCCCAATTGTGCTTTGCGCGGAAGCAGACGTTTCAGATATTTCTTAGAATGCACCGAAGTGCAAGACCGTTCGAGTGTTTCACGATTTTGTGCAACCGCCGTATAATTACCTGCATTATTATTATTATTTGGTTTTTGCGGGGTTGTGTAGAAGTGTTTTTAAGAGGGCGAATCAGCTAAGTGATTTTCTCGATAGTTTTCGGATGGCTGCCCGGGTCTCAAATAAGCCCACTTGTGTTCACAAATTTCGTTTCATTCGACCGAAAAAAAACAAAAAGCAAAACGGAATGAACCGGGTCGTTCTTTCGCGCCTTACGCGACTTATAAATATCCCATAAAAATGCATGGGGCTCACAGTCTCGCACACTGTACTCGAAAAAAGCAATAGATCACAATTGCAATTACTCTCGCTTAAAAAAAAAGAACTATAATAAAAACTAGTTGAGAAGCAAAGTAATTGGCCGTTACCTGAAAAAGTGACCGTTGCTTCTCCGATTGCTTCATATTTTCAAAACGACAGAGTTTGCCAATTATTAACTATATTTATATTGTATTGTGAACTACTTATCTTGGTAATCCACCGATTTCGGTAAACCGTCCTCCTTTCGGAGACTTAATTCGAAGATTTCTTCGGAAGAAACTTGTAAGAACAAAGGGCGCCATTCGAAACGGGAAAGGAAAAAATAGGGACGGTTATAGACAATTTTAGTACTTCCAAAAGTATACGGACTACTGTTGTGATTGCTGCCTAATAAATGTAATCCAACGATTACAAAGTTACTAAGAGAATAGAATCGATTATAAGTGATTGGACTACTTGTCTTGAGTACCGTACTAATCTGGGCGCTGCAGCATTTTATTTTTTTATTTTTAATGTGAATGTTAGCAATACGATTCTCATTGGACTCCTTCGCAGAAATCGTCTTTCCCATAGATTTGGCATAAAGCAAATCTAGGAACGAAGCGCAACGGAGTGGGGGGTTTTCGTTTACGCAGACTCGTTTACTTATAGGATTTGCACATGGAGTGCCCGCCTATTGTTCAGATCGATCGTTTTTGTTGCTGACGGTGCGAATTTATCGAGAAAACGTTTAATATAAAAAAAAAAAAAGTTCCTTTCACCGATTTTGCGCGTTCAGGCGAATGAAGACGAGCCTCTTGAGCACGGTCGAACTGCCAACTCTCCCGCATACGTGAATTAATTCCGTCCGAGCGTTCCAAGGATTCCTTCCGCGAGGCTGCAGTACGCGAATAGCTGCACTGATGTACGGCCTTGCCAAACGGCCGCGGCGCGCTTGCGTCACTTTTATTGGCGCCTGTCGTAATTCTCGGCTCGTGGTTGATTTTGCGAAATCCGCATCTTAATTTGATCTCCGCATCTCCGGTGACGCCACGTGACGTCAAGCGGGCCGTTGTTTGCCCCGAAACCTCGTGAACCTTTCGCGAAGCAAAAAACTGAGCCTGACAGGAATCGGTGGGCGGTGATGGCCGGCTGTTGTTCCCTTCGATGAGGGCGGCGAGTGACGCCATCTAGTGGTCAGCGCGCGCTGCGGTAATAGAGGGCGTGCAACTGTATTGCCGGGTTACACGAGGTTACACCAGCCGTTCTAAATTGTGCTGAGCCCGTTTCTTGGGGAATTCCGCTGGTGGACTCGGAGCGATTCAAAAAGGTTTCACGGATCCGTCTTTAGGGCTGTAAATGCTAACTCGCGCATCCATGAGCATAAATAGATATATATAGAATGAGCGCTTTAATATAGCTTCAAAGTCATCATCGTGTAATTCCCTACTTGTTCAACCCTGCTATGGCAGACTGTCCTCACTGCGTGTAGAGGAAGCGTCCACACCAAACATTTGCTGACGATTTTGGCGGATGATACGAAGATCTGGTATGTTGACCTGTCCAGACTGTCTAGGACTATCTGCAAGAAACTTCGGAATGCCGTTGACGATGTCATTTGGAGAAATACTTTCGAGAACTTCTTTCAGTTTTCCCGCTTCCAGCGCGAGTTTCCTAGCTTCGATAACGCTTCGTATACATTTCGTTGCACTTCTCAGAAAGCTGTGAGCACCAGGTAAGTCCTGGAGTGCTTCAAAAGCACATGCTCAGTAGAACTTATTTCCAGAGATACCAGATTATTGTGGTCATAACCTCCGTTGTTGATCATCGGAGTGCAGAACTTGCCTCGAACGACAGTGAATAAATTGAACGAGCCTGACGATGCCAATTTGATCTCAGATGGTTTAATTAATTTACAACAAAAATCGTCTCCGCGTTCCTCGAGTTACTTCTAAACCGCACCTCTCTGTCGCCCTTTTTCCTCGAGGAAATTTATAACCGCCTCATACCAAAAGTGTCACCGTGAATCAGACTTTAGAGCGTCTGCCAACTTATGTGCCCGAGAAAAGGCGGTGCCAACTTTCTGTATAGGTCAAAGATGCTTGCTGGGAGGAAAACTGGGTTTTGTAGTGGCTTAGTCGTGAAGCTGCGGTTTGTTATTGACTCGCAGGACACGATGTTGACTCATTCTGACAGAACTAATCCTTGGCTATAAAAGCAAATCGACCATATGGGTTAACTCAGCCGCTCAATTGTAAGTTTTATTTGTCCTCCTTCAGACGTTACTTTTCTATTGAAATGAACACCCGATTGAAGTCTCCTGTTATATTGTCTTCGTAAAAGCTTTTCACCACGAAACATGAGCAGCGCTGGGGACTCGGGAGTACTCTAGCCGAATTTCGTCGCCTAAGTGTGAGGCAAGGTCGCGATGGTCTATCCGCGTGTACATCCAAAGAGGCAGCTAATGCTCCTTCCAAACATGAATTCATTAGGCACGGCGACGAATTTATTCAAATCTGAGGTCTCGCGTGGCGCGGCGACTAAAAACGGGGCGTGCGCGGGGACGTTCTACGCAGGCGACCGACTTGGGATCGGCCTCGTACTCCGGAGGGTCGTGCGCACCGCAGCCTGCAGCACATGTTTCGGCCGCAATTAGCGCAATCGCTTCGGTCGGGTGCCGAACTCGCACTCTCAAAATGCGACGAACGCCGCGCACTCTCCCTCTCACACGGCGGCTGCGCGAGGGCCGTGTTTAAGATATTCCTAACGCTGCTTAAGATTCTGAAGTATTCTGAGCTATCCGACCTCTTTGAAATGCTCAGCCATTGCCGCGGAAATGGAAGGGACGCTTGTTTGCAGCGTGGCACGCGTTGTACATTTCGTCGGCCGGCATTATGGGCACTCTGTTTCCGTCCCATTATATTGTGGTTTGACGCACTATCCATAATGGTGTATCGTCAATGACTGCTTCGAAAACGCGGGGCGTGACTTCATTGTTATGTCCGGGCTTGTATAGCTCTGTAATTCGTTTCAATCTCCGCTATTTTTATTTGAACGACGCCGAAGCTGTCAGCGCCTCTTGAAGGGTGCAGCAACTTTAAACGTGCAGCACCTTGGCGTTCCAAAGTCTTCCCGCATTCTGCATTGACCTACTCGTGTTGTCGGGTGGCATAACCCGCGGATAGAGATCGGACCACTTGCGTAAGGTTCGCAACACAGCCTCGAAGCGATAACATAAATCACGGTGACGTCACTTTCTGTAGTCTGATGGTTTGCGCCGATCCATCAGTTGAGATCTCGGGGATAAAGGAATGTGCAGCATGAAGCATGCCGTTCCGTGTTGATAGCTGCCGACGGCCCGCTACCTCCCTACTAGTTTACGTTTCTGTATTTGCATTGCTGCGTACGGTGGGTTCATGTATAGCGATCGGGCTGCGTTTAGTTCAAACTCCTCAAGCTTGTGTCTCCAGATATATATGCGTGTTCTTAACTAAGAGAGTTTGTAAAAAAAATCGGGTTCTTGAAATTGATTAAACATTTTTCTAATAACCGTGTTATCAGCCGCGAGAGAGAGAGAGAGGGTGAGAGATAGAGAGAGAGATAGACCTTTAAGACAGCTTTGCATTGGCGCTTCTATAACCGACCTTGGCCTTTTGTTTTCTTGTATTCCATTCGCTTAACTTCATAACTTCATCACTGCTGTAACGGAGGACAAGTCATTTCCTTTCTAGACAGACAGACGGTGTCCGTCTGTCCAACGCAAGCTTCCTTGCTGACTTACCAACGCTAACGTCAACGCCCGCTTCAGTGGTTCGATATATCGGTAAGAGAAGGTCAGCAGGGCTGTAGCCTGCCGCCTGCTAAAAGGGTCTATACTTCATTTCGGGAGTTCTGTGCACTGTTGTGCGGAAGCAGATGTCTCTCCAACATAAAAAAAAAAAAAATATTTCATCTCCCTCTCTCTCTCTCTCTCTCTCTCTGAAAGTGGTTTGAAGTTCTGAGCTCTCGTTGGTACCCGCGTCTTCCTTAGGTACTTCCGACGTTATGCCGATTGGCCTATTCCGGCTGTCGTGTTCGTTAATGCTAGCAACACATTGTAGCGCTAGAAAAAAAAAAAAATGTGCGATTACATTTTCGATGTATGAGGCGTGTTTGTTCCATGCAGGAACGGTTCTGTTGGATCATACAAAAACTGCCTGCAGGCATGCTTGGGGCGTCTTCCGTGGACGGTTTTCTCATCACGTCTGCAACGAACAGAGTGTCTCCTAACAGCCTGACTGCGGCTGAGTTGTTAGCGACAGTGCGCGCGGTCGCAATCTGGCTCGTTCGGTGCGTGTGTGTTCGAGAGCGCCCCTTTGCGGCGCCTGGAAGCGAGCCTGGGTGCAGCGGGTGCATCTGTGTGCCGCGTCACTCGCGGCTTGATGGATCGGCGCCCTCCCAGCGGACGAGCTCCTCTTCGCGTTCCCACCCTGCTCGGGACTCAAACCTCTCGGTGCTGGGAACTGCTCTCGGCGCTCCGCCGAAAATGGCTTCGGCTCGCGGAACCTTTGAGGAGCTCCGAGCCCCGGCGCGAAGGCGAGGAGTGTCTAACTAACTAAACATGATTTAGCGTTACTCGCGCACCTTTATACACGCACGCACCCGTCCCCTCCCACACACACACGCACGCACGCGTGCACACTAATAAAAAAAAATGAACGTAAAAAAAAGAAACACAAAAAAACGCCGGGTTATTTTTGTTTGTTTAGGGCGGGTTATTTTTGTTTGTTTAGGGTATGTATGAACAAGTTGTTTATATAGGACGCCGTGCGAGTGCGAGTGCTCTATTGGGAATCAGCTTGCATGTTCTTCGAGCGTACCTTATTTCGCGTGTCGTTTTCGGCACTATCGATATTGTGGATTGAGAACCGTAGAACTTGTTACGTTCACTTTCGTTCGCAACATCACCCACCTCGTACTGCGAGCGAATACTATACTCCGTTTCATCTTATGTTGTACCGCAGAGAAGGCAAGAAGCGCGAGCTCATATATCGTTGGGAGCTTGTGCTGCCGAGATGTGCCCTAGAGCAAGGAGCTCGCGCTTGTAGCCTTTCCTGTGGTACATCATAAGGTGAAACAGAGTATGAACTCCGTTCACCTTTAAGCTGAGACTACACTCAATGCCACGAGAACGAAAACTCGAAATCGCTGCTTCGAAGCGTTTTTCCGCAGAACGTGCACTAGCGCTAGAAATGCACGTCTCGAAGCCAGGAGCGCGGGCTAGCTCGCGCTTGTAGCTTTGGCTACAGTTTCAGCTTAAACGGAGTACAGGAATACCATATATGCCGGTAGAAAAAATTGTCTCGGGTATAACTGCGAAACAGTATACTGCTGCTCCTGAATCTGCGTAAAACAGGGGGAAGACAACGCGGACTGTGCATTGCGGACACGCTTTTTTTTTTTTTCTTTGATCGGGAACTGGTGCCCTTTGTTACTTCTTGAGATCAAACACCGGTAACGCCGTATTCGCACTCGCGGTCGAACCGCGTTCGTAAAGCGGTTGCTAGACACTTCATCGAAATTTGATATAAACTCGTCGCGTTCAGAAAAGGCTGATTATGATTTACAATATCGGTAAATGACAATCCCACGTTTGTATTTTGAGCCTGATGGCTTTCATTTTTCGTCATAAACGGCCCACTCTGTCAAGCGCGCGGAGAGTGGCCAGCGGAGAGCACGTGACATCCGGCGCAATCGTGACGTATTTGTCTCGGGACGAGCAAAGCTGCGGCAACGTTGGCTGCGGCGAGGCTGACGTCGACAAGACGATTGCAAGCAGGGCATCTGGCCGCTGCCAAGTCTCTGCTCGTGCAGTCAAGTGCTTGCAACTACAAGCGTGCAAAAACTCCGTTATTAACGCGCACGTTGCACATGCTTGCACGGATGTGTGCGAGCATGAGCCAGAGAGGCTATAGTTCTAGGCGAGACAGGCATCGTCACTACTTGTCAATCTTCCTATACGGACATTATAAACGAGACTTTAACAACATCCCCCAGGTGCGATTTGCTAAAAGTTTAATTTTTTTTTTTTTTAATTTATTTTCGTCTCTTTTTGAACGAGAGATTGGGGTGTCCGTTCTGATACTGCTCCCTTGAAGGCGTTTAGACCAAGAAATAAACGCCGAAATCTCGTCGTATTTCGTCGACATTTCGTCCCTCTGAAGATGCAATGCATTTTCACGCGCGTTTTATGTTGAAAACGAGCGCTTCGCGTTACGGTTCAAACGCCAGTGGGAACGCATTTAGGGGGTAACCACAACGTGGGACCTTATATGTCCTTCGAACGGTGGTGGGCGCTTTTTTTTTTTTTTTTCCGGCGTGACCCGTCCCAAACCGAGCGGGACGCCCGGTCATGCGCGTGATAGACTGCGTCCGGGCGCTGGCGACGGCGACGACGAGTACGAACTTGGCCGCTCTCTGTGCTTGCGCGTCTAAAATTCGCTCCCCCTCCCCCCGGACGAGAGCAAACGCGACCGGAATAGCGATTTTTGTTAAACGACTGTCGCGTGCGCACGTGCTAAGCCTCCACCCTATATACTGCATTTCTATTTACGCTCTTTTTCGCGCATATTTGGTGCCTACTTGTGCTGCCCGCACCTCCTGTCCCGCTATGAATTACAAAGTGGCTCATTTTTTTTTTTTGTGTGTGTTTGTGTTTGGTTGCACGCCTGCTCCTCTGGGTGCTACTTACTACTACTCCTGTGGTGAGGTGTGTCTCGTGGTAATGTTCAATTTTTTTTCTCAACTCTTGCTGTAAAAGCGTCTCACGTGAGTGGAACTCTGTTCCGCCCTCGTGTCCGTGTTGGCGCTTTTGGGGCGCGCATTTTCTTGGTTGCCAAAGAGGCGAGTTCACGCCGCTGCCAGGGTGGGCTTTAGCCGCATTAGGATGGTGAGGGCTTCTCGCTACCGGCCAAACCCGACGTCAGTATAGTCTGCATCATGTGAGGACTTGGCGCGTATGTGTCTATGTTTGTTCGTTTATCGCTAGCCCCACAACTCGCTACAGCGTAAGTGGCATCGCCGAGCCTTTTTTCGGGGTGTTTGTTTTCTCGTGTTTCCTGGTGGCGAGAAACGTGTCGCGGATGTGTGTCGAAGGCGTCTTGGGGCGAGGCTAACGATGCCTTCCGACGTTTCTTGCAACGCCGTGACGATACACTCCCGCGTGTGTTCTGAAGAAACGGTCGCTGAGTCCTCAGCAGAGCCTCCATTGCAGTGTTGATCATAACTGTTACCTCGAACGGCGTTATATGTACGTGTGGTCCGAAATAAAAGGACGGCAGCTACTACAGCAAGTTACTGACACTGTTTCACTAGATTAGCGGTTTATCGCCGCGTACTCGTACTTGAAGTAACGTTGTTTATTTTTAACTCCATAAATTATCGGTGTCACGCGTTAGATTTGTACCTACCGATTGACAGAGAAATACGACAATGTTTTAGTGTTATGGCGTCGAACGTGTACTCCCGGAAATTAACATACACGGAAAGATGCCATGCAAATATAATTGTGTTTTATATGGACCAACTTTTGTTTACAAACAAACCGGAGCGCCCCTAGCGGACGCCACCGGCGCCGCGCATGCGCGATGGAGTGTGGGCGAGAAGCTCGCCGTCGCCCATGAACAAACCATTGAAGCACGATCTTGGCGTCGGTGTGAGTCCCCGTGCTCTTTTTCGCGTTCGAATTGTTGATTCTACGCCTTTATGACAATGTTTGACTACTTGTGCCGGCTCAGCGAAATTACTGAGGCTTGTTACACCCGCAGAACTTCGCGTGAACAATCTGACATGCCGCGATTTATCCCGCGTGTACGCCGCAGAATGGACTTTTAAGCCCGATTCGCATGATGAGATTCCGCTCGCATTTTTCAGTCGCGACGTCGCTCGGGCTGCAAAAGCGTGAACCCTAGCTGAGATGGTCGACGTCGGTACTGAAAATCGCAAGCAGAATCGGGCCAAGTGAATCAGGCAAAACGAGTCGGTGATGGCCACTGGTAACAATGATCAACATCTCCTTGTATCTGTACTGTTTACTCCGGGCCTGCTTACCATAACCAACCGTCAAGCTTTAAAGTCTTTTGAGGCCTGAACTTACTTTTTATCGCAATTACCGGGTCAACATTTCGTCCACTGGCCGGTGTCGTCTGAAAGAGCAGACGGCAAGCAGACACGTTTGAAAAAGCGGACGACAGTTCGAACGATCAGGCGGCCGTTTGAACTTAAAGGTACTGAACGGAATCCGCAGGTGGTCCATACAACTTTACGGTTTTCCCGCGTTCATGTTGGAACGAAAGAAATAAATCTTATGACCGCAAGTATCCGTGAATTCAACCAACAGTGCTTCCCGCCCAAGCAATCGTAGTCCGACGGGGTCTGGTTTTCCCTTTTCGCGGCACATATCAACGTTCTCGGACGAACCGAGCTGATGAAAATGATCTTGAAACCTTTCTCGACTCTTTTGGTACAGCCCCAGTCGCGGTGTTTTGACGAGAAGGCAGGTTTTTGTCTGGTTTCTTTCAAAACAACTCAGGTTTGCACGTCCCGCATGGTGACTTCCGCCCACAGCCCAGACCGGAAGTGCTCCGGACGCGCCACCACCGCGCCGTAACGTAACCCAGCTAAGAGTTCGTGTATACGGTTTAAGGCTTGCTGATGTTTAGTTATGTTGCAGATGAGTTTATCTATGAAAAAAAAAAAAAATGTTTGATACAGACGAGCTTTTGTAGAAAATTATCACCGGTTGCTAAGTGGCAGTTTTACTTATTTGTTTACTTATTTATTAATTTATTTACTCTCAAGGTCATTGTAGACCTTGACCTTGCCGTTTATCCTTTTTGTCAGCTTATTTAAAATTTACAGCCGTGGCTGGCTGTGACCGGATTGTCGGACAATGACGTTACTTTCGCGCTACAAAGAGCACAGCGTAAAACCCCTTCTTTTGCAGATTCAGTCGCAATTTTTCAAGGGACAAACAAAGCGACAGTGCAATCGAAGGCTTTCTCTATTTAGATGTCGATTCAATTCGGCCATTGTCCCAAAACCTTCGTGTACGGTTTTTTTTTTGTGTGTGTATTTAGATGTTATTTACCACGTGACGAACCCATTGCCGCTTTACAACTATAATAACAGAAAATTAAGAAGGGGCCTACCCTTGATTTTTGAAGAAACTGACTGAAAAGGGAAGTGACGGTTTCGAGATAAGTTTTCTTATTACTTTTATTTGTTCCTTATTTCGTTCTTTCTTATATTTATTTTTACAAGAATTGCAAGAGCTCTGTGTGGCGTTAAGGAAGGCACGAGCGGGTAGCTGCATGAAAGCGTTTTCTGTATGCGCGAGTACTCGTAGAAACGAGGCAGTTTGCCAAGCTCTGCTCCTGCGCCTTTTCCTTTGATAGCGCTCGCTGCACATATACTTCTGAGATGGCGTCGGGTCAAGATGGCTTCCTCCGGCTGGGCAGTTTGGAGTGAATCAGGTTAAGCCTTTCATCGCAATGACTCTCTCTCTCTCTCTCTCTATCTCTCTCTCTCTCTGTGTCGGGGATGGAGGCTGAAGCGACGCTCGCACGTACATTCACACGGACTCAAAGGGAGTATACGAAACAACATTACAACGTGCTTTGTCTCTCTTTTTTTTCACTTGGACGGTGTTGCGGGTGATCGGAAGGGCTTGCTGTATTCACAATGACCTACAACGTTCAACGAAGGATCGTTATTATAAACTTTCGGAGCCGGATCACTCCTGCAGCTGCATCAGCGCGCGAATCAAACTTCCAAATGCGTCCCCTTTCGCTTATCTGTAGACGGCGGCAGCGGACCTTGAATATTGAATTGGACGTGCAGAAATGGCTGGGGCTCACGACTTATACGACAAAGACGCGACGCATCGTGCTCTAAAGTCTCATCTCGAGGCGGCGCGGCCGGCGAGAGGAAAATTGCATCTCCCCTCCGAGTGTATCGTGTGTATAAACACGCACACGCGTCTACGTTCGTGTAAAATCCCCGCGTGGAGTCGTGTTCTTTTGGGCTTTCTCGAGGCACATGCTGTATGTCGCTTTTGTTGACCCAAATTCCAGTCGTCGTTGTTGTTGTTTTCGAGGCTCTGGATGTTTTTGTGGTGCTTGCATGTTTCGTTGTGGTTTTGTTGTCTGGTTCCATTTCACGACGTCAGAGCGTGCCATTGGACGGGAAACTGGGATCTCATTTTTGGAGCTTCCATTAAAAGATACGGCGCGTTTCCATTCGCGGAAGAGCGCGTCGACGTGCAGGAATAGTTGTGAGACAACATTAGGGGAGTTGATCGATTCGGGAGGAGTTCCACGTAGACGCGGTTTTGCGGTCGTCAGGTATTTTGTAGCGCAGTATAAATATAACAAAAAAAAAAAAAAAAAGAAAGAAGCAATGACGTTAGACTTTTTAATAGGGACCGCCAAAGTAATTTGTGTTTTTAGTTCCAGTGAGTTTGAGCGAACTGGCAGTGGCTCTGGAAAACAATTACTTTCCAAGTTGAGCTTTTTAGTGTCCATTTATAGCGAATACTGGTGGCCATAGCTGGGTCCGTTGCTGAAGAGCGCGTGCAGACAATGAATTTCTACATCGTGCATTTCGCGCAACCAACATTTGTCCTCGCCGGTTGATAAGTGGGGTTTCGCCTATATGTGGTAGCAATCCATCGACCCCGAAGAGCATATTTCACGAACGCTTCCACCGCAGCGATGATGTATATGGTCTAGAAATTCGCAAGTTGACATGCCGCCTATGCTTTCGCAAGCACTGTGAAGTTCCGTATTACGACAGGCGTGGCTTCTAATTTGAACGTGTTCTTCTTATCAAGTTAAGGCAGCAACGGCTGGCTCTAAATAATATATGCTAGCTGACGAAAAAAATAAAAAGAAGCTACTCCGGAAAGAGTAAAGATGAATTAATTTAATTGAAGTACACGAAATCAGAAACATCTAACCCACGTACAGTCATTTGGTCTTTATACCAGACTTCGTGTGTTTGCGTGTGTGCACGTGCGTTCGTACTTTTGCGCCTGTGCGTATTCGCGTATACGTATCGTTTGTATGCAGGCACGTATATGTCTGCGTATCTATATACCTGTCAACATAAGATGAAACCCACACTTTCTAATACGTTCTTCCTCGCCTTTTAGACGCGTTAGCATCTATTGCCCCGGTGCATGCAGCCGTCTGTGGTTTGGGTTTCGTGAGGCCGGTGCGCGTTTCCCGTCGTTCTCTCTCGCTCCGTTCCTCGGCTCCTTGCGTCCCCTTTCCCGCAGGCGGTATAGCGGCGATCGAGGGACGCTGCGGTGGCTGCATTTGAAACCACCGACGCCCGAGAGTACGGACTGGCTCTCCGAAGACAACAGTATATGCTCACCGTTGCGAGGCTGGAATTTCCATCCTTCGCCGAGTCGAAACCCCTGCGCGAAATGCTAACACATATCATCGAGAATCACCCTATAGCAACAGCAGCGATTTCGGCATCAATTTCTTTTTTGTCTGCTTCTTCATGCCGTTGCTGTGTTTGTTTTATCAAACGGAATGTATGTGCCGAGAAACCGAGGGAGAGGAGGAGACGAGTTGGAATGATTAGTGGTTGGAATGATTAGTGGGTAGAGCGAAAGCTGGCAGCCTTCGTGTCCGCTGTACTCGTAGAACGCGTTAGAACGCGGAGCGCCTGCATCCGGCAATTGGCTCTCGCATTCGAACGCGTTCGACCAGTGCAGTGGAGACAAAGGCAGAGATAGCTTTAGGTCTACCCACTATTCGTTCGAATCAGAGCTCGGCGGTCTGACGTCACCGCGAGCTGTCGCCTCCTCCTCTCCCTCACATTCTCGGCGCATAGCTCTGGTCATTCCAAACTTCAGTATTCTCAACTTACGGGTCACCGAAGCCATCGATCATCATTCGCATATTCGCCACTTCTGAGGCCTTAGTTGGTTCCAGGGATAGAAGAGTCGAACATTCTGCCGCGGGAGCATATGCTTCCCAATTCCGCGAACATCAGAGGCCTTTCTCCGCATTCGCTCCGTGTTCGCGTCGTCCGCAGCGCTCGGTGGCGTCCTCCGTTGCATAATTCCGGTCGCAGCACCGAACGTTGTCACCCCCTCCGCGTCCATCCTACAGTGTTTTTGTTTCCGTGTCTGGCTGGCGACGTGTCTCCTCTCGAGTCTTCCGGTTCGTCCACTTTCCACTCATCCCACGACACGCCGCCGCTGCTCGCTCCTCTCGAAAAGAAAACTCGTTTATGTGCATGCTGCGCGCCTCAACAAGAAAACTGGCCGTTCGGGAAACACCGCCCAGGATTTTGTTGGCCGTCGGGGATCGTTGTATAGATTACGGCAGAGACAGCTGGTGCAGCCTCGCGCTTTGTCGGAATTGATTCGTCGAGAGATTCGCGAGCCGCTCAGGCTGTGGCTTAATTCGCCGTTATGGCTACCACTACGTTCGTGGCGATCTCTGCGTAACTGGGATTCCTGAGCGTACACCGGTTCCCAGAGTTATGCGTATATATACGCATAGTGCGATTGGGTAAGACCTCAGAGACGCGGGCTAATCGCGAACAGTTAGAAAGTGATTGGAAAAGGCTCAACGCATCCCCTTAAGTTTGTCGAGTTTGATAGCCCGATAACTCCCGTTTTTCGTATTCAATGCGCCTTATAACTTCGTGTTGTGATGTAGACCACCGTAACCGCCTCCCCACTTGGCGGCCACCCGCAGTGATGTGATTGCTGCGCCATTTGCGCTAAACTACATCAAAGGGCTTACCCTGCTACATCTTGCTACATTTAGCCCAAATGTGAGGAACTTGCGCCAACATTGCGCCAAAACTTGATTTCACTTTATTAAGTACTGAAGATAGGATGGCTCAGGCCCCGCTTCACGTCCGTATCGTTATGGTAGGCTTCTGCGAATTTCCGGGACTTTCGATTTTAGCCGCGAATTGCGTTCTATTCTATTTGATCTCTCTGTCAGTGTCAAATACTGACAGTACTGGGAATTTTCGCAATATACGTTATGATACTAGTCTGCTCCGGCGTGTTAGCTTTGTTGGTGCGCATCTCACCGCGCTCTTATGTAGTGCAATAAAGCAGTAACCGCGAAGTGAGCATCAAAATTTTGCTTCTTTTGCTTCGCCACAATGCATCTGAGTGCCAAAGGGAAAGCATTACCCCAGAGCGGGACGTTAAACGCGCAAGATCGAATATATATAAAAGGAAGAAAAGAAAAAAGACCTTTGTGAGTATTAATGAAACAGCTCTTAGTTGTAGTAACGATTTTTGAATTAGGCTGTGGCTATTATATATGATGGGCTGCGATACTCTAGGAATATCGTTTTCAAATTAGCGATTTAGCGAGGGTACTCGTAAGAAAATGTGTATGAACTGCTCTATACGTTTATTTGTATTTGAGCTCCATTGTTTAGTTGTCACCTCTATGTTTCAATTGTTTGAGGCACAGTCAATAGAAAAAGCTAAAACTAAAATAGGAGGAGCAGTAGAAGGAAGCTTGGGCATAACCTGAACAACTTTAGCTGGATTATTTTATGAAGGCATACTTATCGTCCACATGCCGATCTCGGTTATTTTGAGGTTCTACATACAAAATGTAAATAATTTGCATAATTTATTGACAATATATATATACATTTTTTTTTTCTGGGGGGGGGGGGGGGGGGGGGAGATGAAGACGACGACGGGGTAATGGCGCGCATGACCAACTCGTGCCAGGCCCCGCAGGCGGGCTCGGCTTCCATAAATCCTTCTATCTTCTCTCTGTCATCACCTGTCCTGTCCTCTATGCTGTCGAAAGCTTCACCCTAACAATATATATATATATATATATATATATATATATATATATATATATATATATATATATATATATATATATATATATATATATATATATATATATATGAGAATTCAGAATTTCAATTTTATTACAACCTTTAGAACTTGGATGGAAGCATTAATTTGTGTGCTCAAGATTCTGGAATTATTTTAGTGGAATATATTATTTGGTTGACATTTTGTTCTGAAGCTAAAATGACAATTCACAGCAGTTCATACTGTCCTTGATCGATCAGCATCGTGTGGCCATGCCTAGTGCTTTTTTGTGTAACTAAACAGCTAGTTCTGTGTTTTAGGAAATGAAACCTGCCGTTGCACAGAAATGTAAAAGCAAAGCATGCACTTTTTTTTTTATTATTATTATTTGGAGAGGCCACCACGCAAATCTGAACATATAATATTCAGAGTGGTGCGAATGAAAATGAAGTGTGTGCTTTTGCTCCGAAAGTACTTTTTGTTGCCCCATAATCGACTTTTGGCTGCTCCAGAAGGGACTGCAAAATGACTCGGGTCAATCGCATCACTGAACCTGGTTGCGCCACCCAGCGGCAACGCGAGATACCAGAGCCGTATATACAGTTTGGCCATTCATTGGGAAGTATAGGACGCAAATGAGGAGACGCCATTGGCCGAAAGCAGGCTGGGCGTGTTCCAGGTCTTAGATTGGATTGGATTTAGGGCTAACCCCTTTGTATCGGGGGTCTCAGCAGCGCTGGATGTAGCCTGCGTCTTCGCAAATTCGATTGTGGCCAACCAGAAACCGGAAATAATACCCTGGCGGTGGTCGCGAGAAATAAACTTAATAAACGCGTCGGAGTAACTCTCGGTGATTGAAAATATGGTGCACGTGGTGTTTCAATCGCTGTCATCCAGTATCATGGTGGAAGAGCGCGACTAGCGGTACGATCGACATAATCCGTATGCCAGGCGCCGAGGGCCGGGAATACATTGTGAAATGTATTGGTATGTCATTTTCTTCCACCCCTGTAACCGCCCTGAAAAAAGGGGGTACAGTATTAATAAATAAATAAATAAATAAATAATCTGCCGTCCGAGTGGTCACACTCTGTCCGAGCAAAACAGAGTTGAGCGGCAGATTCGTTTCTTGCATCTTTCTGCATGATCGTGATCGAAACATCACGTGCATCCTATTTTCAACCATGAAGGGTTACTACATTTAACTCTTACGCGCTTATTAAAACCATATACCCATGATTAAAACAGTTTCTCGCTACCACCTCTAGGGGATTCTTTTCGGCTTCTGGTTGGCCAAGAGAACATGTCAAGTCCTCTTTCTGCGTCTGGTGCACGCCCTGACTCTGCCCGCGCCTCCCTTTGACCAAACCCTCTGCGAGATGCTGATGCCGGATGCGGCACCTGGTGTCAGTGCGCCGACACAGGTGTCACGTGGTGCGTCCGCTGCGTCCGGACGTAAGGTGACACAGAGCATAGGGCGTCACGGGCACGGTGCTGACTGGCGGCAGCGCGACGACACAGGCGTCACGTGACCACGTGGAGTCACGAGGGTCAAGCGTCACGAGGAGCGATGACCGGCTATGAGGTCGCGAGGGGCAAAAGAGATAAGACAGTACCTATTGATGGATTATCGATTATTGCGCTATACCTATTGATTGGTTATCGGTCAGATCGTGCTCACTTTTCCTGCTACTGTACACATCTTTCAAGCTAACACAATGTTGCGAGATTGTGGGAATGTCGGTATGCTGATATATCAGGTGTATCGACGTACTGATATGCGAGGTATATTCGCACGCTGCTATAACTTGCGAAGTATACACATGTAGAGATAATAGATGGTGTATTTGAGAAATATACCTTACAAGGTGTATCAGTTACTGATACACTCGAAGCATCTCAGTACACTGGTAGTATACATCACAGCGAACGATAAACGCATATGCTGCGATGGCTCAGTGTATATCGTCGCACTTTTTAATCTTGGACTAGCGAAAACATCGCGGAGCTCCGGTAACCCGGTTTCGATTCGTCGGGGGGTATCAGTAGCTAGACGGCCCTGATTAAGAGAGTATGGTCAAGGAGGGTGATGCTTGGTGCTTTCCTGTGGCAGTCGAGGGTAGTGCATGACTTGAGTGCACTATCTTGACAGAACACTGTCCACGTGATATTGAAGGACGTGTCATTGGCGCTAGCGTAACAAGCTTCTATTGCTGTCTGATTACGTGGGCTACATGGGGTGCCCGGAGGGAGTCACGGAAGGCTTCTGCACAGGGAGGCGTGTCGCGCGGCCTTCAACCCGCGGACACTCGTAGGCGTGAATCAATTGTGTGATTCCTGTTTACGAAAGGAAATGGGGTACAGCCGGTCTCACGTTGGCGCGACGGATTGTGTCGATGACTGGTTTTTGGGACCGGATGCATAGCCGACATTGGCCGCGCCCCGTGATTATTATGGAAAAGCGATTTTGAGTTGTTTTGTATTCTTTCTTGTAAACTTATTTTCTATATTTTGGCTACCCTCTATAAGCTCGAAGGTGTTTGCGTGGGAAATGCCCGCTGGGAAAATAAATGCCTTCATCAACGTAGAGCAGTGAAGCTTTTCACTTCCTTCCCCCGTTTAGTCGATCTGTGTTCTTCGCTATTGTCCTTACAATGCTTTTAGGTTGCTGTCACGGTTGCTTGAGCTGAAATGTAAATAAGTTAGGAATCCAGTTGCATTTGAACATAATTTATCGTGACTAAGTCATAATTTGATTGCTTTAAAATATATCACGACGTCAACGTGCGCTGCGTTTATAGGCCTGCAGCGATTCAGTTTGCAAAACAGGCAAGATGTTGGCACAGTTCCGTTTTGTTTGAGTACTCTGCTCGCTGTAGAGTTAAGCCAGGACAACGCACACTGTTAATGTTGAAACTAAATCATTTCGAGCTTGTGTGTCGCTTGTTACTGAAATTTCGTTGCAACTTAGGAAGTAGTAGACGTTGATGAGGAATTCTGAAATGTAAGTGTGGGAGCGATGAGCAGGCATCTTAAAAACTACTCTTCCTCAGTAGGGGATATTTTCACTACGAAATGAGGTCAGTCTCGGTATTTTCGATACGCTTCATGAAAGACCAAAAAACTGCGAGACTCCCAACCACGCCGTCTCAAGCCCACAGGTTCTGACTCGGGACAGAGGCACGTGTAAATATTGCCCCAATCACAAAAAAAAAAAAAAAAAAAAAAAAAAAAAAAATGGTGGTGGACGTTATTGCGTTCCTCTAAGAGTGGAACGCGATAGCGTTATCGGGCCTCGTTCGCAAAGCCTTTTCATATGAACCCCGCTCGTTCCCAAAGCATGGAAGCGTCGTGGTCTAGTCGGTAGCGTCAGGTGTCACGGGGGGTCACACGTAAGCGTTGTGGGTTGTTTGAAATTCCCGCGCGATGCCATGGGGCGTGACGTCACACGTGCCTGTGACGTTGTGACCCTATCGACTCACTAAATGTAGCAGAAAATTTTCTCGCAAAATTTAGCGTGAAAATTCAACCCTCGTGGTGTCACATGTGACGTCACCAGGGGCATGTCCCGCCGACGCCGACGCCGGATCTTCTGCAACGCGAGCTCCTAAACGCTATCGCGTTAAAAACCAAAAAACACGTTTGCTCTTTTTTTTTTTTCACTTTACTTGGAAGCGGACTTTGTCGTAAGTGCTTCCATTGCCTCTGTTATTTGCCCACCGTTGGCATTCTTGGACTATCTATAGGCGGTAAGCTACTGGTTCGAGCGATGAGGTGGCAGCGTGTTTGTGTCAAACGTCGCAAAAAAAATAAATAAGTAAAAATATATCTTTAGGTGAATTTTTAAAAATTTCAGGCGCACTTTCTGTTTTCTCGTGTTTTCGCGCTTTGGATATGTTTTTCGGTGCTGAAGCGGAATGCTAAGTGTGCCTGTGTGTCATCCTCTAAAATGAGACTGGAGGTGTTCATTTTGTTCTGTGTTATATCGGGGCGCCTATTTGGTCAGGAACAGGGCCAGGATATTTTAAGGTGGTTTCACAATCGCTCGTGGTGAAAACCTGTTTCTTCGTAGTTGTGTTTACAAGTGGGAAAGCCGGCTGTGCTTACGCTACAAGGCCACGTCCGTAACGGTAAGCCAAGCTCAATCATCTTCAAGGCTCTTCCTTCCACACGTGATGTCCAAGTTGCTTGGATATGATTCGTATCGGAGGATGGTAACAGACGCTAACCGATTTCAGCTAGGGTTGGGCGCGCATGACATAAGCATGGTACTCTATGTGCTGTCAGATGTCCCGCGCACGTTCTGCCCATCCGCGGTCCAGAGCTGCCAGTGGTTACTGACGCAGCAAACCAGCGGCTCTGAATCCATACCGCAGTTTTCTGCGTGCACTGTCCGATTTTTTTTTTTTTTATTGTACTTTGAATTCCGGCTTCCTAAATTGATGCTTCTCTTACATCATGCAAAGGCGAATCTACCTTTTACTTTTGTAAAGAAGCGAATGCGTAGCCTTCAACATCACTGAGAAAGACCCGTAGTGTTTAAATGCTGCTGTGTTGTTTGTTTGTGTATGCGTATTTATGTCACTGCTACTACGCGTTGATTCCTGTTAACCACTAGCGAGCAAACCTTAATTCGAGGCTGTTTCTTTCTTTTTTTTTTTTTCTCAAGTTTTGATGACTTGGGTGATAAAAACAATTGATGAGAAATCTGTTAATTGACAGACAATGTGGGTGCGTACTCTATAGCTGCTTCTTCACTTAATCGCGGCAAATATTTAGGTAATCACTAGGGCGTGGCACAAGCTTTTGCATGCTCTCCCCGAGAAAGATTGCCGCTTGGGCTCTTAGTCATTCCATCGCGAGTTCTACAAGAGCGTCAGTCGCCACCGACGTTCTTCTTTGACCGCCATCATCAAGGACGTATGTTTGTCATTCCCAAAGCTTCATGCGGTTTCCTCCATACACTTTGTACGTCTGCGGCGAGTGTCGGTCTTTCTGACGCACATGATGGAATGACACGAGCACCTCGGCGTCCACTCTTTTTTTGGAAGGGGATCTAAAGGCCTGTGCCACGTCATAATAGCTGCCTTAACTGAGGGTGAATTGTATGGATAAGTAGCTAGAGTTTGTATCTTTCAGCGTATATTAATACGATTTTTAATCGCTATTTTTTTAACCCAATTCAGCAAAACTTAAGAAAATTAAAAAAAAAGCCTATTAGTTTTCAGAAAACGTACAATATCTGCTGCTTGCTGTGTTTCCGCACCTTCCATCTATCCATCTCTCTCTCTTTCTTTCTAAAAGGAAGGAAAGAGTGTACACGGTGAAGAGGGGGGTGGTTGAACGAAGTGCTGTGTTGTCTATACGCCTCGCCCTAGTTTCTCTGTTCGCACGCGTGTAAACTTCCATTACCCGCGTACAAAGCCTCTTGTTTGTCTCGTCATCGAACAACGGAGTGTGACGGGCAAGTGCTCTGAGGTCCTAAACGTCTCCCCCAACTAAAACAAAAAAAGAAATGTATAGGAAGGTGTTCGTAAAACTCGAAAAGAAGCTCGCAATTTCGACGGACTCTGAGTGAATCCTTCTTTTACCCCCACAATAGCGGCCTATATGCCTGCAAATGGCCGTGAACTATGTCGATGTTCCCTCGAGGATACGTTCGCCCTCTTTTTTCCTCGATCCGAGTTGTGTGCACTTGGGGCCGTGCCCGTCGCCAGGGGAACGTAGCAACGGCGGCGAAGAGAACAGCATCAACGAGGCTCTTGTTCCCACTTGTTTCAGAACGCCTCTCCGCGTTTTAAAAGGTCGATTCCTTTGTTTCAGTTATTGTATTTTCTCGCTTTTTTTTTTTTTTTTTAACAACGGGATTTGTACTTATTCAACTTGTTTTAGGCCGTCGCTTAGTACACCATTTTACTGCACTTTTTTTTATTTATTTGCGCGTTTCTTTTAAAGGTTACGGGGCATCAAACCGCCCTAAAGTATTTTGGAAGCCCACTTTTTAGAATTCTCCTTCATTTTTCTAGAGCGTTCCAATAAAAAGGTTGACTAATGTTTTGAACGCGTCATATCCAATGTCCCTTTTCCGCTGTCCTCTTATGTACGTTTAAGTGGGCGAAGGTTTCCGCTTTTTTTTTTTTTTTGCTCCTGGTTGTTTCGCTTGTTTTCGTGGATCGATTTGTTCGTATATTCGTTGTTGATATTCGACCTTTAGCTGTGCCATATCGGTTGGTTGTCTTCCATTTCTTGTCTTTCGGTACGCCAGGCTGCTTTCTTCTGTTTCTTTGTTGTTGTTGTTATTTTGGCCCCGGGGAGGGGGAGGGGGCGAGGGCGGAGTGTTGATCGATTGAACGGATGGATGGATTTGTTTGTTCGCTTGTCTTGGAGTAAACTGCGTTCCATCTGGGAAAGATTTTTCTTCTTTTTTTAACGCGTATATATATATATATATATATATATATATATATATATATATATTTTTTTTTTGAGGCATGGGCGAATAGGAGCATCTGGTTGGATAGTCGAAAGCATTCTCCACAGTGCTAAAGCTGAAATTGAAACTGCTGAAGTTGAAGGTGGTCGAAAAACCAATTCTTGTCTGCCATTCACGTGCGAAAGTGAGGGTGCCCGATGAAATAGTTTCATGAGCGCCATTATATCGTCGTATAGTGAAACTGTTTTATGAGCCGTCAGATGAGGCGCTGAATTTTGAAAAGGTTATATAGACAAACTCATGTTTAGAAACAAACCGGAGCGCCCCTAACGCACGCCACCGGCGCCGCGCATGTGCGATGGAGTGTGGGCAAGAAGGTCGCCGTCGCCCATAAACAAACCATCGGAAGGCGATGTTGTCGGCGTCGGTGTGAGTCCCCGTGCTCTTTTTCGCGTTGAAATGGGTGATTCCACGTCTTCCTTGCAATGTCCGATTACGTTACACCGCAAAACGTCGCGTGAATAATGTGACACGCGGCGATTCATTCCGCGTGGACGTCACAGAATGGGTGCTAAAGCCTGATTCATATGATGAGATACTGCTCGTTATTTTCAGTCGGAGCGTCGCTCGCGCTGCCAAAGCGTGGACCGTAGCGGAGATGGTCGACATCGATGCTGAAAATGGCAAGCAGAAACGGGCCAAGGGAATAAGGCATAGCAAGTCGGTTATGGCCATTAGTAACAATTATCAACATATGTAATGTTTGTATCTACTGTTTACACCGAGTCTATTTACCCCAACCAACCTTAAAACTTTCGAACCTTTTATAGTACTCCAAAGACGTTGCCATGCTGACAAGTATACCGCGTTCATTGAGGCTTAGGAATGGTCAGAATCGAAAGACTATCTATAAAAATGGGGCGAGGTCATTGCTCATGCTTCGCGATTTGAGTGAGGTAAGGAAAAGCGAAAGCTTCCTGCACCATTCATTGCTGACTAACGCGCCCAATATTGCAGCTACTACGACATATTAGTTCCAAAGCGAGCGACGCTCGCTCGCAGGGTCACCGCCATGTTTCCCCGCCTTCGTTACTTTGCCGGCCACGTGACCCGGAAAGGGACGCGGCCGGTCGTACTGCTATCTCCACGCTAAGCCTAAGCATGCAGGTCCTTGCGGCCGCTGAAGGTCCATGCTTCAAAGGGCTCTTACGAAGATGAATGAGTGTAATGCGAGCGAGCGGTGACTTTATTTGTATGCAGTGCTGAGATGTTTTACTATACACGTCAACGGAACGGTCGAAATTTAAACCATGCCTCTCTTCTCCATGGACAAAAGGGTACCATAATGCAACGTGCGCTGTGTTACATGAATGGATTTTCGCCGGTAGTCTATTCGTTCCTGCAAAAAATACACATCGCGTAGAAAGAAAAAAAAAAAAAAGCCGATACTGTGCCGGCTTTTTGCAGAAAGTTCTATTTAGGAAAATTTTCATGACATTGGTATAAATAGGTTAATTACTAAGAAGTAAATGCGTTTTTTTAATTAAGTACAACACAGAACCTCTTGACCCGGACAAGAATTAAAGTCGCGATTGCACTTGAAAGGTAGGGGCTGGACGTAGGTAGAATTGAGTCCACCTGCCTCGAAACGCGTTCTTGCGACTTACACATTGTCGCTGTAAAGAGGTTATATTTTTTCTGGTGTGGAATTTCGTTTTAATTTCAAAATCCTTTTTCAAAATTCAGCATGGAAACTTTGGCCGCTATGATCATCTCAGTGTATGGCATTTGTGCCAAGCCACTGGCGGCCTTAATTCTTGAGGCTGATTAAGGAATAAGTTGAAGATACTTCCGAGCGGAAGATTTCTGAGGCCTGCACGTTCGAGACGTGAGCGCAACACGATGCACAAATTAGATACAAGGGTGCGCAAGCGTTTATTTTGAACTGTGCTCCGAGCAACCCCTTTGTACAAGTTTGCCTTTAAAGCCTTTTTGATTCCGGAAATTTAGTCGATGGGCTTATGGGTCTCTGCTTTGTACTGATGCCCTAAGATAGGTAGCGACTTCTCCCTCCTCCTCTGACCCGCACACCTTTTATCTTTGTTTTGCTTTTTTACACCCGCGCGTCGACGGTAGCGCCCCCTGGATCGGCCCAAGATAGCAGACGGCATACTTCACTACTTTTCTGTATAAAGGGGCTTTACCTTGTACTGGTCCGTTCCTATGTTCACACCATCGAAACTCAAACAAGCCAAGAAAAAGTTACGAAATGATCGAAGAACCAATTTTCATCTGCCAATGATGTGCGAAAGTGATGGCGCGCGATGAATACAGTTTCATGAGCGCCATTAATTTTATGAAAGAAGACTGCTTTTTGAGTCACCGGATGGCACTGAATTTCGAAAAGGGTATATTAAGGCCGGAAAAAAAATTCTAAGCATATTTATATCACTAACAAAAAAAAAAAACAAACCTGTTTGCTGTTATTTCGAGGTGTTAACGGGTTCCAATTCTACAGATGATTGACACTGGAAACACCTGCTTCACGTGTACTAAAAAAGAAAAAGAACCATGTTCTTGTTTGGGTGTTTTTGACCTTTATATCTGTTTCTCAAGGCGCGACTCTTCACAACCTTGGATGTTAAAAAGCTTTTAAAAACGACAAGTCCCTTTTTAAACGTTTCGAAACCGACCAACCAACCAACCGCTGCTGAACTCCGATAAGGAATTCGTTCTGGAATCTTCGAAAAAGTGTCAATGTATACGTGTTCAACCCCGTGTGTGCACTAGTGTATTGTGAAGACGCCACCAGTTTTACGTACACCGGTGGGTTACGTGTGCAAAAGCGAGCCCACGATCGATGTCTGCGAGAGACCCCGATCGAAACAGTCCCGTTTAGCCAGGGCCCCTTTAATGAGCGCACCAAGCAGTCGCCGGTGCGCGCGTCAAGATTCACAAGTGCGCATGCGTGTAGCCTCGCAGGCAGCGCCCAAATGAGTTTTCGAATTGAATTCAGAAAGAGTCATTAATCTTCCATTTTTCCTTTCAATGCTGACAGAACTCGGCCGAAAGACAGTGCTCGCGGTAAGTAAATCGCGACACTGACCTCTTCTGAGATGACCTCTTCTGAGAGAGGTTTCCCGAGGTATAATTACATTTTTAATGAACCGCCAGCTCGTTTGTTTGAGCTAACGTCAATTTACGGGCAATAATTTGAGCGGATCTTTAAGGCATTTAGTTGTTGCGTTCTTTCTGGACATTCAACCACTGGGTCAAGACAGTCGAACGCCACTTCCTTTAAACAAAACATTAACAAATTAATAAAAGATGTTTACGTCACCTTGTATATCCGCATTGGTAAGAACAAGGTTAATGTTTCCCTCTATTTTTAGACAGGCGTTTCAAACGCTCTGTATCCCAATAATAATAATAATAATAATAATAATAATAATAATAATAATAAATTTACTCAATGGTGCAGGTGTAGCCGGTTGAGTGTCGGGTCCGATCAAAGCCATCAGGGACTTGTGGGACCAGACCCCTCACTGGAAAATACAAAAAAAAAAAAAGGAAGTTTGCTCGGAATAACATCACGTGCAGAAAAACAAAAAAGCAAATAACCTTCAGGTGATTGACTTGACAGGATGCAGTCGGAAAGTTTGTGTCCGTGATTTGGTTGAAGCAGTGAAGATGAAACTATAGCAAACGTTGTCTTGATCACTGTGTCAATTACAGTCATTAAAGTCATAAAAGTAAAAAAAAAAATCAAAAACACTCATGCGCGAGTATTTTAACACACTGTATGAATAGATTCGAAGACACAGTTCTTGAATTCATGAGTCTTTCTCTCAAATATGTCATGTTCAGTAAAAAAAAAAAAAAAAAAAACATTTATTAGTAGAAAGAAAATCAGTCAATCAACGGGTCGAAGACAACGAAACTTTGCGCAACAAATGCAGTCGTCATTTTGCATGTCCAGTGAATACAATAAAAAGCACATACATCACCATACTATATACGAAAGAAAAGGAAAATAACGACATGGGAAAGAAGTCACTATCGAGCCACATCGGAGAACCTGTTTCTCGGAGAGGTCTTCAACATTTTGTTTGAAGTAATGGCAAGCAGAGCCGCTGGAGCGTCGTTAAAAACTTTTGGCGCATAAAAAGAACGCATGCTTTCGCCATAGTAAGTTCTCACTCGAGGATATTGAAAACGCAGAACAGATCTAAGTTCGCGAGATGGACTGGCCGAGACCTTAAACTCACTCTCCCAGAAGTGTCGCCAAATTATCGGTTGAAGAAAGAGTGAGTGAAAACACGGTAACTTAAGCGAAGTAAACAAGCTCGCACTAGATGAAATGTGTGTATTGTATGCTACACTCTTCAGAATTCCTTTTAATGTACGATCAATTCTTGAGTGCCAAAAGAGTGGACAGTTAAAAAATACGCTTATGCCTGCAATGTTCTTTCTAATGGACAAAGGTAAAATGATTTGATATTGTAAAGCAGACAAAAGACAGCTCTCAATCGTTGGCATATATATGACATGTGAGAGTCCCATGAGAGATCACTGTCAAAGTGAAGGCCTAAATACTTTGCGCAGCTAACATATTCAACAGGTGTACAGTTAGAGCATGAGCAATTGGAGTTGTGGAGAAATAGCTGAGAAGTCAAGCTTACATTTCTTAAAGGGCAACGAAAGCAGACCAGCTTCGTTTTTGAAGCATTTACCCGAAGCCTGTTGGCGAAAACCAGTCCATTATTTTAGCGACATCAATCCGAAGCATTTCGATTGCGCGCTCGTACACTAGATGTCGAGAAAATATAAGGGTGTCATCGGCATGTTGAAATATTTTGGAAGTTGTGATTGAAGTTGAAATATCATTTACGTAGATGTTAAAAAAAATAATGGAGACAAAATAGAGCCTTGTGGAACTCCGAAAGTTAAGGAAGCGAGGGAGCTGCGTACGTTACCTACTGAAACAACTTGGCTACGATTTATTAAAAAAACTTCTTAACAATGCATAAAAATGGGCCACGAAAGCCCACTCTGGGGAGCTTGTCTAGAAGGATGTTGTGGTTTACAGAATCGAACGCCTTAGCAACGTCGATAAAGAGTGCGGACACAAACATGTTATTGTCAAAGGAAGAGTGTAGAATACTCTTCCTTTGACAAAGGAATCAAAGGGAGAGTGTAGAATAATAATAATAATAATACTATGTTTAATTTCGTAAAATACACAGATTTCTAACCCACAAAAGCAAACATATATCTGTCGCAAATATTCGAAGGAAATGAAAAAATAAAAAACACTTGCACGTATCTTTCGTCACACTAACAATTCCAGCTATATATAAGTAAATAGCGATAAGTAAATAGCCGAATCAGTATAAAGATTAAGAAAGAGTAGGTTTGGGGAGTAGGACCACCTTGCGATCTCCTGTTGATCTCGAGATCATGGCATCGCAACATCATTTGCTAACACTAAGAAAATGCATGAATCGATCGAGAACCACACTGTCGTACGTAGCCGCATTGTGTCTTTCCTAAGCTGTCAATTAGTATAGTATTGAACTTCCAGTCGCGCTCCTTCCCGTAGTCCGACCAAGTCTAGTCGTCACCCTCAAAAGCGCTTCCAAACTTTGTCACTTTGCAGCGATATCGGCGCGCCCGTCTTGCGTTTGAGGATATGATTTTATCTGTGTGTTTCTTTTTTTTTTTTTTTTTTCACCTTTCAGGTAAGACCGAGATCATATCATTTATCTCTTTTTCTTTCTTTCTCTTTCTGTCTCTTTCTCTCTCCCCGTGTCCAAATGTGCATCGCGATGCGGAAAAAAAAGAAGAAGAGAAAGAAAGAAGAGTTGAGAGAGCGCCCAAACTTTAATCTTGTCTCAGCTGCAACGTATAAACACACTCTTGGTGCCGCTTCGGAATAATAATCGGATCACCTCCAGGCTTGCCGAATTCCCTCGACCGGCATATCTTCGTCTCTGCCTCCTTTTATTCCGCCTCTTTTCTTTTCTTTCCCTTTTTTTTGTGTGTGTGTGTGTGTGTATTGAACCGTGCTGCGGGATCACGTGGGAAGCAAACGCCGGCGCTTCCTCTATACTCAGTTTATCGCTAAGGTTGCTGACAGTGCCGTGGAAGCTAAGCGCTCGTCTGACCAATCAGCAGCCTCCCTTTCGTCACCTGATCCCGCTTTCTGCACGTGAGTAGGGGCGAGAGCGTGATCGCGTGGCGAAAGAAAGACGTACCACTGTTCCAACGAGCACGTATAGACCTTCCAACGCACTTTCAGCTTAGGGACGAAACGATAGGCGCTTGGAATTCTGGCAGCTTATAATACTATCCCGTGTGGTACGGTCACGGGTAAAAAAAAAGAAAAAAGAAAAAAAAAAACACTAGCCGTTGACTGATACAAAAACAGGGCAATAAAAATTGCGACAGATTACTGCAGGTAGTAGAAAAGAGAGCGACTTTTTTTGCCCTTTTTTTTCGTTTCTTTTGGAATAAATAATCCGCGTATCTTGATGTTAATTTACGTTTGTGGATTCTGGTCGTGCCCCGCGCGTGCTCTCGCCCTCGCTTGGTGGAGCCGTTAGGCGGATATAAACCCGTTAGCTTAAAACACGTTTTCAGCGAAGAAAGTTGAGGTAAACCGCTTTTTTTATCTTTTTTTTTTTCTTCTGGCCAGTTGCGCCCTGTTTTGAAAATTTTTAAATTTTTGTGTGGGTTTTTATTAATTATAATTTCGCGAGGCTGTAAGAAAGTTGCATAAGCTGCGTTTCTACGACGTTAACGCGTGTTTCTTTCGCGCCGAGTTTCGTCTCGGTTGATAAATCAGGTCGACGGCTGGAAATTCGATGTAGTTTCGTAAACAAATGAGTGGATTCTGCGCCACACGTTTAAGAAGATGAAACTTTACACGGCGCGGACGTTTATTATGATGAGGCGTGTCAAATTTCGTAGTCCGGTGGTGATAATTACACGTGTGGTTCACGCTTTTCTGTAGCCTAATGGGGCCTAAACTTGTCAGTGTGTGCTGTGTACGAAAGGGATTAGGTGCGGAGTTGCCACGCACTACGGACTATGCACCGAGTGCATACACCGGGTGCAAACTATATAAGAAAACACGTTTTCTCTTGACCAAAATTTGCCTTGGCGGATATGCGAACTCGATTAAAAAAAACAAAAAAAAAATGGCAGGTCCTTTTTTTTTATTGAAATAAAGGTGGTTTTGTCGGAACAGCTCCAATGACTGCATAAATTGCCACTGAGAAAGTGATATGGTTGCAGGCTCTTGCAGCTTTGCTTCACAAAACGCTGTTCAGTGATCGACGTAACCCGTCTTTTGCCTGCGACCCTGGTGTTGTAAACCGCTTTTGCCATATTCCTTTCTTTTTTTTTTTTTTCGCGTAAGCGACTTGTTATTAGCATTCGTTTTTGGTTTTGGCAGATTTAGAAACATGGAAGTGACTCCGCCGACAACAGAACTCAAGAAATACTGCGGAATGTGTATTTAGGTCGCACAAACCGTCGCTTACCACGTGTCTCATTTCTCCGTCGAAGCACCGTTATGGTCCTATAGGAAGCTTTTCTAGGAATTGTGTAGCGCCACGTCTTAAATCCGAATACTGGCCGGTATTTCCGAAAATGCAGGCAATTCTCCATATGTATGGCCAGCTATACTCCGGCTTGAGCGGTAGGTTACAACGCGGGAGAACTGGAGCCGGCTGGAAAACATCGCCTTCCCGCACAGAAACAAAAGAGTAAGAAAAATATAGGCTGACGGTTTAGCAGTATGGTTTGTTTCGAGAGTTTAAAGGAGCTATGCAACAATTTTTGTACTTTGCGCAAATACCGCTTAAAACGGATCCCTAACGTTAATGACCTATGAAACACGCGTTCGTTTTTCACCCCACGCAATAGAAGTCCCAGAAAAAAAATTAAAGAAAAACGAGCAGCGTTCACCCCCTCAACTCGCAGCCAGAACAAGCGGCCACGTGATCTGGAGCCGATTATATGCCGCCAGTGTTGATCATAGCCACGCGCTGGGGTTGGCAAAGCACAGGACACGCGCTGAGTTCCAGACATTGTTATGGCTCGGCTGTTGTCGTCGTTGCAGCGATTGGACACGGGTCACAACCCGAATGCTTCTCGAGCTAGCAATTGTCACGAGCCCAAGTCGAGTGCCCACGCAATGCTCGGGTCCAATCTATGAACCGCATTCAAATATCGTCACTTGGGTGTACTGCGATCCCCGAGTTACGTCATCAAATTTTGCAAAGGAGAGATTGAATGAAAATGATCGCTTTTGTCCTTGAAATTACACCGCAACAAAGGAGTTTCTTGGCCAATGGCGTTGCGTGTGTGTATCCTTGAGTCCCAGGTGTGCGAGTAAGCTCGTGTAGAGAGAAAAACATTCCAATTGAATATCGTTGCACAGCTCCTTTAAGCAGGATCGACGTCACGTAAAACTGCTATGTGAACTTGAAGATGCAGTTCAGCACTTTTTTCTACTTCGTCTTGTTGTGACATGCGGCGCATAATCTATACAACTTCAAAATTTCAAAAATAATTCGCATACGCGTCCCGCTTCTAATAAGACGCGCGATCAAAATTTCGCATCCTTGCTCTTCTCCACGCCGAAACAAATAATCATCAATATCTACTAAAAAAATAAATACATATATTCTTGGTTGGACCAAATCAAAATTACGTCATAATCTGCCCACTGATGAGAAAGAAAGGTGCGCTTGAGCACACCTTATTACCCGTGCTAACTGCATGTTGGGCTACTTAAAACGCAACTTTTCATTGGCACCTATTTCACTAAAATTGATCCTCTACAAAACATTAATCAGGCCTAAATCAGAATATGCAGCCTCCATCTGGGATCCCGGTCACGATACTCTCATCACTGCATTGGAATCCATTCAGAATAGGTCAGCCCGTTTCATTCTTTCCAAGTGTCACATCAATAAAAAATAGTTTATGTTTACCACTTCTCTCCTTGCGACGTAAAATTTCACGCCTATGTCTATTTCATAAAATGTATTTTCATAACCCTCTCCTACGCAATCGGATGATTACTCCCCCCTTTTACAGTTCATCCCGTCTTGACCATCAGCATAAAGTTGGAGTTCCAAGTTCGTTTACCACAACATTTCAATCTTCTTTTTTACCCCGCACAGCCGAGGAATGGAACCACCTCCCCGGTTTGATTGCTACTATAACTGGTACTAACCTGTTTAGAAATTCTATCACTAGCTATTTTAGCAGTGACCCATGACCTATTATTGTTATTTTTCTTTGTTTGTTGCATATTTAATATTGTTGACTTGTTACTATATTACTATCTTTGTTTCATGTATGTGCTCTCCCCCTCTGTAATGCCTTCGGGCACTGAGTGTACTTTCAATAAATAAATATGCGCATAATGTTTTGTTTGTATGAGGAGTTTTGTTGCCAAGACGTCTCCTAAAATCACGGGGTCGATTCTACGATGCCCACAACACTGCACACGACATCCAGTATTGATGATCACTGTATTCGACCGCCCCTCGTGCTGCGATGAAAAGCGCAACTGTACGCTCCTATTTACTTCCGCCTTGAAGGATAGTGAGCGGTAAGGGCGCGAGGTTAAAGCTGCGAAAGATGCCGATATCGTAAGATGGATACCTTGTTTTGTAACCCACGAATTGCTTGCAGCGCTAATAAAGACACTGGGCGCAAGATCGTGTAGGTCTTCCGCGATGCTTTATAGTATTTCGCGATAAGTCACGCATACACGGGCGGCACTTTGGAAAGCGACGCCTTCCTGTCCCTGACAGCACTTCACGCAAGATGTGAAATGGAGTATAACCTTTCCTGTATTCCCTATCGCTACCTATGGAGGCCTTGTCTTCCCTTTCTGCGCGAGGGCCTAATCACCCATATGGAAACAATCAATGCGCGAAAACAGGTGTTCACACATTAAATATCGTGGTACTAACTTTGGAATCCTTTGTGGGGTCACGTGAACTTTACACGTGCATGCGCTGTCTATGCAGAACCGCCGAACACGCGCGCCTGTGCCGCAGGTTTACCGCTACTTTGTGCCGATGAAAGGGTCATTCTATGCTCACGCTTATGACTTCGCCTTCGCTCGCACTGGTGATGAAGCGAAGTGTTCATCATGCATGGCTGGCACGCGACGTTGTCGCGCCATGCTAGTGCTCATTCCTACTTTTAGAGCGCAGCTCTTAGGGGCCCGTTCCCGGCTTGAGCGGCGTCGCCGTCGCCGTCGGCGTAACCAAGGTCATCCCAAGGTCACGTGACCCCTCCCAAGGTCATCTCAAGGTCACGTGACCCCCTGAAGGTCACGTGACCCCAAGGTCACGCGACCTTGGGGGTCACGTGGGGTTATCTTGGGATCACGTGACCCCCAAGGTCACGTGACCCCTCCCAAGGTCATCTCAAGGTCACGTGACCCCAAGATGACCCCACGTGACCCTTTGAAGGTCACGTGACCCCCAAGGTCACGTGACCCCCAAGTCACGTGACCCCTCTGAGGTCACGTGACCCCCGAGGTCACGTGGTCTCCTCCCCAAGGTCACGTGGCCCCTCCCAAGGTCATCTCAAGGTCACGTGACCCCAAGGTGACCCCCACGTAACCCCCCAGGTCACGTGACCCCTCTGAGGTCACGTGACCCCCCGAGGTCACGTGACCCCCGGAGGTCACGTGGGGGTCACCTTGGGGGTCACGTGACCTTGAGGTGACCCCCATGTGACACCCAAGGTCACGTGACCCCCAGGTCACGCCTCCCCGAGGTCACGTGACCCCCCCCCCCCCCCCCCGAGGTCACGTGACCCCCCCCCCGGAGCATATTAAATGAGGGGAGGAGGAGGAGGAGGAGGGGTCTACCCACCCCTCAGTACCCTTCACTCCTCCTCCTCAAGAGCTGCGCTCCAATTCGGCGTTACAAAGATTTGTAAACGGCTTTCACTTTTTTCTTGACGAGAAAAAAAATGGCTGTGCGAATGTATATTCTACGGTAGTTACGCGGTGATACAGGCGATGAGAACGTATGATGACGTCAGAGCGCCGAGCACCGTGGCGCCGAGCTCTCGTTGGAAGGCCACAAGGGCTAGCTGCTTCTCTCGTCCAATCAGATCGAACAAGAGCGTCGTCTGCTATAGCCTCTCCGTCTACACACTACGCCATCACGGCCGCCGGATTCCTCGCCATCTTTTTCGCCAAGTGTCCGGATCAGAGCCGTAGGTACGGTGGCCCGTTCTAGCCACCGTACCGTAGGTATGGGCACTGCGCGCGCGCAGAAACGAGATTCGCATCTGCGCATGCGCGGTACGAACAGCAGCGCCACCGGCGTGGCTTGACGTGAGAGAGTTCACAGGCGCGGCAGCAGCAGCGGCCAGACCGCGTGGATAGGATGTTGACCGACGAGCCGCCGGCGTCGGTTGCCCTCCGCGAATATCCCGGTCACCGCCATGGGAGCGGAACGAGGCTGCTCTGATCGGGCGGACCGACGACCTTGGCTGAGGTCGCCCCTTTCCTGCGTCCGTCGAGCCTCTTTCATCTGGCCGCCTCCCGTGCAGATCATCCGAAGAGGACGCTATCCGATGCGGGCCGTCTTTCCCCCCGGCTTCGGATAAACCGCGTCCCTGTTTGTGGGCCCTCGGCCGTGTTAATCTGCGTACCGGCAAGTGGGAGGCAAAATAGGTCTGGTTCTATCAGCTGGCGCAAAGGTGTTTGTAAGACGCGACCGTGCAGACACACTCTAAAAAAACTCCCGTGCGTCTACTTTCCCGCACAGCACTCGGAGTGCCAATCACCGTAACTTTCAAAAACATATATTTAGACCCAAAAAACGTTCAGCCTTTCCACTCTGGTGAAGAAGGAAGACCAGCGGAGCTGTACTTGATACACTGTGTGCTTCTTCGTCGTCGTCTGTTTTCCACGCTGTTTCGTACGATGAATTCCCACCAACTCGCCCAACTATCCATTCTTCTGTGATAGCTTGACAGGTTGCCGCCATCTATGAGCGACCGACGGCACTCATAGAGTGCGGTAGCTGTCCAGAGTTTTGTGTAGTTTTGTGTCGTTTGGTACCCGACACGAAACTGGGGAAACCAGCAGCTTTGATGTAAAAGCGCAGTCTGAGTTGTGACATTAAGCAATGCAAAACGTCACGCTTGAATTGCCTAATGTCGCAACTCAGACTGCGTTGTTTGGTCTAAACGCATGTTTCGGCATCGTCATTGGCTGAGCTGTCTCCGTAAGCTGCGCTGATTGGTTCTCCGAGTGTTGTGCGGGAAAGTAAACGCACGGGCTTTTTTTAGAGTGCCAGCATCTATCTGTAAAAGCGCGTTAACAGATCATCTGAAAGATCTAAAAAAAAAGCATACATATACAAAAAGAAAAATGCAGCTCGCGCTTTTGGTGTTTTACCAAAACGACGAGAGTACTTTTTTATTTTTTTTTTTGATGCCAAGTTTTTTACATTTATAACTTTTTCAGGTGGTGATTTGATCAGTTGGCTCATAGCTATTGAAAATGGCTCCGAAATAACACATTTGGCAAAATGTCCAGTCAAATGTCCATCGAGTCAAAATGTCCAACAGGAATTTGTCTCCTTGGTCATTCTGATCTGCAATCGTCACGTTGTGATTACTGTTTCCTTTTTTTTTTTTAAAGAAAAATAACGGATTTCTTTTAAATCGTTTTTTTTTATGTTAAAACAATAACTAAAGCAGTCTTTTTTTTTTTTTTTTTTTTTTTTTTTTTAGTTTTGGTGTTGAGAAATTAACGTGGAGACGGAAACGTTTGTTCACGAGTCACGGGTCGTAAAGTGAGGCATCAAGACCCGGAATCGGCACTTCGCAAGGAACACTTCGAAGTCGCTTTACGACGTACATTAAAAATGAATAATGTCTGAACTTTTTGGATCTGACTCTCCGAAAAATGCCTGCCATCGAAGGTGTTCAGAAAAGTGCCAACTTTTGCGATTGGTGTCCGAGATTTCCCCTTGTTTTGCACAAAATTCGTTGTCTACCTTCATTTTTGTGCGTCTGGAATTTTTAACGAGATCTCTTAATCGCGGGATGTCTAAATTTTTGTACGCGGAATTTTTTTTTTTTTTAGACTTATTTTTTTTTAGAAACATGTGACCTTGAGCGGCATATTTCATGCTGGTGAGTGACCTTCCTGAGTGTGTCGATTTGCAAGAATATATATTTTTCAGTGATTTCTTTTCTTTAGGGAACAGAATTTATAGAGTTTGAAAATTAAGAACAGTTTTGCCAAGGAGCGCATTTTACGTTTAGTGCTGGAGTCTTTCGACTTGCTATAGGATGGTCTCCAATGCTGGAAGGCGTTATTAAATTTCTTTTTCATCTTAATGTGTGTGTGTGTGTGTGTGTGTGTGTGTGTGTGTGTGTGTGTGTGTGTGTGTGTGTGTGTGTGTGTGTGTGTGTGTGTGTGTGTGTGTGTGTGTGTGTGTGTGTGTGTGTGTGTGTGTGTGTGTGTGTGTGTGTGTGTGTGTGAGAGAGAGAGAGAGAGAGAGAGAGAGAGAGAGGGAGAGAGAGAGAGAAAAAGGGGGGAGGGAGTAGGCGTCCTGTCTTCACTTACTTCCTCTTAGGCGGCAAATATACTCCCTGACGTCGTAAATGTTCCCTGCTCCTTTGTTGTTTGTCTCGATCTCTGTTGTATCCATTTACGTGTTTCGTATATTATGTTGTATTCTTTGATCTCCGTTGTATACATTTACTACTGTCTTATATTATTTTGTATTCCTTGCCCGCTGACTGTGTAAGGGGGCTAATGGCCCCTACCAAAAAAAAAAAAAAAAGAAAAAAAAAGAAAAACTTCGTACGTTTCTTTTTTTTTTTTTTTTGCAACTATTAGACACAGCTATGTCTAAAATAATTCATTATCGTATATCGATGCTAAGTCATACATTCGCGTTTGTTTTCAACCGAGTGGGTTGTGCAGCCTCGTGCTCGCTTACTATCTGAGAATAACACTGACCTCATCAAATGGTACACACACCTAAACTAGTTTGCCATTTGCGTATATATATATTTTTTGCGTCATTTTTCCATCGTCATTTTTTCATTGTGGACTCGAGAAATCAAAGTTATAAAACGACCATATTTCATAGAGCGCACATTTGATCTCGCGAGTAGTGCAAAACCTTGACACTAGTTGCTTCCGGGGCTATCTCGTAGGTGACACGAACTCGGTTGCCACTTGCCAGCCAACGCAAGTGTGGGAACCAGCCTTTACTTACTTGCTTGCTGGTTCGCAGGTGGCTTCTCCGGGAGACTGCGACGAGACGCGTCTGAACGCGAAGGCGGGTATATTTTGTTTAAATTTTCTCTTCCCAACTCTCTGGACGCTCTGAGGTCTGGGAGGGACGTAATGGGCGTACATCTTTGGTCAAAGTGCGTCGAGATGCCCGAGCGCCGATCGTTAGCTGTGGCCGTTACATTCTTGAGATTCCGTGCGCCGTATTATCTAAATGGGAGATAATCGGCTCGGATCTGTGTTCCCCGAGCAAACAGGAGACGCCTCATTTCGGCGTCGGCACTAATCCTTGCTGTAAAGCCGCCGCTCTCCCTAATCGCCTCTTAGGTCTTCCTCACTTCCCGAATGCGAGCGGGTGTCTGGGCCCGTTTGGTAACGTGATTAGCGGTGTTGGTGGAGGAGGCGGCAGGCAGGACCTTGCGAAGCGCCCATGATTCTTTTTTCTTTTTCTTTTCCCGCCGAACTTCTGTGTTATTACAGGTCATACTTAGCTTATGTATGTTCATGTACAGCGATCTTTTTTTAAACTGGTGCTGTGTTGTCGCCGGGTTGTTTTGGTTGCTTGTTTCCTTATAAAAAAAAAAAAAAATTCCGTGATACGTGTTTAATATGTATATCAGAACATATACAAATTATACAAGTTTTGAAAAGAAGAAAAAACGATATTTTTGTAATACTATTATAACTAGGCTCTGCACTGCTATAATGCTTGGGCGCTGCGGGTTGTGCTTGTACTATATAAAGAAATATGTTTATTGGGCGCATACATTTTATTTTCTTAAACTAGGGTTTGTATGGAAATATGGCTAAGTTAGGCGGATGAAGGTCTGGCGAGACATGTGCCTGGTTACTTTTTTCTTGTGACAGGTTAATGTTGTGCGTTACACTACAACTATGCACTTTAAAGACCGTAGGTAAGCAGTTGTACTGCATATAGCGTAGACACCGGACGCCATTATAAGGTAGAATCCTCGTGATCTCATACTCTGTATACGCTGCACTGTCCTTCGAACAGAGCCGCGCGAGCGGAGCTCTACAATACGTTTCCAAGCTCGCGCCCTTGCCTTCATTAACACTGCACTTAACTTTTCGACGGAAATGACGTACAGCTTTCGATTTGTTTAAGCTGCGGAAATGAAGTGACTAAAGGCCCATACAAACTGCGGCGTTTGACTGTGTTTGACTACGCCGCCTGCTACGAAAGTCGGATGCAACCGCGAGTTACCAGAACGCCCGTAATTTAGCAATGTTGGACGCTCATCAACGTCTCTTGTTTGTGAACGTCTGGGTACGGCAAAACCACGTTTAAACAAGAAAGAAACGAAGATATTAAGATTTTATTCTTCAGATTTTTTTTTCTTTTCTCGTTGATCTTCCAAAAGGTGCCCGATGCATGTGGTTCGTGGGCATTACAACCAACAATGTCATCTCGACGAAATGCGTTATACGGCGGATAACTGTATTACGACGGACCGCTCTGGTTCCGACGTTAGCCGCACCGCCGTACCGTATGTGATGTCGCCGAGTTCCATTTGAAACATTACTCTCCAGAACAAAGGCGCCGGGGTTCCATATACGTGTACGAGTGAGCGAAGATCAATGCAAGTGCACCGAAGCCAACTGAAAACACTCGTACCGCGTGGTGCACGTTAAAGATCCCGGGCTAGCAATTGTACTGCACTAGCTAAATTGCTCACCTACAGCTGAGAGACAAGTTGCTCGTTGTGGCAGACTCACTTCTGGCTGTATAAACATACACACGAACATAGTTCGGCGTGCTTTTCGGGCCTCTGCCCCCGAGATCGTAAACAACACCGAGTGTTCTACGGATATCCTCTGCTCTCAAAAGCCTTGGAAAAAAAAAACAGAAGAAGATGAAGACGAAGATGAAGAAAAGGTCGACTGTTTTTTGCTTTGAAGTCGTCCTCTTTGTTCGGGGCGCGTTCTTTTCCTCGACTTGAACAGCAACAAAGAGCGATTTCACCACGGCCGTCACTTAGGCGGCAGTTAGCGTCTCCGATGGCTTCCTTCAATGACCTTGCCGTATCGCTCGCTTACTTTTTTTCTCGTCACCTTCTGACTCTGCTTTGATCCGCTTCTTTTACGCGTTGATGTCCCTTCACGTGCGCTTGTTTTTGCTCTTAGCGGAAGGTCGTCCTCTTAGCGAACTGGTTTGGCAGTTGGGCGTCCCTTCGGCAGTCGGCCCGAGCGGCCACTCCGCGAGCTCGGGCGAGAAGAGGTCGCACATGCCTTATCGGCGACGGGCCGCCGGTGCGCCAGACGTCGCCCGACGGGCTCCCTCTCGGCGCCGTCGACGGGGAACTCCCGTCTCTTATTTCACGAATAGCGTACGTACGCGTGTTCGTGAAAAAGAAAAGAAGGAAAAAAAGTATCCTCGCGTGCTTATTAAAATTTAAAATGGCGTCCAGTGAGATTTGATCGATCGCAATATTAATGTGGGAAGGATATTTTGTGTGGGCCGTATTCACCGGCAGGATAGGAACGCGCTGCCATCTTGCGCCGCCATCTTGAATTGTCGTCACTTGCAGTATGGGCGAAGACATTGTTTCGCCGTCGCCACGTCAATAGAAGGCATTTAGGACATAAACGTAACCGCCACAGATTCTCGTTTTGCCTCCCCTCTAAGTTTTTTACTTCTTGCAATTTGAAATGTTTTGATATTTTTTCGTCGCTCATACCGGGTATCGATGACCAAACAAGAACGGCAGGAACGACCTCCGGTCGTCCCTGCCGTTCTAGTCCGATCATCGACTGTAAATGTGTGCTCAATGTCTCCAACTAACTTGATTTAGTAGGTAGTTTTTTTTTTAGTATTATTTATTTACACTCTAACGACGGTAACCGATACTGCTCTTGCACATTTTGGTCGTAACGTTATCGGATTAGCTTTTTTTTTTTTTGCGTATTTAGCATTTTTTGAATCTCCATACATGGGAGGGCTGAAACTGAATGTGTAGCAAACTTGAAAACAGCGCGACAAAAAAGAAAAAAAAAAAGGGACAAGAACGAGAAGGGAACGAACACAACGCTGACTGGCAACTGAAGTTTATTTCTGCGAGGAACAGAAAGGAAAACATGAAAGATGCAAGACAGATAAAACATATCCACCCCTTTGAGGCACGCCCGAGCACTTAAACTAATCTGCCGAATTTCTTGATGAAAGACACTTAATCCATTTTTCATATTTCATTTTCAATCACTTGTCGCGCTGTTTCCAAGTTTGCATTATGAACCAACTAGCCCAACTTCACGCCTTGTTGCAGCTCCATGCTTAGGTCCAGGTCTCCGAATTTCTTGAGAAATGAAAGGGTAATTTGAGCCTGCGGGGAGCGATCAGGAGGTTCAATGGGGTGGTGCAGCGTACATGGGGGGGGGGGGGGGGGGGGGGGGGGGAGCGTGCACTTATAAAGCAATTGTTTAGAATTCAGATAACTCGAGTATACTGAAACGCAAAAGTAATTTTATTTTACATAAAAGCTAACCGTACCTTTCCAAACACTTAACTACGCAACCCCCCCCCCCTTTTTTTTTGCAGAAAAAATAATTAACTTTTGTTCCTTCCTCTCCCTAAAATTATATATGTCTGGCATCTGTGGGATTAACACCAGCTCAGAAATTGAAGAGGCGAATGGGTCTTTCATATTGCAGGGGACTGTACATCATGTGGTTATCGCTTAACCTTCGCGACTCTGAGACGTGCCTTGGCCACTGTCATCAGCTGGTCATGATCTCGATCTTGAACGCGGTCCTGGTGTACCGTGCCGAACAGTGGCGCAGCGCTCGTGTACCAATCATTCTGAGCCATGTACTACCCAAAGTTGCCGTTTTTGGCCACCCACCGCGCTGACTAACGGCCGACCGAGTCGCCTTCTGTTTACTGCCCATACTCACTCCAGCGTGTTAAAATTCTCACCTGTAGTATTATTAAAAACGAGGATAAATAAATAAATAAGCCTCGAGATATCGGTGCCCACGCAAAGTCGTTGCCCCCTCCTTTACTATTTTTTCCCCCTTTGTTTCACTCAGTTTTAATTTCTTGTGTTTATAAGGAGCCCAAAGAATCCTCACATAATGCCCGCAGCGAACAAAATTGCACTTAATGTTTAGTTTGCATGGCACGTCGTTTCACGAACGAGTTAATCGCACGGCCCCTCCCGGAAATTTATGGTCGCTTTAATCGCTCCTTATTGGTATGCAAAAAAATATTTACACCCAACTAGGCGCAAGCAACGTTCGAGAACGTGTGTGCGTTCACGCCCGGCAGCGACGAACGCTTTACGATATCTACCAGGATGTGAAAACCGTAACGAAAAGTCATAAAACAAAACGGTAAAAATAGAGCCGCATAATGGGGAGGCACTTCAATTTCACCGTTTACTACGCACGGAAAAGAAAAAAAAAAAAGGAGAAAAAAATCCCATCTTACTTGGGTTGGTCCGATACGTGCAAGCTTGGGAAGCTTGCCGTGTATCGATAGCATAGCTCGAGCCTGGGCAGGCTCCCTCGTGTGCTTGAAGTATAGAATTTAAAGTGAAGTATAGAATTAAAAAAAAAAAAAAATAATAATAATATAGTAAGGATGATGGGAGAGGACGCGATCAGGTATACTTCTATGCCTTGTCGAATCTGAATAGGAGAGACCGTTTCACCTTGCAGTGGACCGCAACGAATACTACGAGCCATCCCATAGTAGGGTGCCTACATGTTTCCGCCGCTCCCATAGCCATTCAAGCTCTGTGAGGGCATCATGTGACCCCGCTCCCCTTCGGGAGCTCACGCGACATCCACACAGCATTAGAATAGATCCGATTAGAGTCACTAAATAAACTACGGCTAGATTAGCGGCACTCTGTATATTCCCCGATTTTTTCGCGTGCGCCGCCATTTTGGTATTATGTGCACACACGGCTGGCGCAATCGGCGGTCCTCACCAATTCAAAACCGCAACTTATCGAGCTTTAAGGCTAGTTCACACGTTTGCAACGGTTGCGTTCGCATGCAACCGAAACGACCCTAACGACCAAAACGCCGCAACAAACGTGACTCATGGATTGCTTCGCGAAGCTACCCCTTGCATCGCTTGCCACCATGCTGCGGACGGTAAACACTAGTCCCGGTGGCTTTGTCGTTATCGTTTGGGTTCCATGCGAACGCAACCAACGCAGATGTGAGAACCAGCCGTTATAATTAGCGAAGCCAGGAAGCACATGCAATATCGTTGGTTTTGACGTGTTTTTAACCGTGTTATCATTTATGGAGGATGGAAAACCGTTTCCTGCTACTTTTGAGGGAAAGCGTCAAGAGGACTGGCAGCAATGATTTTAGGCACTATAAGATGGCTACAGTCTCGTTACTTTGAACTGGTACGTCCGCGTTTGGAACGTCGCGTGCGAAGCTATAACACCAACACACTGTGTACAAACAAAACAGCATTTGCCCACACCGCCTCCGCGCATACGCACTGCCGACAGCTGTGCATGCGCGCTGTTTGGAGTCGAATAGCTCTATACTCATTGAATTTATTACCACGCTTCAAACGAGACACGGGCTGATCGGAAGCTTCCCTAACACAACGTAAGAAAACTACTCTGTGAAGCATAGCATCCGCTGCGCTCCTCCATTCGTACGGTGAAATGGAGTATATGGCGGGGAAGCTAAAGTCACGCTCCTGCCTCATCTCGGCACGCTCTCGAGCTCATGCTCGCTCGTGTGTGTGTGGCGCGGCGCAGACTCGCGAAGAGAAGCGTTTCGTTCCGGATACGGGCACTTTGTATGTGCATGGGTATTTTGTCGCTCGCTGGCAAAGCGGGGCGTCCTACGCCGCCGATGCGGTGCACGCGCGCGTGTCGCGATCGGGGAGGGTTGCGGGTCTCCAACGAAGCGAATCAACACCATCTGCTGCTGGTGGTGTGCGGCGCCGAAATTCTTTTACTCCGTTTCTGGAAGAGGAGAGAGAAGCTTCCCCGCTGTTGTATAAAATCTCCCCCAAACCTGAGGAATGCTGTTTTTAACCGGGAAATACCCCCTCCCCCCCCCCCCCCCCCCCCTCCAGCTTCCCCGCCCTCCAGTGTCCCACTTCACGTAGTCCCCTCTTCGCTTTTTTTGCCCAGGTTTACTTGTACGTGCGGAATAATTTAATTACGTCGAGGGAATTCGCGATTCCCTGCCGCCCCCGCTCGCTAACCCCTTGTGTTGTTTTCTTTCTCCTTCTTCTCTCGTCCCTCCGCTCCTATCTATGAAAGAGAGAGAATTTTTTCCGCAGCCTTCGCCCCTCGCTGTCCGCTTTTCTCAGCTACGCCGATCTGGGATCGTTGCGATTTACAGGCAAGGAGCGATAGAGTGGAGCCTCACCTTACGCACACTCCAGTCATCTATATCGTAGTAACGTGACTTCTATTTCGTCCTTTCTTTGCTATCGGTATACCCAAGTGCTGCGAGATTAATTTCGTCCAGCGCAGTTTCCGCTACAAGTCCGTGTACTCAGACAAAGAGCTCTCTTCTGCCGTCTCTTCTTCAGGCACGTGCGACCGATTTCTTCTCGGAGGAGTAAATCTGCCTGTCCCGCTCTGGCCTTTGGCAAAGAAGAAAAGCTCGCGGAGTTCCTCTCCTTCGCCGCTGACTTAAGTTCATTAATCGTTTCTAGCCGTGGGACGCGCACACAAGACGCGAAGCCAACAAGAAAAGGCGGAAGAGACCGGCCCCTGTCTCGAGCGCTATGCTCCGTTCACCCCTGAGCTAACAGTGCGATCGGAGCTGCTTCCGGGCCAATCAACCGCCTCCCTTTGATCACGTGACTGCGCTCTCTGCGCTTGGGTAATATGGGTGGGAGCGCGATCACGTGCCGAGGGACGTAACGCACGACTGGTCCAACGAGCGGGTATAGCTTCCACCGCACGATCGGCGTAGGGGCGAGCGAAGTATAGATTAGCGCAGCCCCCGTCGTCCGTCGAACCCCGCTTAATAACCAAACGGAGCCCCGATTAGGCACATTTGCGAACCGGTAAAGAATGCCGACGGTCCCCGCTGCGCTCGTTAGGCGGCGCTGAGGCGGCACCCCGGGTGATGGCCGCCATTGAGGGGCCAAGTCCCGGTGGGGGTTATATAGGTTCCGCAGAACGGGAGAGGATTTATTGTGCACTGCACGGTACTAGCCGCGGTGTACACGTGGTTCGTTTCGATTAAATTAGTCGGAAGGGTCGTGCTGTGACGTCATACGGTTTGCTTTTGGGGAGGGGGGTAGAAGTTTTTGTATTTTGTTCATTGTCTTTCGGGCGGCTGATGAGTGGAACTGTTCCTAAAAAGGTTCTGCGCATCCGCGTGCTTTTAACCCCCTAGTGGCGCGTTGCCGCACATTTTTAGGTGGATGTGTTCGTCTGCTTTTTGTCTCGTTTATTATTGAGAAAGCAGCGTGATCATCAGCTGGGATAACGTGATTAAGATAAACCTACACCGACTTGGGATGTATGCTTTCCCGGATACTTTTTTTTTTTTTCCTCTGAACGTGGTTTTATTTTTTACTGGAAATGCCTGTACTGATTAGGATATTGCTCAGAAATTGAATTCCCAGCTGTGTGTCAAACACACAGTTGGAGGATACGGAAGTCACAAGGACTCCAGACCAGGAACAAAGTCTGCACATCTGTCGACTTTAATTCGCACAGCTGTGAAAAAAACAAAAATTCATCTGCATTTGTTTTTCTTGTGAACTGCTATCATCTATGACATCTGTAACGTTTTTAACCAGGTGCGCCCGTGCCACGACCGCAAGAGGCACTATTTCAAAACATTGATTCATTGATTATAATTGTTATTATATAAATAAAAAAAAAACATACTGAGAGTTGCCCATCTCTCGTGTGATTTGGACTTTAAAAGGCAACGATATTATTAATCGGAATAGCAATATTATCAGTGCCGTAGAAATATGATGGGGTACGCGGACATTTCTGTTTCTGTAATATTTACGTTGGCCGTGGTTTTGGCGTTTACTCAGTTGGCTGCAAAGCCTTCCGCGATTTGCATTTCGAAAATGGCGTGTACGCATACGTCTTAAAGGGGCACTCAAGTCGTTTTTGGAAAGATTGTTTTTGATCTTATATTGTTTAAAATCTGTTAGTTCCCACATATACCATGTCCTCTATTATAAAACCGCCTATTCATCTCAGGGCAATAAAAAAAACATGTGGACTCTTTTTTTTGTTTTGTTTTCTCTCTCTCTCTCTCGCGGACTACATTGTGTGGACTAACGAAAGCCCTACAATACGCGCAGATTTCGAATGATTTTATTATAACTCGTTTTGAGGAAAGTTTGAGAGGTACACATTCGGATAAGACTCCTCTTTTTCTCCGCGGGCGCAGCCATCGCTTGCAACTCGCCGACAAGCGCCCTTCGTCGACCACTTCACTCGGAACAAAATTCTTCTCAAAAAGGGCGTGTCGCGATCTTTGAACACGCTTTTAACGAGAAAATAAACTACGCACAATTGTGGTTTCGAGTTTGTTGGGACGCTTAGAGCGTCTAGATTGAGTTGTTACCACAAAAGGACGATCTCAGAATCGACTTCAGTGCCCCTTTAAGAAGTATCATCAATGCAGCGCATGCACTATCGCTTATGTTGAATGAATACGTTTTATTTCCTCCCTGATATATTCCGATTCGGAAAACCAGGAATTGTCAGGGAATTTGGCAAGTTTGAAGGAAGCCGAGGAATTTCGACCCCTTTCAGTATCAAACAAGACAACTGAGCTTTGCTTTCCCCTAGCGGCTACAAAAGAGCCGTGGGTGGTGTGACACACATTGCAGGGGAATCAGCCCGTGTGCCAAACAAAACATCTGCTCGGAAACTATATACAAGCGTCGGGAAACCCGGAAACTCAACCCCAATTTTTTCTCCTCGTAAGTAATACTCGCGTGTAACAAAACGGACTCCCTTCCTACCTTCCTAGCACATTAACGAGTAGTGCCTCAGTAAAAACCTCAAGGAATTTTTTTTTAATGGCTGATGCAGGGTTTACGAGGCCCTAGCTGGGGTCATCTGCCAAAGAAGGATCTTGGTGGCCGAGTCTGCTAGCGCACCGCAGCTCAGAGCACGTGGAGCGAAAGCTCGCGCTTCACAACCCAGGGATCCTGGATTTAGTCCCCACGGCCACCCCTACCCACCCCTATGCCCGTTTTGATCTGGAGGAGCATCGTACCGGAGTGCGGTCGTGTGTCACTTCAAAGCGACACTGACACGTCGAAATCTTCTTTCTTTTTTTTTTAGAGCGCAGCTCTTAGGGGCCCGTTTCCGGCTTGAGCGGCGTCGCCGTCGCCGTCGGCGTAACCGCGCGGTGCATCATGGGAAATGTCCCATAATGCACCGCGCGAGCCCCCCACCGGGGTCACGTGATCTCGTGGGGGCACGTGACCCCCCGAGGTCACGTGACCCCGGTGCATCATGGGAAATGTCCCATAATGCACCGCGCGAGCTCCCCACCGGGGTCACGTGACCTCGTGGGGGGGGGTCACGTGACCCCCCGATGTCACGTGACTCCCCTGAGGTCACGTAACCCCCCGAGGTCACGTGACCCCCGCCGATGTCGCGTGACCCCCCGATTACGTCATCGTCCTGATGACGTCACCGGCATCCACATCGTCATCGTCATCATCACTGATGACGTCACCGGCATCCGCATCGTCATCATCACTGATGACGTTACCGACATCCGCATCGTCATCGTCATCATCACTGATGACGTCATCAGTGACGTCACTGATGTCGTCACCGGCATCCACATCGTCATCGTCACAGATAACGTCACCGGCATCCGCATCGTCATCGTCATCATCACTGATGACGTTACCGACATCCGCATCGTCATCGTCATCATCACTGATGACGTCATCAGCGACGTCACTGATGACGTCACCGACATTTGCATCGTCATCGTCATCATCACTGGTGAAGTCATCAGTGACGTCACGAATGACGTCATCGGTACCCGCATCGTCATCGTCACTGATGACGTCATCAGTGACGTCAGTGATGACATCATCGGCATTGGGGGTCACGCGACCCCCAAGGTCACGTGACCCCCCAAGGTCACGTGACCCCCCCCTGGTTAGTTTAACCCCCCCCCCCCAGTGCCCTTCCCTCCTCCTCCTGAAGAGCTGCGCTCTAATTCGGCGCTACATGGAGTTGTAAGCGGCTTTCACTTTTTTTAATTATTATCCGAAACTATTGAAAACGATGCCTAGATATTGCCCTCAATATTCGAAACTTGGAAACTCGGTACTTGTCAAAAAATAATAAAAAATAATAATTATAAATAAATAAATAAAAAAAAAGTCATTTAAAGTTTTTGAGTTATCCGCGCCATTGCATGTGACGTCAAAGATTGAGTCGTTCTGCCACTCGAGTTTCTCTCACGCCTCCGAATCGTCCCGACCCGAAGTGTCGTGTCCGCCCGCGTCCCGCGGTCAGCCGCACTCCTCCGTGAGTGGCGCCTATCGCTGTGAGCAGACGACGCTTCACTTCCGAGTTTGAAGTCCTTTTAGGGCTGTTTTGGCGATCTCAAATTCCTTGAAACGGAGTGAGGTCGAAGAGAACGCGCCGTGGACTTTTGTGAGCGACGTGAGGGGCCACGTCGCGCCGGTTCTCCGTAAAAGGCTGCCCCGGCGGAGTCACAATCGAATTACGGTACACAGACGCCAACCAAACCCAGCTGTTTTGACCGTTTCGGACTATTTCTTTCTCGAAGTCTGATAGGTCGTCGTGCACCTGAAAAGGAGAACTTCGTCCGATTCCCCGACTTACCGATCATCCTCAGTGTTACATCTGTCGAGCTTGCTTTCCATGTGTCGAGCTTGTTTTCCATGCTTTCCGAAGCCAGAAGGCGACATCACTCCGGACTCCGATTTTGTCTCGTTTGTTATTGAGAAAGCAGCGTCATCATCAGCTGGGATAACGTGATAAGGTTCAATTTCTTTGCTATGTTGTGTTAGTAAACACCGGGCTGTGGGGGCAAGCTGGATAAAGCGCCCCCTATAGTTCGATCTCCTGCGTATTTGCAGCGTTGTATTTTGATATTTTTTCGTGTGCTACTGTAATGGGTCTGTGGCTGTTGGTAGGCACAATAAATAAATAAATAAATAAATTATGACTCAATACTTGCGTACGTAATCAAACCTGACTCTTGGGCTCTTCAATCTGCCATGTAGCCGCGCGTTTCCGCATGTTTGAAGCTTTAAAACGGGGGAAAGTTGATAGGTCACCTTGAGTAAATAACAATGTAGTAGGGATATGCTAATGCAGCAAGCTGCCAAGGGACTGCCATACGTTGTTTTCCCTGTTTAACATATATTCAGCTAAAATGGATGAAAGTAGAGACTGACGATGTAAATGACCCAGCGTTTGCTCTTCGCCAGCTGTCGGCCGTCGGATGTACAGGCGCGGACGATATAAGGCGAGCGCGTGGCTCGGGAGACCTCCAGTGCCCTCTGACGGAAGAAAGCTGAGTCATCATTAAGCTATATTGCGTGTATGAGCGGCATTTCAGCGGCTGTTCGACTTTTGTCGTTATACTTCCCACTTGACTGGCAATCTTTTGTTGAGTCAACGCAGATAGTAATATACTTCCTTTCAGCTCGAGTCCAGTCAAGCAGCGTCTGGAGCGCAAGTCATGGGGCCTTTTATGTTTATAATTGGTTGAGCGATGATAGAGTACACGTTCAGAAACATAACGAACACCATAAGGGTGCACGCTCTTTTGACGCTTCTCATCATTTATCCCGCCAACTTGTCAATCAGACGCCCGAATAACTGATTGATCAACTTGCCGATTCGGTGGATTCACTTGTTAGTGAGCGCGTTGGTAAGGATGTAGGTTTAGAAAGAGTTTTATACGTAAAGACAGGGGACGGAGCAACACATCTTTCATTTCACATCCATCATTCAGCCACGCTTGATTTTGCCTTTTGGCGCGGAACGCCTTTATACACCCTTGCAAGCGAGATCCCGGCTCAGCCTCGAACCGCGCGCCGAGGTAAGGCGGACCTACTCTCACTGAGGACATTCGCTGCTTTCGTACAATGTTGCTAAGCGTCTCTTGCTGAAGCTTACACCACTGAGCGCATTAGGGGACTACAAATTATTTTTAAAACATGCAGGTTTGTGCTCTTTCGCCCCTCGAAAGAGCACAAACAATGAAATAAAATACCTAAACTAGTGACAAATTAAAAAAAGTATTAAAATATTTAGTCTCAAGGCGCTTAACAGAACGCCCCAGAAGCCGCATGACCATCGCGTCAACGATGGCTGCGCTCGCGGCAGCTCTGACTTCCACGACGTGCTGGAACAGAGGCTGCGATCGCTATATAGTCAGCTTTGGCCCTTAAACCTGCCCCCTCCTCTACAGTATTTGATGCTATACGATTCTGTGTGGATAACTTCTCCTGCGTTCCGAAACAATAAGTGCGTCCCTAACGCTTGCCGTTGGCTATGCAGCAAACGCCGCCTTCTTGTCCTCGCCCAGCTCAGTGACGTGCCCCTAGCCCACCTCAACATGGCGGAAACGTTACGCGGCGCCAGCATGGTTCTCAATGGTAGCGTACAGGAACCTTCCTGTACGCTACCCTTTTGAAAGGAAACTTCAAGTCGTCATTTTGGTACGCATTTATCTTACAAGTCCTTTTTGCTGTTTATATTTTTTTCATCAGATAACGGTAATGCGTTTTCTGACAGTGACCCATGGAAATGTCAAGGCGATGCCGATCTAAAACATGTGCCAGGTAGATTCTTTGAAAACAGGTACTCGCGCGTTTTGACACTGGGCTATATTTTGTCCTGTCATGTTTTGTTTATATTTTGTGTTTCCGAGACTTCTGAAATATTTAGTTGTCGCGCATTTATCTGGAGGCCAATCGCGGTTCTAAGTATGTCCAAGGCGTATAAGCAATACTGTCATCGATTTGAAGATGTGAATATTACAGCTTTAATCGCTGCATCGAACCTTTTTTTTTTTTTTTTTTATCACGAGGAAGTTGTTCTTTTTTTCTCTCTTGTTCCTTTTCCTTAGTTACAGTAATTAAAGAAAAAATGCTGTTATTTTTTAAATCTTTTTCGCTAGGAGTTTGCCGCTGCCAATCATAATTTTGTATCTTAAAAATCTGGAGGTCAAGGGCTTTCCCTCTTATCGGCATACAGGAGTATACTATGATCGATGTGTTTCCGAGCGTATTCATAATCAATATTTTATTTGGCATTAGATAGACGTTTCGCGAACTTCATTAGTAACATGGGCTTTTTATAGCATTCTTGTTTCAGTATTTTCGTTAATCCGTTTGTTTCCCCTTGGTCTTGTGTACTTTACTTTTCTCTTTTCTACTGTATGCCGTTGACGTCCTGTGTTTACCACTAAGTAGGCCTGTTGGCGCTTAGCGGGCAACACAATTTACAAAAAACTAGTGTATAAATAAATGAATAAATAAATAAATAGAGATCATCGGATGAGATCCACTTGCCTTCCTCCCAAGATGTATGTTACAACTGAAAATTGTTATCATAAGTAACGAATTTGCTATCAGTTGTCCACAACTCCAAGGGCGGCAACGCCACCCAGCGGAAAAGTCGTGATGGAGAGGAGTCGGGAGATATCGGGTACCGATGTGCGCAGCGAAAACTGGCCTGGCGGCTGAAATGTGAAACTAAGGAAAATGGGCGAAATGCACGAGGTTGCGTGCGTGGCGAAGAAAATACCCAGAATTTTATTCACACACGTGGAGGTGTAGATTCTTAACCTGAAAGGCCGACGACCAGACTCGAGATTCTGCAAGGCGGAAGATCCTCCTCGCCATGGGGGAGGAGGAAACAGGCAATGGTGGACAGGGTAGAAGGTGGAAGCGGGGGAAAAGTGGAAAGTGCGAACTGGTCGTCGGTCTTTAATTCGTGAAATTCTTTTATTTTGATTTTCACCTCGAAATGATTGGGTATCATCGAGCGTCAAGTATACAGTCTCTTTTCTTTCCTCATGGCGCATCTATAAACCATTCCAAAAGATCCATTGGTCAGCACGGCGCATTCCCTAAAGAATATGCGTCATGCTGACGGATTCCTTGGGGAATGCGTCAGAGTCACTTTTGGAAAACTCCGCACACGTTCCCCTTTGGAAAACGCTAACGCTGACCCCTTCACTTTTCTCTTTTGGCTTTCTCTTTGGCTTCCTCTATTTGTTGCTGCCTCTTTGGGAGTTGTATGGTGTTTCCAGCGCCGTAGGCAGGGGGTGGTTTGGGAAAGGGGGCGGGGGGGGGGGGGGGGCTGAGACCTTCCTACCTCCCCCCCCCTACCCCGAAATCCTTTTTTTTTTTGTGGTAAAGGAAGACAAGTTTTGAATAACTACTGAATTGTTTCAGCCAGCCAGCCGGGGGGGGGGGGGGGGGGGGGGGTTGGATACGGCCGTGTCCGTACCCGTTAATTCTACAGTACATTGACGAGTACACGCGAAGGTGGGACAACCCCCCCCCTCCTCCCCCCGAAAATAATTCCTGTCTACGCCACTAGGCGTTTCCCAATGGTCATGCTAGCGCATTCTCAAAAGATCCACCAGCGAGTCTTCCTTTATTTTTTATTTTTTTTTATGTTTTTTTACGGTCTTGTGGTTTCTGGTTCGCCCGCCTTGCCCGCTTAGCAGCGGCATCCGCTGCCTGGCGCTGCTTTCGCTGTTCCCCGGTTTCGGCAGCCCGTCTCCTTCGTTCGCTGTCCGTCTTCTTTTGTCATGTGGGCACTGATGCGGACGCATTAAAGGGGCACTGACACATCAACATTATTTTTTTTTTATTATTATGCGAGACCATTGAAAACGATGCCAGGATATTACCCTCAAAATTCGAAATTTGGGAATTCAGTATTTGTGAAGTAAAAAAACAATTTCCAAATGCCGAATTCGAAGTTCCCGCGCGATCCGCGCCGGTGCGTTGACGCCAAATATTGCGGAGCCCTGAGAGTCCACTTTCTTTCACGACTCCCTGCTGTTGCCATGGCGACCCAAAGCGAGGAGGGAAGGAGCAAGCGCCGGCGGACCGGTTTTGAGCGGTGTCGCCTGTTTTCCGTTGGAGGATACCAATCCAGGATACGGCACCACAACGGACTCCGATTTTTGGTATTTCAAAAAGAAGGGCCGTAGTGCGTTCGCAATTGCGTTAAAAAATATGTTTTACGATTTCCGTTATTAAATGTTATAGAAACGTCGCCTACAAAGCTTCTAAATTTTATGATTCTGACGTCACGAATCAAAAGAAGCGAGGAGGCGAGAGGCGGGAAAATCAAACGCCAAAAATAAAAAGGCGCGCGCGCGCGCGGAAAAATTTTTTTTCGCGATGCGTTTTTTTTTTTTTTTTTGCGTGTCTATGATTGCAACTTGCATCGTTTTAGACAATAAAAAAAAAAATACGACATTTGGGGTGTCAGTGCCCCTTTAATGGTCGCCTTCTGGGCGCTGCCATCTTTGTCTGCTGGGCTGTAAAACGCGTTTTGCACATGCGCAGTATAGCTCTCTCCTGCGGACCTTCAGACGCCGCACATGCATTCACAACCCAGCAACTCGGCTGTTTTTTTGTCTGGTGATAACCGCAGAAAACAGTCAGCGATATATTGACCATAGAACACGTGAGCGTGATTCGTTGAATCCGCCACATTGAATGTTGGGCACCTGGATGTTGCAAAACACATCTTTCGACAAAAATAAAAATTACAATCCAACACCTTTTTTTCCTTTTTTTTTTTTTTTTTTTTTTTTTTTTTTTACAGATTTATGGGGTACGATGGGTGTCATGTTCTCGTTGAAGATCGCATTTCGGAACCACGCCATCGCCTTTACTGGAAGACCGCGGAAGGAACGTGTGTTTCGAGGAGGGACCGATCCTTCATGTTGAAAACGAGCAAATGTGGCGCCTGCGAATTCGGAGGTTTGTTTTTGGTAAAAGGCAGTCAAGATTGATGTGGCGTTTTGCAAAAGTGAAGTTGTGTGGTTGTTGTTTTTGTTGTTGTTTTACTTACTAATTTTAAGCGGTGGCGACACCTGCCGTCAGACTTGAAGTACGGCGAGCAAACGCGGCGTGCGCATGGAGAGGTCCAAGCTGCTTCCGCAAGATAAGCGCCCGCAAAGAAAAATAAATTAAAAAAAAGTAAGCTCGGTTGGCTTTACGGAGAAGTGGAAGACGGGGAGCGTCAACCTTTTTACGGACACCTTATGACGTCGTTCGCCGTGACTTTTCCACACGACGCGAATTTTTTTTTTTTTTTTCTCTCTTTTAGTAAAAACGAATGAAGACGATTGAAAGTATCTCAAGGCGCTCGTAAAATCTTTAACGCAGTTGGAAGAAATTTTACGGGGTATACCCCGTTTCGTACATGGTACCCTAGTTTAGTTTTTGACGCATGGTAATTCGTCGTTAATCCCCGCGACATCATCGATTTGTTTCTCTCAAATCATAGTTACAGTGCGCTCAGTTAACCCCGCCTCAGGATTACGCTTGCACTGCGAGGGTCGCCTAGCCACGCCGTGGACGTGTGTTGTGAACACTCTCGCTACTTCCTTTGCTGTTTTCGATTATATCGGTCGCTTAGACGGTACCTCACGGTGAACAGCACTTTTCCGATGACCGGTTTGTCGCCTGAGCAACGGCAGGACGGCTCTTTCCGTCGCTCCGTGCCCGGAATTGAGTGAGTAATACCCCGCAGTTGGGGGGCGGGGGTGTCATATTGGCTGCCCAGCTAGGTTGTGGAACTCCCGCGAATCGAGGTGCTATCGACAGTAGCCTGCCATAGCCCGCTACACGTGGAAATGGGGTTACCAGGAAAGGGCGCCCCTGTCGTGCCCAATCGTGCTCGACCTAACAGTGACTCAGGACTGCTGTATTCCGAGAAAAACAAAATTCGGCGGCGGATGGGCGGGTGCCGTTCCTCGCCTGTTTATTTCCGTGCCATGTTGGGGAGCGAGCGTGACTGTGAATTGGTGTTTGCGTAGCGCGTATACCGGCGGCGGGCCGAGGTGGCATGAAATGGCTGCGGCATCCATCACGCCGTGGTTGGCAGGCTTTCGGCGGGGGTGTTGACGTTGTCCCGGACTCGCGGTCCGATCAAAGGAAGACGCGTTGCGGGATCCTGCTTTCTCACTTTTCTTTTGGAGAAAACTCGAGTAATCCGACTGACGGGAGTTGGATGAGTTGTTGGGACATTACGACGGGCTGGGGCAGCTTCGGTTCGCAACTCGACTTTGAAAATCCTTTTTTTCTTTTTTTCTTGTGCGCTGCGGAGTTTTGAGGTTGCGAAACTGTTGGACGCGTTTTTGAGTTGCAGCGGCGCTATTGTGTTCGGTGTCAGGCGGTTTCGCACGTGACACCACTTGCTGAAATTGCGATAGATTGTGACCAAATACCAATATGAGAACACCTCTCATTCTGGCGAAATGGGAATTGCTTCGTTACAACGGAGGGGAATAAGGGACGGCGAGAGCGAATCGACCGGCACACCAGATGCAGCGACGATATATACGAAGTGCGTCGAGTTTGAGGACCCCGTTCTTTTGCACGCGCTCATCGTGAATCGCCGTTTACATGCGTTTGTATATCCTTAAACAAACAGAAATAGCGAATAGTTTACACGCTTACAGTCGGCGAGAAAGTGCCGATCTTGAAAATGGGTGTGTGCGAGAACATGTTTCTCCGTTCTATCTCGATTACATTCCTACCACATATTCATATCCGTGGTATAGAGTATCCGCAAGAATCGACTGATCGATTCTTGTCCTTAGTCGATTGTCTTTTTTAACTTTGTTAAAATTGAAATCGAGGTATATTTCTTTAGAGTTCAGAAATTGCAAATCCCTCTTTGTGTAGTGTTCTTAGGGATCTAGGATATCGTTTTATAAGTTGCTTTCAACTTTTTTATATGTATATTTTTTTGTCTGTGCAATTTGATATTTCGGGGTTACTGAGTGGGCAGCTCGACTTGGGTTTCTCGGACCCCCTCAAACATTAATAAAAGGGAACAAAAAAAAAAAGTCTTGTTAAGTTTTGATTCTCAGGGACGTAGGCACGTAGCCAGGGGGGAGGCCCATGGGGCCCGGTACCCCCCCCCCCCCCCCCCGCTCCCCCCCGAAATCTTCCATTTCGCTGGGAGGTCCCCCCCCCCCCCCCCCCCGTACAGCATTTTGTCACCCCCCGAAACAAAATCCTGGCTACGTGCCTGCAGGGACCCAACGTTTCGAAGCCTGCTCGACCTCTTGTTGAGAAGAAACATAATTAGGCCTCGAATCTTTCGGCCTTTGAGAAGTAGGGCTTGGGTAGTTTGGGACCACCGTTCTCTTTATTGTGCCCCTGCATATACCGAAGGAGTCGGGCCGTGTAACGGCACGTGTTTAGACAACCGAGTAGAATTTCTGCTTCGCATTAGATCGTAAAAAAATCATGGGAACGGTAAAACGGTTGAAGGAGCGCCTTCGACCCGCTTTCTCGTGGCTGTCCACGAACGCACCACAAAGAAATGGCGGGAGCTTTGGTCGTGCATGCCTCGACTCTATGCCCGAGAGAGCGTTGCAGATGTCCGTATATGCCTGGCGTCTTGAAGTGACACCACCTAGGCCTCCAAACTCGTTAACCACAAAGCTGGGGCCGACAGTTGACAGAGTGCACCGATTGGCCAATTACGACGATGACTTCGAGCGTTTTACGCCGACGTCCAATCGGCGCGCTCCGCGAACTTTCGGCTCCAACTTTGTGTTCGACGAGTTTAGCGGCCCTAGAGTGGTCAGAGCTCGTATACGTTATCATTTCGGCGTCACCACAGCGAGGTCGAGCGCAGACACAGATTGGACGCGACGTACGTCAGCGTTTGGCTTCAAGTCCAGTCAATGCATCGAAGGACGCTCGACGTCGGGCTCGTGCCGAATCGCTGAGTCAGCGCCGTCCGAGTTCGATGGAGTTACTATGCAGGTGGTGGAGGCTATTCACAGACTTTGATTATTCGACAGCTCCGTGTCCAAGCGCCGCCAGATGACGCTGCACTCGTCTAGAACAGAAGCCTAGAGAGCGGGAGCTGTCGACCGAGGGCGTCTCTGCCCCCCATACTGTCCCGCTTGGCTGGCGATCGAAGTGCCTCCTTAGCGTCGACGAGGCTCCGCGAGGTGGCGCGAATCTGCTTTCGCCTCCTGCCTTTTGTTTCGCTTCATCGGGGGCTGTTTCGTGAGCTATACCCGGCTGCCTGGTCGAGCGACTAACCGGCACATGGCAACTGCCCGTCGATATTTTGCCGTTTTATTTGCCCCCATTGAATTGGCCATCAGTGTTGGGAGACCGGAGGAATGCGGCGGGGAATGCCATGGAGGGAGGGGTAAAGCGTTTATCCGAAATAAGGCGCGCTCGATTGGGTGACTTTTGTCCGCGCCAATCGGTGACATAATGCAAAGACGCCCCTAAATTTCTGTTAGAGAGTTTTTCGTAGATCGTTCCGATGACTCGGATAACGACTTCCTATACTTCGCCGCCGCCTTTTGCGCGTCCATGGTATCGTTGTCTGCTTTCACAATGATGTGACTGCTGCGTCATTTGCTCTAAACTGCGCCGAAGTGGTCACCCTGCTACATCCTGCCACGTTTCGGCAAATTGTGATGAATTTACGCCAATGTTGCGCCAAAACGTAATTTCACTTCATTAATGCTGAAAATATAATAGTCGAGGACCGGCTGCACGGTCGGATCGTTACAGCAGGCCTGTCCGAATTTACGGAACTTTGGATTGTACTACTCGATTTGATCTCTGTATTAAACACTGGCAGTATTCGGAAGTCGCGCAATATTCTCATGTTCGTGGTCTGTTCTGGTGGGTTAGGGAGCTTCCTTGAGTGCGCTTCTGACCGCGTAATGGTGCGCTGCAGTGAAGTGAAAACCGGGTAGTAAGCATCGCGATTTTTCGCTTCTTGCTTCACCGCAGCTCAACCACGTACTAAGGGGAAAGCACTTCTCCAAATCAGGGTTGGGCAGTATCGCGATACAAATGTATCGCTATAGTATTTCAAAAATACATTTCGTATCTGTATTTCTGTATCGCGATACATTTTTTCACGAGTATCTGTATTCCTGTATCGAAATACATTTGGAATGTTTCTCTGTATCGCGATACAATCAGGACCAAGTGTATTTCGTTACATTTCTTGAGAACCCCCCCCCCCCCCCCCCCCCAACCCCCCCAAGAAACAAGATACAAGTCCGCACGCCTTTTTTTTAACGTATGAGGGCACCACGGTCAAGGAGATGCTGGGGCATTGTTACTATGCTGATCAAGGTTCCTTCCAATTCTCTCAACTATTTTTCTCTTCTGAGAAGTGTTCCGTTGTCGGGGACTCAAACCAAATAGCTTTCCAAAACTGGAGTCCTAGCATCTTCTACCGCATAAAATCCCTAGATGCGGATTTTATGAGTCATTGTTTGCTGGCATCCAATGCCCGCTGCTAACTATCTCTTTTGCCTTGGCGTTCGCAGTACACCCAGCCGGCAAAGCTAAGTGACAGTCCGTGGCAGCACGAGCCTGGCAGTGGTTTACTTGAAATAGTAGGAGGACACACGCAGTGTAGTTCAACACATACCCGAACGCGTCTGCCCCCGTAATATTGCACGGCTCAAGGGTACGTCATCAGTCGACGTGAACGTGGCCCGCTGCTCTGCTGATCCGATACCCAGGAAGGAGGCCAGACGTGGCTTCGCCCTGCCGACCCAGACTTCGTACACCGGCGACTCGTTTCAAGCGTGCCGTTTCTCAGAGAGCTAGCACCTGAGCCGGCAATCTCAGGTCGTAATCCGCGAAGGTCTCTGTTTGGATGAGGCTAGGCGAAACTTGAGGACTGCCATCCATGCATCATAGCGTTGGCGGATCGGCAGGAAGGACCGTCACAACGACGATGCCACCGTATCGCTTTTGGGCCGTAGCAGAAGACATATGTTCCAGGATGATTCAGATGGTCCACTGTTCTCGAAAATTCTAAATGCAACTACCTGCACGATCTTCAACGAGGTCACCTACAACGAAATTACGTATTGTCCTTTCATACAGCAGCCTGGGTAAAGTTTAATGTTCAAGGCCACACCTACAGATACAAGAATATCAGTTCATCCACCCGTGACGTCATGTGATCACTGTTGACAGGGGCGCCCTTATTGAACAGGAGCGTGGTGACGTTTTGATGAGATGTAGGGTGACATGGAATTAATTTAGAGGTCGCAGTCTTTTCGCATCACTCATCAGACGGACAGAATGTCAGGGAAGGGAGCGCGGTCAATCCTTGATGTAAAGTTTTTGAGCCCATTGAAGACTCCTCTTCTCTTGGAACCGCTACCTTCAAGGCGAAGTGCCAAGCCTGCGGGAAGGTAATTTCGGTATTAAAAACTTCCACTTTAAACTTCAAGCTTAAGCTCAGTTGGCGTCTCAAACAAAGTTGTAAAATGTATTGCAGTATCAGTATTTAAGTATTTGTATATCTGCCTTTGCTAAAATGTATTCCTGTATTTGTATTTCCAAACACTTTTTGCCTATTTTTCAAATGTATTTCCATTACTTATAGCAATACATTTTTATAGATATATTTGAGTATCAGTATTTTTGGTCCTATTTTCATGTATTTGTATTTCCAAATACATTTTTTAGTATTTCTGCCCGACCCTGCCCCCAGAGTAAGTTTGCACAAATAAGCGCCACGTAAAAAAAAAAAAAAAAAAAAAAAATTGTTAAGTGTTGATGTAATCTACCTTGCAGTAAACATTTCTGAACAAAACTGCGGCTAGTACAAATGATAGACTACAATATTCTGGCGATTTTTTTTTTTGTTCAAATTCGAGATTTGGCAAGGATACGTGTGTATTGTGGGAAATTCAATAGACTTCTCTATAGGCCTTTTTTATGTCAACTCTGGTTTATTTATTACGCGTGATTAAAATTAGTGGAAAATGGTAAGAAACTGTAGAAGAATACAGGAGACAGCACAGGACAGATGCTGAACTCGCAACTGAATATTTCATCCAGAAGAGAAGCACAAAGAAGGCATATATGAAACAGGCACGTGGGCACGGCGCAAGAACTCAAGTGCGCGAGGCATGACTTCAGCTCATCGAAGCGTTTAAAAACGATACTTCTTTTTTCAGATAGTGCTACTGAAGTCTTGCTCACATAGCGCTTCCCCAAAATCCTGTATAATAAACGCCTCGAAAATTTCTTTAAAATGTTTTTCCTTATATCCACCGATGATGGTGGTAGTAGCCAGAATTGATTTGCCAGAACAAGCTTGACAATGCAGGTGTAGATGACCCGCCACTCTTGATCTGAAAGACGGGTTATGCTCTCGTTGCCTATGATTAATACAATGTTCAGTCTGTCCCACATGTATACGTTCTACCACATGTGAAAGGGACGATGTAACAATTTTTCTGCTTTCAATAAATACAGCTTAGAATTATTCCTTGACCTTTATATATAACCTATGAGACACACATAGCTTTTTGCCAGTGAAGTCGCAGAAAAAACATCTCAGAAAAGCAAACACCGTTTGTCCCCTCCTCAACTCGCAGCCATAAAATGCGACCACGTGATCTAAACTCAATTATATGCCGCCAATGGTTTTTTTTCCCTCTCTCTCAACATAGCCACGCGTTAGCCGTGCGTTGGGTTTGGCAGAGCAGATGGCGCGCGCTGAGTTTCACGCGGCTCTACCGGTCATTCCAGCGACTGGGCACGAGCTGGTACCCGAATGCATCTTAAGGCATTGGTTGTCACCAGCCAGAATCGAACGCCGACGCAGTCTTTGTGTCCAGTGTGTGAGCGGTATTTAAATATCGTCACAGCGGGGATCGCAGAGATTGATGATGCACTCTCCCGGTGATCGCATTGTTGGCATTGTCCCCACAGCTCCATCACCAAGTTTTGCGAAGGAGAGACTGGAAAGAAAGGTCCGATTTTATCCCTGGAATTGCACCTCGACGAAGACGCTTCTTTATCAGTGGCGTTGCGTTCGAGTGTTCTTGGGTCCCACTAGTTCCATGCAGTAAGCTGGTGTAAAGTGAGAAACGTTCCTACTTAATATCGTTGTACTGTTCCTGTAAGGGTATGCTTTACACTGCGCGCAAGGTACTGCACACACAAAAGTTAGCATGTTTCTTTTTACATTTCTGCCGGAAAGCTTCGTCTAAATTGAAGTGCTCCTTGGAACAAATTTGTGCCGTTTTTTGAGGTGTAAAATACCCCGTGTTTAGTGAGAGCGATAGGTCTAGAAATTGTAGGACACCTTCCAGGCTCTTCGTATGTGGATCTAAGTCCAAACCTACACTTACAAAGAAGAAAAATAATGTCCATTATACGGGTGTCTACATTTGTTCCCGTGCGATTGTCAAACAGAAGTAGAAAGTCATCGACATATCTGAACATTTTTGTCAAAGGAGGCGCGGTCGGCTCTGGCAAGAAAAATATCAATGAGGACAGGCGCAACAGACGACACTACGCAAACTCCAAATCTTTGAAAAAAAAAAAAAAAAAAACTTTGTTATGCCATTTTATATAAGCGTAAAACTGAGATAAAATCGTAGTAGTTCTAGAAAACACTGTAGAAACACCACTTGAGTTTCGGAAGGTTAGTTCATCGTTTTCCTCATTACATGATTTTACGTAGTCTAGTAAAATTTCAAGGGGGAGTGAATAAAAAAGGTCTTGAACATCAACACAAACGAAGCTGTGGCTCCCATACTGATTTGTCTTCAAAGCTTCCACAACTTCTTCTGAATTTCGCTACAAGAAGGGGTCCTTGAGTCGCCGATCCGAAAGGTGTTTTTGTAGAGACGCTGACACTTGGAGCTGCCAGGTACCTCTCTAGGTGACAGTGGCACGGAACGAGCAGGCCTCCCTGTGCGTCTCTGCGCTGAAGAGACCTTCAAAATGAGGTCCTTCCGCTTTTTTTTTTTTTTCAGCTTGCTGGTTTGATGACAGTCTTTTACATACCGTAGTCGCACAGTCTCATACCGAACCTTCTTGGTAACTGGGAACTACAAGTTTTTGATCATGGACTCGTGGGCGGCGAACCCCAACAAGAGTGTCCACGCTTTCCGAGACAGAGCGAGGTCTGACATCTTCGTAGGGTAATTGTGGACGCAGTAACGGTTAAGTGCTAAACTTGGGTCCAAGACCTAGTGTTTTGCCAACATGGGGTGGGATATCCACATCTCCACATGTCATAAATTGACCAGCCGTGCGTTTAACCTTGGCCTTTTTTGGAAAGTGTGGTCGAACTTGCTGCTACGAGAACTCAGTGTCGTTATACAAGGACTTGCTCATTTCAGGTATGAGTACGCTGACACTGTAAATCTCCCCATTTGACACCACGGGCAGTCCAAAGATTCTTTAAGGACCCGAGCCTGGTGCCTGTATTCTTTATTACATTTACATAGGTGATTGTGAACGAATTAAGTTAAAACTTAATTAGCTGGAGGAGGGGATGGGAACTTGAGAATGACCTTAATGAGTTCGACATGGTGTTTTCTAAGGCCTATTTATTTCTCACACGCCGATTTTTGTTATCATGAAGTCCAACATATAAATTGTAATTGACGTTCTTTGGTATTTCACTAAAATATCAACTTGGGTGCTTAATATTATTTTATTCTAACATGATTTCCGTGGAATATTCTATTTGGTTTACCTCTGTACCTAAAATAACAATTCGCAGCAGTTCATAGTGTCCTTCGTGATCCAGCAAATAGTTGTTGTGCCTGGCACTTCTGTACGCAACAGCTAGTTCCGTGCTTCAGGGAATCAAACCTGCGGTGCAATTTATGCCAACAAAAAGTTGCGCAGTAGTGTGGAGACGAAGCAGACCATGTACTTTGATAAACAGGCCAACACATAAAAGGGGCTGTGCATCGACATTGGGCAGGAATATTTCTTACTTTAGACCAGCTTCCTGGCACTAGTGGGACCCAAGAATACTCGAGCGCAACACCACTGACTAAGAAGCGTCTTCGTCTTGGCGGAATTCAAAGGATGAAACCGGAGCTTTTCTTTCAGTCTCTCCTTCCAAAGCCGCCTTTTGCTCCTTCGCGAAACTTGATGATGGAGCTGAGGGGAAAATGGCAACAGTACGGTTCCCGGGAATACGTCATCGAGCTTTGTGGTGACGATATTCAAATGCTGCTTACACAGTGGACGCGAAGACTGCGTACGCATTCGATCTGTGCTCGTGACAATCGATGCCTCGACATGCGTTCGGGTAGTGGCCCGTGTCCAATCTCTGCAACGACGACAATAGCCGAACCATAACAATGTTTGGAACTCAGCGCGTGTCCTGTGCTTTGCCAACCCCAGCGCGTGGCTATGATCAACATTGGCGGCATATAATCGGCTCCAGATCACGTGGCCGCTCGTTTTGGCTGCGAGTTGAGGGGGTGAAGGGTGCTCGTTTTTCTTTAATTTTTTCCTGGAACTTCTATTGCGTGGGGTGAAAAACGAACGCGTGTTTCATAGGTCATTAACGTCAGGGATCCGTTTTAAGCGGTATTTGCGCAAAGTACAAAAATTGTTGCATCGCCCCTTTAATTTTAACCGCCGAATTCAGAAACCTCACCCAAACTACACTCAAACTGAAGGGCCCTTTCACTTCCTCGAGGAAGGCGCGAGGGCCGGCGCTGGCCAATCGCGAGGACGGATCCGCCGTCGCGATTGGCCAGCGCCGGCCCTCGCGCCTTCCTCGAGGAAGTGAAGGGGCCCTTCAGTTTGAGTGTAGTTTGGGTGAGGTTTCTGAATTCGGCGGTAAGGCATAATATTTGCAGGGGTAGGCATGAAAATGAACTGTAAACTTATTAACCAAAAGTTTATTTTGCTTCTCCAAAATGGACTTTTAGCTGCTCCGAAAGGGGCTCCGAAACGACTCAGACCGATCACATCACTGATATCGTTATGGGGTATCGGCGGTAACGGAACGATCTACTAAAACTCTCTATTATCTTTTTCTACCTGCGTTCTTCTTTTATTATTTTTTTTTAAATTTTTATTGCGTCTCGAGCAAAGTATTACTGAAGGAGGCCATATATAGTGCCGCCCTAAAGTACGGCGCGGCTACGTTCTTTTTATTTTTTTTTTTAATGTTGTTATTTTTATGAAGCTGGGGGACTAACAAAACTCGAATAGGTCGCACGTGGCGGCCCCTTTCCTTCTTTTTTTTTTTTATGCTTGTGTTGCCTTTTGCGTTCAACAAGATTACCGGATGATCTCATTTTCAAAATTGGATTACCTTTCTGTAGCGACGGTTTCGGTAAGACGGTTTCTTTAATTTGTATCGTCATTATTTTTTCCCCTCGCGTGTTTGTGTGTGTTTCTACGAGACTCAATTGGAAACAGACACGGCAGCTTCTTCGGTTCGGTTTACTGATTCGTCTCGACATTTGGCGCTCGAACGCCCGTCTTATGAGCCGCGAACTGAGTACTATACTACGTGAGCGGACTTCTCATACAAGCGCCGGGCGGACGTATTAGCTCGCTCTTCATTTCCTCTGGGCGCCTTTGCCGCCGTCTCTCTGACTTCCACTTTGTTCTCGCTGGTGGCGCAACCGTCCACCGGATGGCGCTGTCGGAAATCGAAGCGGCGCGGAGAGCCTTGAAACCACGGAGGGCGTTTGCGGTTTAATGGTGGACGCCTGTTACGCAGAATGCAGATAGGTCTCCAGTGCACGTGCCTTGCGTTTTTGGTAGCGAGGAGAAAAGCGGACGGAGACGCTTGGAGACGATTAACGCTTCCGTCACCTCTTCGCAGCTCGAGTTGCAAGCGCTGCCCTATGAACCACGAGACGCTTATGGAGCAGTAGGCACCACTCTGAGATCTAGGCACTCTCGAAGCGGCGCCTGCGTCGTGTCGTGGGTTTCGGAGCCGGGTCTTCGTCGTCCGATCGCGCCGCGGCCCGCCTCTGCCCTTGCTCCTTTCCCCCCGAGGATATTCGGACCCCTTTGGCGGCCGCGCCAGTCGTTTCCCATGGCTGTCTTCGTTTAAACGCTTCGGGACGTTGCACCGTATTGTGTGCGCTTATAGGCGTTGTCGCGATGTTCGGAGTCAACGACTCTGGGCCGAAGTAATGCGGCATGGCTGCTTCGTTTCGCCGGCACCTCTGGAATATGACGTTGGTGTGAGGAAGCGACGGCGTTGAGTATTGGATGAAGCGTAAGGAAGACGTCGCATGTGGAGGACGCCCCGAAAACGACGCCTGACACCGCGATCCCCGCCAATGCGTGAGTGACGTGGATGTGCCTCGGGTGTTGTTACGAAACGGGATGTTCTCGTTGGCAGTCCTCACTCGGCCGTCGACTGATGTAGTCACTGGCAGAATGAGAACGGCGTGGTGCCTCTTTTACCGATTTCTGACTTCCAGAATGCACGCACTCGTTGCTTTCCGCCGTGCTTTGGCTGCGCGTGCACGCTCGAGACTCACGAGACACCGGAGCACCATCGAAGGTGGGAAGCTCGCGCAGGAGACGGGACTGACTGAAAAGACTCCTGCCGTTCTTCCTCCGTCGGTGACTGTGCAAGATAAGAGTTGTGTACACTTTTACGAAGGATAACTAACACCAAAGCTCAAATTAAAAAAAGAAATAACTTAACAAAGTCTGCTAAAAAAAAAAAAAATTCTATACCCCTCAATATTTGCTTTAGCACTGCACTATGGTGGCCGGAGCATGTCTTCGACTGGTGTGCTTAGCGTCCTATTCCGCCCTTGCATTGAAAGTGCTCCCGAAGTGGCAACAAATGACGTCACAGAAGCCGGAGTACTGTCATGCTGTCGGATATCGCGATCCTGGCGGTTGGTCGTAGAAAGGCTAACGAGAAACTGCTGTCGTCACGGCGTCCCAACTTCTGGCTGCCGAAGCTTCCGTGGACTGCCACACTGGAGGGCGACCTGCAGCGGAACAGGCGCCTGCCACATACACCATCGCTTTTGGGACGCCGCCAGGATCGCGACTGGCGACACACGGCACTTCTATGACGTCATCAGGCGGAAATCGAGGGACCACTTTTTTGGACGCGCTAAACACACCAGTGGGAGACGCGTTCCAGGCGCCATAACTGCGCGGGTTGACTCGTATGCGATGACTCTTATAACCTCTGTCGGCTGTAAATACTGGTAGTCAAAGTCAAGCTGCATACGCACACAAGAAGAGGTCCGATACGACGCGTCGCAAAGATTGCCCAATCGTGACTTTCGAGATACCCGCGGTGCTCGTATACCCTTTGCCCGCTTGCAGTTCAACGAATTGTCGCGAGTCGATGAGATTAATGTAACGTGGTGGGCCGCCAACATGGTTTCCCTCTCTGCGTATACGCAGCGTTGGTCGATCTGTTGTTCTGTAGTGCTACTATAGGTTGTCCTTGTGTCGGCCTTACGCTTTGGAATCTTGTTTGCTCCAGGCAGAGGCCATGGCGTCGTGACATGACCGCTACGGAGACCGGGCTGAAAGATATAGTTGGGTGACTTTCGTGGAATACCGCCTTGTCTTAATCCTAGAACTTGGCGAAGTCCCACTTTCAGTGCAAGGACCCGTCACTTTCCGGTGGACATAACAAGAGCAGATTTGCTGGCGACCCGAGAGACAAACACACGAGTGCCACTTGTTCACGAAGACGCCCTTTTGTGTCTTTTACACGCCAAGTCTGAAATACTGAGAGGCCGCATAGAACAAAGCTTTGAGAGATGTGTCCGTAAGACGAGATGTGGTGGTACAGAGCAGAGCGCATTAGAGTATGGAGCCAGATATTTCTCGGATTGGGGTTTAGCTCGGTGCACGACAACGTCGATGATTCCCCCACTTGCTTAATGTTTTTATTGCAGCATCGTCGCTGAGAATTAGTGTTTTATTGCAGCATCATCGCTGAGAATTAGAATTAGCCTTCGAGGAACATTACACTTCTCTGCAAAATAATTTCAAGGTGCTACTATATCAACAGTGGTTCAATTTGTTATACGCAGCAAGAGCTTTGCTTCTAAAAACAATGAATAATGAATATTAAAAAAAAAAAGTCGCTCGTAGTTTTTCTTTTTTTTAGATTATCATTACATTACGTTTAGTTTAGCTTGGCTGACATCTTCGTACTCCGTCATCAGTTTGAACATTTTAAATGAACCACTGCGCTGAACTAGACTCAGTTTCACCACGAGCCAGAGCGCAGTCGAAAGCTGAAATACACGCAAATACAGACACACATTCTAAAAGCGCAAGATCACGGTGCGTTCACTGCGATGGTGCGATTTTTCTTGCGACTTCGCAACTGATTGGGCAATTCGCTCGTATAAGCGTCTGGCGTGCTTGGACTTAATAAAACGAAACATAACTCTTCGGTAACATCTACTGTCCAGTAACTGATATATTGAGTTTAAAAGACCGATTTCACCAGACTGTTTGGTTTTGCCACCGCTGCCACAATGCATCGAGGGAACTTTAGCCTTTTCGGACGTGCGACAGCCTTGCTGGAACTCAGCGCGTGCAGAGCCCGAGACGGGCACTGCCGCCTGCCTCCTGTGAACTAAAGTTAGCGCAGTTTCACGCATGCCCTCAACGCTTAGTGGGATCGGTCTGTTGAGTGTTATTTCGAAATAAAGCGAGATTCGTCTCGAGCACTGTCTCCTGTGAACTAAAGTTATGGCTGCTTCACGCTTGCGCCCAATGCTTAGTGAGATTGGTGTATTGCTTTCAGCTGTGACGAAAAATATTTCGCATAAAGCGAGGTATGTAAAGAACCTCGCCTTTTTGACAAGGCGTCGCGCACTGTCCCGTGTCGTCGACGATGAGCGTTCAGTGCACGCTTCAAGTTCATCGGGTCCGGCAATAACATATCTTTGTCCGGCGTCGACGGCGTGGGGGCGTTCCCGGGGTTTGGATGGGGGACGCCGCGAGGATGTTGATGCGCGAGAGGTGGAGGAACCGGGAATCGCGTTATCTAACTTCCGGTCGGCCCTGATAACCGGAAGTTGACGGCGGATGACGCCGCCTGGCGAGCTTTCGAGGTGGCGTCCGGCTTGCCGCGGGTGCCACTCTTCGCTTATTAAGAATAAATAAATAAAGCTGAAGAGACACACACAGACACGCGCGCGTGTATACACACACAAACAAACAGCAACAACTACATGGGTATTGCAAAAACAACTGCGTAATTTAATTATAAAAATTACTTAGAGTTCGTCATCACGCTTTCTGGTTTGGGTTCAGTTCTTTTTTTTTTTTTTAATTATTATATTTGCGGCACAAAGATGTCTTTTAAATGAACGTAATATTTTTTTCCCAGTGGCAGTGCGATGATTGCAAACGGTCAGAAGTTGAATATGGTTCCCATGCGAGGGCAGCCATATTAAATAAAAAATGGAATAGCGGGTCGACCTATTCGAGACGTAATTACTAATAAATAATACAAAATAGGCAGCGATCTTTACGCCCAAAGTCCTCTAATGCATGAAACGCAGTATTTAAGGTGCGATCGCTTAAAAGGTTTAAATTATGTTGGAGACATTAAACCGTCGTATTTTCCCTGTGCATTGACAGTGTCTAGCGACCGGAAAAACCGGGAATTGTCAGGGAAATTTTAATTACCGGGAAAAATCAGGGAATTGTCAGGGATATTGTCGAAAAGCGAGCCCAGTCAGGCAAAATGAGCCGGAAACGCCATCGAGTGCCCCGAGCAAGGACTTCAGGACTTGGGGGCAGAAAAATAGGCAATAAATTCTGCTTAGAGTGGAGCGCGGGCTCTGCTCACCCGATGTAGAGCGTGCCAACCGATGCAAAGAGAACAGCCGACAAATCCTGTCTAAGCCTTGGATTGGATTGGATTGGACCGAGAGCGCGACACTAGGCTAGATCCAGTTAGAGCTACTAGATTTAGTAACAAATGGGAAACCCGCAGACCCCAATTCAATCCAAGCCTTAAGCCAAAGGTATCCGAAAGTGTGCATCTGGCGGCCATGTTGTCATTCGGTTATTAACTTGTGCGGTTGAGCATCGGGTTTTGATCGTGTTTGCGGAAGTTGCCTCTTCACTGACGGTGTTGGCGGCAAGAAAGTGCTCGTTTAATCCGGACTAGACGAACCCGAATGTTTCGCAATATTTAAGTTGGGTTAAGCCCGTGCAAAATGATCCTCACAGTTCCCAATGCTGAATGCCTTGTGTTGTAATGGTCTTATATATATAACCGCCTCTACGGTGGTCAGGGAATTTCTCTTGAAATTGTCAGGGAAAACCTGGAAAAGGGAATTAGAAAATAATAATTTGCTAGACACTCTGATTGAGCGGGGAAACCGGATACACACACGTTCATTTTCCCGCTTAATTTAGCGGGGAAACTAAATCGGTGTATCGGTCACGGGACGTAAATTTTTCTGCTAGATATACTGGGGAAATTATATTAATGTGTCACGTTGCGTCACGTGAGGTCAATTTCCCCTCTGAATGTAGCGGGGAAACTGAAGGTGTTTAGGTCACATGACATCGATTCTCCGCCAAATTTAGCGGGGAAACTGAATTGATGTATATCTTACGTGACATCAGATCACGTGACGTTCATCTTTTCAGCGGGGAAAATATTTCTGCAAGTCTCGTAACGTCGGGTCACGTGACATCAATTTTCTCGCTAAATCTAGCGGGGAAACTGAATTGGTGTATAGGTCACGCCACTGGAGGTCAGTGACATCAATTTCTCTGCAGATTTTGGAGGGGAAACTTAATTCATGTCTGTATGACATGGCGTCACGTAACGTAAGCACCAATTATTTTCCCCCGCCAAATTTAGCGGGAAATGCACGAACGGACGGGCGGATAAAATCTTGATTTGGTGAGGGGCGGGGGGGGGGGGGGGGGGGGGGCGGGGCGGCTGGGCTGCATGGAAAGGCATTTCATGCGAAGAAGACGTCGTTTCTCACAAACTAAAGTACCGGGTACTTGGAGCAAAAGAGAATTGTGTTTTTCCCATTGCAAGTATATGTTACGTCTATCCGAACACTGCGTCTGCCCTCCAAATGTAGCGCTACTCGTGGCGACGGGCCACCAGAGTTTCAGAACTCACTGTTATCGGATCCAAGAGTTTCGAGTTTCGGAAAAAGAACTTCCGAAACTCGCTTACAACCTTTGAATCGGATAACGGTCAGTTCTCCGAGACATCGGCGCCTGGTCCCAACAGATGAGAGAAACAGTTCTCTCTTCCGAACACCCGTTACATTTCGGGTTCAAGCACTGTGGTCTGGTCGCCGGCGAAACAAAAGCTACTCATTGGCAAACCCGTCTCTCTATCCTCCACAAACACCTTCATCCGTAACCAGTTTATTACGCTCAAGTTTAAATTCGTATTTGCACATGCGTTGTATTTGACATACCTTTACACACCAGCGATCAGCGTGTAGTGAATGGCCGTTCGGCGGGGCAAGTCCAGAAGCTCACCTTGGATGATTTAGTGGCTCACATAGTATAGACATAAGGCCACGAGCATCTTCTGGGGCGTATCTGTTCTGCGAACGTTCTCCGCAACTTCACTTGCAATCACAATTTGTTCCGGATCAATTGCCTGTAGCCGGAAAGAACTTTATGAACGCATATTCATAAAAATGACATTGTTCGTAGTCTGTCCGGACGGTTGAGTTGGCTCCGTTGAGTGCGCTTTTAATCGCGCACTGTTGCATTGCAGAGAAGCTACACTCCCAGAGTGTGCATTACAGTTTCGTGCATGTCGCCTCGCCTTAACTTAACTCTCCTGTTATGCAGTAAAACATTCTTCCAGTATGAAAGAGTGCGCGACCGCGCATCAATTACATAAAAAGAAAACTTTAAAAAAATATGCTTTAATAGTGTTTGTTGCTGGTCGAAAAGTTGCTACAAGATACCTCGAACCATTCACATCACTGCATATCACGTGAATTTTGTAATTGTGCGCCGCGTGGTGTGTAAACTTACGCCGCGTGACAAAGGGTTACAATATCTGGGAAAGAAGGATTTTGGGGAACGTAGAGAGGGCGAACCGCCTTTCGGGGCTGTAAAAAAGGGATAGCAGGGAGATGCGAAAGAGGGACAACGGGGAAGTTGAGCGTGATGGCCTGCATCGTGAAAAAGCAAAAATACACCGAACAATTCTAGGCTGGAAAGTTTTGTGTCCCAAAAGTATATGGATAGCCCAAGTTTTTCTGCCGCGAAGCGCACAATAAAAAGAAATGAAAAAAGCAGTTGTCCCCCTATGTAACTCCCCTTTTTCCTTTTTTTTTCTTCTTCTTTTTATCGAGTCAGGAAAATGAATGGGCGAACGTGCGGCTTAAATTATACGGTCGCATGTTTTTTTATTTTTTTCTCTTCCTGCTACTGCTATATTTTGTGGAGCTTGGCGGATGAGTCCTCCCCCCCCCCCCCCCCCCCCCCCTCCTCCCTAAAATGTGTGTAAAACTTCTATCTTCGTTTTACTCTAGCCGTCTCTATTTTCTGTATTTATTTTCTCTTTCCTCGTGTGAATCAGTTTTTGCCCGTGGGTAGCTTTCCGAAAAAGGGTAGACGACGCATTTTTCTCCCTAAAGTTATACTCTGATTGTCCTACGCGTTCCCTTTAAACTTTCTACATCCTTTCGCGTAGGCCGCGTTCTTGCGACATTCCCTACCGCCTTCCCTATCTTTATTATTTCGTTTTATGATTATTTTTTCCGCATTTCCCAATCCTTGCGTAAAACACTGTTCTTTCTTTCTTTTTTTTTTTTTTTCGCATACGTTGTTTTTTTTTTTTTTTTGGAGGGAAAGCGGTTGTGCAGTGTCTCCTCTGTATTTCTAAGCTATTTGGATGTATATATTTACGCGGGAAATCGCGTGTAGCTTCTCTTTCCCCAAATTGGAGTCTTACCCCGCCTGCTCTCGGAAGATGAGGAGCTCGGGTGCGACTCGAGAAATGATATCCTTTTCTCTGCAGGCTAATGAGCGGACAGCGGCAAATAACGAAGGCAGCCGGGGTTTTGCGGACACATGCGAAAACAGCCCTGTTTAAACTTGGCCTGGCTCATATCTTTCTCTTTTGTTTTACGTGTAATTTTTTTCCCTTTTTGTTTTGCGTTAGTGCGACGCCGTGATGAAACAGTCGTATATATATATATATGAAGAGAGAGAGAGAGAGAGATCACGCACGCGCTCCGGCGGTGTTCTCTTTTCTTCTGTCGGTTATTATTCTTGAGCGCTTGCGTGCGCTTTCGTAACACGTATTTGATTAGGCTCCCCATCACTTTCTCCTTTCCTTAGTTTCGTGGGTTCTCCGAGTCGTGCCTTTTCTTGGTGGCCATGTCGCAAGAGCACACTGTTCACTCAGTTTCCCTTAACGTTCTTTCTCTCTCTCTCTCTATTCTTTTCCTTCGATAGGTTTTGTGCGCGAAGCCTTTTCTCGGCCGATCACTTCTAGTGACTCGAACGGCGCTTTTTCCGGTCAACTTCGATCAATCATTTACGTTGGCGGAGCCGGTGATACGCGTATGCGTTTGAATTTTTACTCTTTTTTTTTTTTTGCCCAAGGGCTGGGTTCGTCGTATGATTGAATTGTTGAGTTATTGGAGTCGGTGCAGTGCTGCGCGTGCTGCTATAGCTTATTGTGTGTATTGCTCGTTTCCCATGGCTGGCTGGCGGGCGGAGAGACAGTGGCAGACAGAAAGGGATCGAAGAACAATCAATTACTCTTTCAATGTCCGCGCGCGTGCGCGAACGAAACAGTTCGAGGTCTCGAGGGAGGTTTTCAGGGGTCCTAGACTTCTGCTGTTTTTGGTTGTTTCGTCGTTTACCTATCATCTTCTCTGCCTTTGATCCCGCATTGATCATTTATGACCTTCGAGTCGGACGGCCGTAGTCTCTCCCTCCACTCTATCCTTTTTTTTTTTTTTTTTTTTCTTTGGCAACGAGAAAGGATGATGCGTACTGAAAATAGATGAACTCGGATTAAGCCGCGAAGTTGGAAAGTGGATTGGCATTTCGTTTCTTCGCTCACCGGACACGAAACTCAGTTCAACCTGGAGCTGTTGGCGGACTGCGTATGCGATTGATGGTTCCCGTCTTCGGCGCTGTCGTCTTGACGTCTGCGCCGAGACGTCTGTTAAGAAGAGGAAGCCAATCGGAGTGTGGCGCCTTCTTGTTCTCGCCGTTAAGGAAGGGCCCCGCGGCTTTCCGACGGTTTTGTGTCTTCTAGTGCCTACTATTATTTCCGGTGGGACGGTTGGGCCATAGATTTCCCCAGTGCCTCATCTGTGGAACCCTCCTAATGCGATCGGTGCGCTATCGGTAGAATTCAGCATTTTCGGTTTTTATTTATTTTGTTGAATTCGGCGTGCTTTTTCTCAGTTTTCATTTTAAACGCTTAATGCATATTTTCGGGTTTTTTCGCCGAATATGTGTTCTGGCTTTAGGCTTTAGCATTGCTGTTAACGTAGAATTACGTAATATCAGAGGAATAAGAATGGCACGTTTATTCGTCAAACTGGAACAGGAATTAAGAAACAAGCACGCGCAAGTACAATCGAGTGAGATATTGGCCCACACAGCAACCGCGCATCTATCTCACTTCCAATCAAGTCACGATAACTTAATCTGATTGTGATACACGCATACGTATTTGTCCGGGTCTTTTTCGTTAACACACGGCTTTTCTTTCCCGTTTATCACCCTAAGTAGAGAGAATGCCCTCGTAACGTTCACGCTCGAAACGGGCAAGTTAAGGAGGCGAAGTGCCGCAGTACGTAATGTTTGCCAATCAATCAAATGTGATCGCCAAAAGACCAACCGGTACCACGTTTTCAAGCACAACGTAATGCAGATATTCACACTCCTCTGACTAAAAGCAAGTTTTGAAGATGATCTCGTGCAGCGGGAAGTTCCGGGTCATTTCAGACTTCACATTTGGGTCAATGATGTGCACGTTATTAAATCAAAATGTTGTAAATGTAGCGGCGTACGTCCCACGCTACCTGAAACGTTCCTTACGACAATGCCATTCCACTTTTTTTTTTTCCTCAAGTTTAGAGTACGACTGAAATGTCTAGGTGATTTCGGACTGTCAAACCGTCTTTCTTGCTCCACGAGGAATTTTCTTTTCATATTACTTCAGAAATCTTGGGAGAGTGTGTTAAAAAAAACGAATAAGGACTTTTAAGGGCGCCCTCTGGAGTACGCTGTGCGCACAAAGTCCGTAAAAATTTCCAAAACCCTCCCCAAAAACTGACCTTTTTAAAACCGGATGCGGCAAAATGAATTCGAGAGAATTTTATCGTTTTCTTTTTCTTTTTCGGTTTAAACCGAAAAAGCAGAACATTATACAGCTATAAGGAATCGTGATCCTAGTTTACTTATACTCAAACGTTGCGTAATGATCCATAGAAAGCTGGCAATTTCGTCAGAAGTTTTTACCGCGCGCGAAAACCTTTGAACCACGACGATAAAGGAGTCGTAAATAAAATTTGGAAAGTGGGCGAAGTGTTGTCATGGGACGCGAGATCGTTTCAGCGCTGTTTGCTATCAAAATAAAGCCTCCGTTGCTAGGGTTAGGAGCGTGCAAGCCTAATACCCGTGGATCGGGGTTGGTTCCCTGTTTTAACGTCTTTAGGGAGAGACTGTCTTCCCCCGAACCGAACGGGAATATATGGGACAGTGAACTGCGACTGTACGCTATACTACCGGCACGTCTGCTTACTTAGATTGTTGCAGTGCCAAGGGCCACGCTTCACGAATTATTCTAGCGGGCGTGGCCGAATGGGAGTGCCTTAGCAGACTAAATAAAACACGAAGTCCAAACTAGGCAACATTGTAGCAACGTTTTTGGTTGGACGAGTTAGTACCTCATAATAGGAAAATAACCCGGCGCAAAAAAAAACAACAAAAAAAAAACAGGGTTTAGCAGGAGGAAAACAGACGCAGCGTTTTCCATGTATTTCTTCTGAAACCTTCTTGCAGTGTCCGCTTGGGTGGCGAAATTTCGCTGAGAGGCTTCGACAAATATAACTGCTCGTAAAAGTCTGCCACATAAACCCTATATCATGACTTTCTCGAGGCATCCGGCAATCGATCTCGGGAACGTTAGATGCGTTGTTCGCCGTTTGATGGCAAGAATGTAACGCTGTGTGTCGGCGGTGGTGCATACGACGCTGGGTGTTATCGGAGCAGTTCTCGGTGGTTTCATGATCGTTCCCTTGCCATTTAGAGGTTAACTTGTTCGGAAGCCAAGTGCAATAAATATTGATGGGCAAGGAGCGTGGTGGTGCGTGTAAGGATTGAAAAAATAAGAAACATGTACGACAAGAACAGCAGAACCACATCTTTTATTAAATTATTAGTTTTTTTTTTTCTTTTTGATTGGGGGGGGGGGGGGGGGGTTAGTTGCCCTTTTATAGTAATTTATTTTGTGGGCGAATCGGCTCCGTAACCTAATCTGTTCAGTCTCGATTTAGTCGGAAAAATAATTCGATTTGCGGGATTTCTGCGCAGGAACGTGTTGTTACAGATTCTCCCGTCGGCCACGGAGAAGAGTGCCGCGATGTGACTTGGAAACCTAAACTGACGCTCGCGTTTGGTTCGTGATCACGGAGCCCGCTTATCTGAGCGTATAATTTGACGCGTAAGTGTTCCATTCTGCGCATATACATTTGTGCGCGCTCTTTGGGAAATCGGAGTATACTCGGCTAAAGAAAGGAACGAGGGATGCGGGCTCTTTATGGTGCCTCGTTGCAACTGCGTACGTTTGAACGGATTCCATCTGTGGCACAGTAAACGTATACTGTTTGCGCCTTGCGAATCGGACAATAATCGGCAGTTTCCTTCTTTTTAGATATATATATTATATATACATATTTATTCTTTATTTTACCGTTCTTGCGCGAGGTCCAGCGCAAATAGTCCTGCTTCGGAAAAAGGGATTAACCATCCGGTCGTTATCGCGCACTCGTGGATAGCTCAGTATGACCTTTTTCTTCTTTTTACCTCATCAAGCAACGTTGGTGGCCGCCATTTGCTGGGCACGAAGTGTATAAACAAACCGATCTCACCGAGCGTTTCACGCATGCGTGATGCCGCCGAACTGTACAGTTCATGGGTGGCAGTGGACGAGACAGCTCGTGTTGACTCGTGCCCTGTTCGCTCAGGCCCGCAGCGGGGGGGGGGGGGGGGGGGGGAGGGAGGAGGGAGGGAGGGGAGGGGAGGGGAGGGGAGGGGAGGAAGGAAGGAATGAAGGAGGGAGGGAGGGAGGGGAGGGGGGGAAGGGGGGAAGGGGGAGGGGAGGTAGGGAGAGGAGGGGAGGGAGGGGGTTGCGCGTGCGGAAAGAACGCTTTGAAAAACGCGCGCAGCGCCGCTAGCGGAGGAGCTGGCGTTCGACTGTGAGGCGCGTTGAGCAGCCTGCGGCGCCTTTTCGCATGCCAAACTGTGGCGGCGGAAGCGCGCGCGGACGAAACTTTTGCTTTTTGAGCCGATAAGTTGAGGGTGACGTTGCATGAGTGCTGGGGCAGAAGGGCATTTATCTGTTTTCCACTTATATATTGAGTTTGAGTCGTTATTAGGGGTAATTTCTCTAGTTGCGGCCGAAAAAGGAATTGGAGCAATTTTCCGAAAAACAAGACGGCCGCCACCATAATTGCTCTGAGTGGGGAATTTATTTCGCTCGTCGCTGTAAACCTATGACTGCTGGAACGATGATATTTGGAGGCGAGTGAGATGTTCACTAAGTTTGCGCACGAAGAGTGCCAAGTTGCTTTAAGACAGCAGGTGTGAAAGTTATGTTTCTAACGAATAAAGAAATAAAGCTGTACGGGATATCCAATATTGGACCCAAAATGTTGTGTTATAGCGGGCTGTGCAAAGTGCAGATTTGGGTAGACAGGTGCTTTGATTTGACAGTAACATGACACATCACTTATTATACAAAAAGAAAAAGGTGGCATAGGGAAACCAGGTGAAAATTTGGTTTGGGCGGCGTAACTCAATGGGAACCGGTTTTGACCATGAAAAGGCTGTCAAGAGAATACCACTGATTGTGGGAGGTGGAGACTTAACAGGTAGGAAGGGACTGGTGGACTGTACTTCCAATTGAAACAACTTTACGGAAGGTGGTTCCAAAGCCGAGAAAACAAAGCTGTCGGCCAACACACGGTTTGGCCGCCAAGGGCTTTTGCGATCAGCTGTTGTGTAATAACCTGTTGTGCGAGGTGCTGATTTTCGGCGCACAGGTACTTTGACATGACCGTCACTTGGCACAACACTTATTATAACATAAAGAGTTGGCACAGCGAAACCAGGTGGAAATTTAGTTTGGGCGGCGTAACTAAATGGGAACCAGTTTTGACCGTCAAAGGCTGTCAAGATAATATCACTCATCGCGGGAGGTGCACCCTTTACAGGTAAAAAGGGACCAGTGGACGATACTTCCAGTTCGAACAACTTTACGATAGGTGGCTCTAAAGCCGAGGAAAAAAATTGTTGTCTACAGAACTCAGGGTGTCAGCGTTTTCACATCCAAAAGGAGGCTGATCCAGAAAGAAAGCACACCACATAAACTTCCATACTCAAACGTCGATTCTCCAGTGATTCCGAGTTTCATTGTTGTTTTCTCTAGGTTTATATTTGTCACTTTTTTTACCGTTCGAATCTTTCTTCATGAAGTACAGATTGCGCGCCATACTTGTCCGGAAATATCAATGACACGTACGATGGGGACGAAACTTCTTTGGAGGGCATTCCTCCAACGAAATTGGCACTTCATACCCGCGAGTGTGGGATGGCATTTCAGTTCGTCCCATCGGCGCTCACACATGTAGGCGTTACTGGTACGAAAACAAACGCAGAGCGCAAACCGGCAGTGTAGAATATGTCAGCCGTGATGACACAGTGGCAGACATGATCGGGAGACCAAATTTCTCGCGTCGTACGGCACGGCTCCATCGTTGTCGCTGTCCCAGAAAACATCGGCGAGGTGAAAAACTGTGAAACTTTGTCCTTACGAGATACGACGCATAACTATTGAAGCACTTAATGACGCAGCACAGGCAGCACTTCGTGCTGTGAACCCAGTGCAACCGCACCACTCCGACTTCAATGCGTACCAACGTACGCGGCGTGGTTTCGGTTTCGTTTTCTCTGGGGTTCTCACTGCCTACCTTCGCTACCGGCCGCGCGGCGGCGCGCCAGTCGCGTTGCACGGAGTGTATAGACTCTTTCAGGCAGCTGTGCAGGGGGCGCCGCCATAACCGACCTTCAGTTTTTGTTTCCTCTTCTTCCGTTAGCTTCACTTCTTCATTGCCACAGCGGGACAGGTTATTGCCAGCTTAGGCACTACTCTGTCCTCGTCCCGAAAGCATAAGCCTTTGTGGCGGCTCGTCAACGCCTGCTTCAGTAGCTCGGCATTTCGGTCAGACGAGAGGAGGTCGGCAATGGCGGCTCGATCTGGCGCCCGTTTAAAGCGCCTATACGAAACCGGCTGGTGCGATCGGTCTATTAGATGAGATTGAGACTTCGCCGAACGCCGACGCAACTCTCGTGTCCAGTGAGTGTTAAAGATTACGTGATCAAACACCGGCGGACTTGAATAATCTCTAATGCAGCGGATACTAAATAACACGCACTTAAAAAAAAAATGTTAATTTAATTAGAAGTTTTGGCTAGGTGGCACAAGCCACCGCTCGATGAAAAGGGTTCAGCCCCGTCCATCCATCCAACCGTTTACGCAGGTTCCGTTTCGGACGAGTGTTGGAGAGGCGATCGGGAGAATCTCTGGTGCGCTCCATGTCTTCTCGACAGTTTCGTCACGGCTCATCCGAGTGGCGAAACGGGAGCGGGTCAAGACGACTCCATTAGGCCGCGCACGAAACAAGCGCCCATTGCAGCGAAAGAAAATACCCGATTTTTGTGAGAAGCGCCCGCGTTCGCGGGTTCATCTCGCGTCTCGATGCGCGAGAACTGGTGTGCGATGGCCGTTCGATACGGCGGCCTGCTCGTGTAACACGACGTTTTCTCTCTCTTTTTTCGGCCGTCCGCTGGATGATGGTGATGATGGTGTTTTCCATTGGATACCCCGATTGTTTTTCTTGTTTTAGCAAAGTGCGCGAGTCGGGGATTTCGGTATTTTCTTCGTTCCATCCCAAATGCTCTTTCTCTTTTTCCTGTACGGGAGTTTACATTGTCGCGCTGTGAAACTCGAGTTGCCAAGTTCGGACTATATCAATGGCTTTACGGAATGTTTCGAGAGGGATAGTTATCGATTCATTTTTGAGCGACTTCATTTTTAAGCACCGCAGCCCCGCTAAAGGGCTATTGCTGTAATGGGAGGAAATATAGGGGAGCGCAGACAACATAAAAGAAACAAAATCGAACCAGGCTATTTGCGAGTGAAGACTGATTGAGAGAGCACGAGACGAGAGCGGGCTGGGTCGTCAGAACACCAAGCACATGACTGGAATGGCGGGTAACGCCAAGCTTGCCTTTGTCTCTTTACTCACTTCTCCAACGCGTTCGAACGCCGGCGTTGGGCGTTCTAGCTCTTTCGATGACTGAGTAGAGACAGAGGCAGCTAGCTTTCCATCGTCTATACCCAGTCATTTCAGTCATGAGCTCAGTGTTCTCTAAAGTAGAAGTTTGGGCTAGTTGGTATTTCATAATTAAATATTAAAACAGCGCAAGGACACGGACAAGAACAAGAAGGTAGACAAACAAGGCGCTGTTTGTCTACCTTCTTGTTCTTGTCCGTGTCCTTGCGCTGTTTTAATCTTTAATCAGTGTCCTCACACGTCCCAGCGCGCTCTTGTCTCCTCCAGTACATCGAATTCCACCCTATAATGGTCATAGAGGGTGAGAACTGCAAGGAGGATCTACGGTTGTCCCGCCTGAAGCCCTGCTTATTATTGGCGGCTTTATCTTCCAAACTGTAGTCCGCGTACTATATGGGTCTAAAAGTTAAAAAAAGTTACCCGGTGCGGACTGTCTGCCCGTGTGGACGATGCGGTAATTTATTTTCTCTAAATCGTTGATTATGTCGAAACGCGACTGGATTTGTAAATGACAGAGTTTGTTAAGGATGCTTTATACTGGATGCGAGCTTCTTTGTGAACTAACGAAGTGGGAACTCGCCCAGGTCGGCTTTGCATTGGGAAGGTATTCGCCTGGAGTAGGCACTAGGTGCGAACAATTTAAAGAAAAATCTTCTTTTTCCATCGAAATTTAGGTTTGCGGATTATAGACCGGATCCGGACTATAGTCGGGAAAATCTGGTACACGTTCCGTGGTCGACATGTTGCAATGCGGTGTCTGCTGCAAACACTTTTTGTTTTATTTGTAGTTTTTTTCTAGAACCAAGTTTCGGAATAAACCATTAGAACAGCGTAGTTTCCACGGCGGCACAGATAGGTCTCCTTTGTTCTTTGCACGCTAATTAGAGTGCGGGAATCGTCAGCATTCCATTGTCATCTCGCGTGCAGTCTCATTAGAGAGTTTCAGTAGATCGTACACCGAGGAAAGCGGGCCCAGCGGGAGCGCGCTCAATCCATGCGTCCAAGTGACGGCACGAGCTCTCCCGCTAGCAAAGCGTAGCTCTGGAATACGATCTACTAAAACTCTCTGTATATATGCGTTTTCGCGGTGCTATTACATGTTTAAATACACGAGGCAAGCAGCAGCACCAAGCGTGGCGTGCGAGGATGACGGTTCTCCGTGCACGCGTGCGTCACCGTCAAGTTGAGCGAGTCTGGGCAGCGGAAAAACATACTCCGGTCCGCTCTCCGCTTCGGTGTTTGTCGTTTGTTCTCGGCAAGTCATTGGGCTATAGATAGCGTTAAACTTGGTGTCTTGCAGGCTTTCCGCTGCTGTGGTTGCTGTTGTGTTGCGATGCGTTCGCACCATCGACCGAATAGGAGCGGTTGAATACCTCGCAGTGTTCGCGAATGTGGGACCTTGATCCTCGTTACGAACACCGGATGACGAAGGAACTTCTATGTCGCTCTCGATGGCATGCGTCACATGGTACAGGTTACGGCTTGGAAGCACCCGGCCGTGGCGCATTCTTTGTGGGAAATATTTTGCACTCAGCGTATACGCGGACTTTAGAACAAAGAATGCAATTTCTGTGGTGTTTTTTTTTTAAGTTTTAAATTTCAGTTAATTATATTTATTTGTTCAAAATTAAAAACTAACTTAACCCGAAACTTTCTTTTTTTTTTTTTTTAAGAAAAACGTGTGCATCGTTAAAGGACACCATATTGAAAGCAGTCAATCGGACTCTTGGACAAATATTTAATAAGATTGAACAAAAATATTAGATGATACATTCGGGGGAGGGAAAGTTACAGAGAAACAAACAAACATGTGGAAGCGCACCAAGTGCTCGGCCAAAACTTTCTGCGCGGTTGCTTACGCGGAACCATTGCAAACTATATACAGTGTTTTTTTGTTTTTTTTTTAAGCTTAACAATATTGTTTAAAAAAAGCCGTGAAAGTTACACTGATGCCGCTTGTGGAGGTGAGTCATACGGTCAGGGGGACATATTATAGGGGGCTAATTGTAACGATCAGTCGTCTAATTAATTAAAATTCGTTCATTAACTTTTTAGTTAATAAAAATAGACATATGGTTCCAATTAGAAACTTGCTCAGCGTCATCAAAAACCACTAAATCAGTGATTTTGAGAAAGACTTTCGGCGCGTGAGAAGCGTAGTACTGCACTAAAGTTACGACTCGTGGAGCCGGTACAAAGCTGGGGCTAGATAAGAGACGGAAAAATCGCGCGGGCGCCTTATCGCAACCGCTAGCTTTGTACCTGCTCCACGAGCGGTAACTTTAGTGCACTACTACGCTCCTCACGCGCTCAAAGTCTTTCTGAAAATGACTGATTTAGTGGTTTCTGATGACGCTGAGCAAGTTTCTAATTGGAACCATATGTCTATTTTCATTAATCAAAAAGTTCATTATCGAATTTCAGTTAATTAGCCAACTGATCGTTACGATTAGCCCCCTATAATATGTCTCCCTGGCCGTATAACTCACCTCCACAAGCGGCATAAGTGTAACTTTCACGCCATTTTTTTTAAACAAATCTGTTAAGCTTAAAAAAAAACACCCTGTATACATTTTCTAAAATAAACTTGGTATGCACCCACTTTTTTTATTATTATTATTATTAGCAACGTCGAAGTTTAGCAATGAGGACATTATACATCGGTTCGTGTGCGCACGCTTTCGTCGTTATATTCGTCCGCTTTGTACGTAGCGCGTTTCTAGTGTATAATTAGCGACTCGGCCCAGCGGATGAACAACGTCGGACTCCGAGGGGAAGAAAAACAAAGTAGTGCGCTTTGCTCCGGGCTCCGTCAATATTTGCATCGCCGTCGCGGGCTCCCGTTGATTTCCACTTTCTCTCGCTTCTTGCGTCCGGGCTCCCTTTTTTCCGGGAAAGCTCCTTTGTTCCGCCGCCTCCGGCGAACCTTTTACGGTGGACCGCGACGGCCGCTCTACGAGCCGTCCCCGCCAATCAAACGCTGCGAACGTATCGCGTGACTATACGCTCGTCGCGCTGAGCCCCTCCCGAAGGTCACGTGACACTCACGCAGCATCGGATTGGCTCGGATAACTTGTATACTCCGTTTCACCGCATAAGCCCGACCGCAGTCGACGCTATACGGAGGGCAAGTCGTCTGCTCTTGCGCAGGAATCGCAGTGACGTCAGAACGACACCGCGCTCTGATTGGCTTCGAATTAAAAGGATAGTGGGTAGACCTCGATGCTAGACGCCTGGATCTCTACCCAGTATATTGTTTCAATCAGCCAATAAGAGTTCAGCGTTCTGAGATCATCGCAGTCCCCGTGCAAGAAGCAGACGAACTTGCCATAGCATTGGCTGCGCGGTGCATCGTCGAAACAGAGCGGTAGCCGTGTTTTCGGTGGGAGGGGCCCCAATCGCTTCCTTTGTGGCGATTGCGCGTGCACTCAGCGTATACGCGGCGGTATGTACTACATTAAAGTGACCGAGGTGGGGGGGCTTTGAATTTTGTCGTTCCGTTTAGGCGTATACCGTTCGGTCCTTTTTTGGGTGACGTACTAAGGGGAAATCCAAAGGAACGAACTGAAGGAAGCGGGCGCATGGAATGTTGAATTAGTGTTTGATAGTCCTTGAGTTACGTAACGGCGAATGTCGATAAATATCTATTATTCATTATATTACGGAACTGAGATCGTGTCCCTAAGGAAAAATCCATCAATGTAACGCTGTTTGTCAGTCAATGTTTTCTAGTGGACCGCTGACTGTGCCTGACTGTACGTCAAGCATGTCTGATTGGCCAACAAGTTACTCTGACCGACAGCCAAACCCCAGTCAGGCCCCGCTTGTCGGCTTTCTGGTGGTTTCCTGGTGGCAGTCGGCCGCCGCGAAATGCCATCAGGATGTCCTGGTGGTGATTCTGACTGTACATCGATTGTGTCTGACTGTACGTCAGAAAGCTTTGACGTGCAGACAGAAGTACGGTCAAAGGACGTAAAGTTCGTTCGGATACCACTATTTCGTCAAATCTATTAATACGAAAATGTAATCTATGCACGAGAAAACGATTTCGGGACGTGAGCCCATAAAACCGCTGACGTTAGAGATATGACACGCAACCGACCGACAACCTTGATCAGAAGCCCGCCGAAGCCCCGAACACGACACTTCGCACTTCGCTTCGCCCATAGAGGCTTCGCCGAGCTTTCATGAACGATCGCTCTCGACTCGTTTTGTTTGCCCGCTTGCTCCAACCTGTCGATCCTGCCCGGGCTCTACAATGTCTTATGTTTTAGTAGAATTTCTACTCGGCAAGACCCAGCCTGTTGTGAGTTCCGACGATGTAAGAGACTTCAGCGGTGTAGTTGAAGACGACAAGGTGTACCAGGTCTACCGGGCCGATGACGCGCGAACAAAAGGATCGTTCTACGACGCGAAAGTACTCTACATGGCAGGTGAGTAGAACTGAAGTACGGCGAGTGATGTACGAGTGCTTTGCATAACACGCTGACGGCTTAACTGCATTTGCAGCCGAAGCATCTCGTATAAAACGAATAGTCTAATCTAGTTTCTGCAGCGGTGGGTAGCATAGCGGTTAAGGTGTCCGATTTGTACGCAAGGGGTCGAGGGTTCGATCCGCGGTGGTCCTGCTTTTTTTTTTTTTTCGAACATTTTGTTTTTTATCGAGGCATTTGGCGATATTTATGAGTGTGTATAGCTTTACTTTTATATAAATGCTGCCCTTTTTGATGAAAATCCCTTGGCAGTGGCAATCAGACCTCATCTGATGGACCATCAGATGACGTCTGATGGTCTATCACGTTCCACCAAGGCTGCTGACTGGCAGTCAGTGTCCCAAATTACGTAGCTTGATGGAATTTTCAATAGGGGTGCTACGAACTTTCTTCACAACTGTGGTCTGTTGCGTTTTTTGTTTTTTTTATTCGTATTTATCGAAGGAAGACCAGTCCTTTAAAGGGACACTGACACCCCCAAAAATGTTTTCTTTTTTTTATTATTTGCCAGGTGATCCATTATGGTGTCGGAAGACTACCCAAGAAATATTTTGCTGCTGAGTCACGTACACTTTTAATAAAGCCAAAAAACGCAACTGCCCGAAACCCGAACCTCCGCACGGAGGTCGGAGAAATATAGAGGATGAGAGAGCGCCGGAAGTCACGGTAACTACACCTAACCGTGCGCTTCTTTTTTTTTTTTTTTTTTTTGCGTGCAGCAGACGAAATGCGTTGCAGGTACCATTTGCTGTGCGATTCCTTTGTAGTTGCGTTTGTTCCGCTCACTGTTCTGTACTTCAAGACGAGTTGTTTTGCACATTGAAGAGTTGGAAATGAGTAGAGGATGCCCATGATCGGCTTCGGAAAGAATACCTCCAAAATGTTGCGTGAAGAGCTGCCTCACATGTCCTGCATCCGACAGGGGCATTGCGCGGCAAAGTCTGCTTAAGTTTCCGAAAGATCAACGAGATCGGGACCAATGGCTGGCTGCAATTCCTGTAGAACAGTTACGGGCACCTCGGAAAGCGGGCGCTACCCGATTCATATGCTCCTTGCATTTTGTGGAAAGCGACTGCATTAAGTTCGCAGGTGTCAAAAAGGGAATCCCGTACCATTTAGTTCAGCGACGTTTCGTCCACAACATCTGTTGTTGTTGTTGTTTTTGTTTTTTCAGTGATAATTGTAAAAAAGAGAGAGAGAGAGATTGTAAATATCGCAAAATGTTTGTCAAAAAAGAAAAAAAAAAAAAAGGTACGCCCACATTAGATATCGAAGATAAGCCCGCTGCCTGTGAAGCGGACATCTTTCTACTCAGCTACTGGGGGAACTCTTCGTGCTAATGCAGCCGGTTTACTGTAGGTCGGAAAGTTTGCTGCCGATTTCCCTCCTGCAAAGGTACTCCCGGCTCGAAGTCGGGCAGCAACACGCATTAGACACATTTGCACGTAGTGAAGAATTCGTACGCGTGCATATTCAACTCGAAGTTGACACGTCGTGCTTGACGTTTGCACGAGCGATGTCTTCAGCCACAAGAAGGGGCAACGGCTCGGCGACGTCTTCGTGCAAATCGGCTTGGTGGTCGGGCGTGTCGTACGGGATGAATACCAATTCTTTTGGTCAGTCCAAAATGTTTCTTTCGAAGGAAGACAGATTCGCCGGTACTGCGAACGACAGTTCTGAACTAGAGGTTCCACGCCCGTCGTCCGTTGCCATCGCCGTCACCGCGAGTCCCACGATACGCGATACGACACCATGTTGAGAAATACGCAGTGAACGCACAGAATGCTTCCAATTTTCTGTGCAACATTTTTTTTTTTTTTTTCAGTTAACGTATTTGCAGTTTTTTGGAAGCCACAAAAAAGAAATAGGTTTCGTTTTTTTTTTTTTTTATTTTTAATATTGAGCGTGTGTTTCCAATAACCCACGACTTTGATTAAATTTGGTGGTTGTGTCTAAACCTTCGGAAACGGCCCGTGACCACGGAAAAGAGACTGAGCGCGTCTCAAACCGGCCAGTTCTCGATCGGCGCTTTTCGGGTGGAAAGAAACCGAATTTCGAGCCGGAAAGTATGTTCTGGGTAGTTGGGCTCTCGTATGTCATGTAACAGTAAAAACCTTGACGAGCATAAATACCCTGTCAGTGTCCCTTTAAGATAAGGGTCCGTTCGCGAAAGTAGCACGTACTTTTGAAGTATCCGTTTTTTTTTTTGTATTTTTTTTTGTACGGTTATTGTTTATAGGGGTGTGTTGATGAGGAGATTGTCCCTGGTAATTAACTAAACACTTTTATTTAATCGCTCAACTGTGCTTTATTCCCATTTTTTGCTCGATCATATATACATAGTTATATATGTGTTATACCCGTGCCACAGGGGCAACTCGAATGCCATTTACAACGAATGACATTTGAACGAGGGACCAATCAGCGCGCGACACTCCGAACGTGGGGCGTTCTACGCGCGACAGATCGCGAGCCGATTCGTCGATCACACGAATGTCATTCGTTGTAAATGGAATTCGAGTTGCCCCTGTGGCGCGGGTATTAGTCTGTATTAGTGATTAATAGTTTACGAGCTTGCTTTTTATGAGTCCCTTTCTCTAACGTTAAAGCTCAAACAAAAAAAACAAAAAACAAAACAAAACAAAAAACAACATTGAAGTAACGGCAGTTTTGTGCGCATGCAGATTTTTCGTTTTCTTATTAAGTGCCATGTTTTTCCATACATTAATATATTTATTGCTTTTGTGTTTCCGGGAAGCTTCCTTGAATATGGGTGCTACGGCGCTCCGATGCATGCTATCTGCGTGTTGTAAGAAACCCGTTGGCGAAGCGATTCTGCACGGATGACAGATGATCGAATAAGCGGTTCCCTATAAAGGAAAAGTATGTATAAGGCTGCGAGCCTCTGTGTCATTCCCTCACATCGTTTTCCCTATTATTGTTATTATTATTATTATTATTATTATTATTATTATTATTATTATTATTATTATTATTATTATTATTATAATTCGCAGACTGTTGTAAGAACATCTATCTAATTCCGAGGCAGGTGTACTGCGTCCGCTGGAATGCTTTTTTTCGTTTCGGTCTTTTGATCAGGTACGTATCCTCGTGTGTGTGTGTGTGTGTGTGTTTGTGTGTGTGTGTGCGTGCGTGCGTGCGTGCGTGCGTGCGTCCACTTGCAGTCATTGTGTGTACACGTTCTAGATAAAATAATATAGTCATATAAAGTTTTCAAAGAAGACACACACACACATTTTCGTAACACTTAAGAGTAAAAAAATCAAATGAGTTAGAAAAATGAATATATTAAGGATCTAGAATGGCATAATGCCTTCCACCTCACTTTGCTGGGTTTCACCTTACCACGGACGTCAGCGGACGCCACAAGTCATCCCAGCCGGTCTAGTGCCGTGAACGTGTACCTCATGACTAAGTACCCCGCGCCTTTCTCGAGGGTCAAGTGACGCTCACGTTCCGTATCGCAAGTTGAAACTAACGTTAGAGCAACTCGGTTGGGAAACTGCCATAAGAGCCTGCTTCGAAAAAGTGGCTTCGATCGAGAACCGAACTAGACGCGATCGCAACGCCGCCATTTCTCCTGCAGCGGCCACTCCGGGAACTGCACGGCTGCACGTACCGGTCCAGTCAGGTTCGAGTCTAGTCGCGCGAAGAGCGTTTGCGCCATCCGGCGGGGACATCTCGCAGTAGCTATATAAAGCAACTTTCATGATTTAACTCGCGCCAAAGGGGTGGCGCTATAATCGCATATTGCTCGGTCTCGGTGGACGCGAGCGGCCCGAGTTTCAAGGGTCAGTTTCCCAAACTGACTTGTTCTAGTAACGTTGGGGGAAACGGAGTATTGTTGGACTATCTCCGAGAAGCGCCTCTAAATAGGAAACAGCGCTCGTTAGGGTCGCGGACCACTTAATAAACGCAGGCCGTGATTAGTTCTGAGCATCTCATTATTGTCCCTCAGTCAATGAAATTGCGAAATTAGCCGTTAGGAGCACCGGAACAGTGAAAGCTACACTAATGCGGTCCGTGCAGGCGAACTGTAACGGCCAGGGGGTTATAAT